>NC_091440.1:27397187-27706979 GCF_964237555.1 Oryctolagus cuniculus
TGTTTACCAAAGTTTACTCAATAAAAGGAAAAGAATGATGTATCAATTTTATTCTTAAATTTCTTAAGTGACATTTTATGTCCAAACCACATAATCTAAATTTAAGGTCTTTGGTGCCCATTTATGCAATCCTTCAACATCAAAAAGCCATGCTATTAAAATATCCTGCTAGTTTTTATGCTGTCATGTATGAGAGTCCTTAAAATATCAATTCAAATTTTATCTTTAGTTCAAGATGATAAAGCAAAACACCACAAAAAATATTTATATATTATATATTTTTATAAGAGCATTCTTTTTTCTGAATATATGGCATATGATCAGAAAATGACTAGTAGGATACATTGCTCATTTAGAAACATAAAATTAGCAATAACTATATGAAATAAACTTTACAAATATTGAGTATGCAGTAACTTTATTTATGTGATAAATTTGCCACTTTAAGTTAATCTCATTCCCTCCAAATTTCTGAATTGCTAAATGAAACTAAAATTTTGTTTCACATCATTCTCTCACTATTGAATTTACATTGGGCACACACCTGTCAAGCAAATGGACAATCTACCGCCATTCCTTTTCTGTTTGCAGCTGGGAATGACTATAATCTAGCAAATGATATAAATGGAAATTAACATATGCAATTTTCAAGTCATTTTCCTAGAAAGGAGGTCCATTTCTTTTACTTTTCCTTTTCTCCTTCCCAATGGCTACTATCAGCATCAGATGATGGGTCACCTTCTAACCTGTGAAGAGGAAACATTCCATAGAGAGTGGAGACCAAAGTATCAAAGGAGCTACACTCCTGATGACTTCTTCAAGCAGAGTGACTTATTCAGACTTTTCCAAGACGAAGAATTACCTTGTATTTTTCAAAAATATTAATTTATTTGAAATGCAGTATTATGGTGGGGTTGGGAGGTGGAAGGATCTTCCATTCACCCACCAAATGGCTGCAATGACCTGTGCTGTGCCAGCAGGAAGCCAGGAGTACAGAGCTTATCCCAGGTCTCCCATATGTGTGTGGGGGCCCATGCACTTTGGCTCTCTACCGCTGCTTTCCCAGACACATTAGAAGGGAGCTGGACTGGAAGTGGAGCAGCAGGGTCTTTTACCAGTGTCTATATGGAAACGCCAGCATTGCAGGCAGAAAGTGGCTTAACCTGCTATGCCACAATGCTAGCCCTCACCTTGTACTTTTTAATATACTCATTTTAGGTCTTATCACACTTAACTGATTCATATCCTAACTAAACTAATCCCCATAAGTAGGTTTGTAAGTGAGCAATAAACTATTTATATACAGTTCATATATGCAATTTAATACAGTTAAATATTTCCCTTGAAGCATTTAAGATCATTAAAATCTCAGTTTTATTGAAGATGTTTTTGTAGCCATTGTTTTATATATATAAATATTACTAAAGCACTAAATTTTCTAGTTTGCTTACAGTATAAACTTTTGTCAGAATTATATTATTTAAGGCATTCAATTAAATATTTTATGCTTATATATTCTTGATGTTTACTTACCCAAATGCTTGATTCAATAAGTCTGTAAAAGTTCATTTCTGGCTAATGAATCTCACCCATCCTCCATAGCTAAAATTTAGGTTTGAAAAATGTACTATGAAACTCCTCTTTTGATATTAAGTGCTTCAGTGTACTTCAGTGGATAAAATAAATGTCTTATCTGTGTGTATTTAATCTCATCTTCACCCAAATACTTGTGTCATACTTCATTTATTATTTAATATCTCAGCATTTTTCTTAGTACAGCAATATAGTGGAAGTATTTTCCAGTATAGCTTCCTGAAAGATACATGATGTTATTCAAGACATTTTGGGAACTGTGGGAAGCCATGAAGATTAGATTTTTACAGAGATAAAAGAGATAATGTAACTGTATAAAGTTTACAAACATGGAGAAAAAGATTTATTTTCAATGCTTCAAGCTTTAAAATAAAGCAGGGGTATCCTCTTCTATTTCTTTCTTTAAGGTTTTGTAATTTTCATCGTTGAGATCTTTAACGTCCTTGGTTAAGTTTATTCCAAGGTATTTGATTGTTTTTGTAGCTATTGTGAATGGGATTGATCTTAGAAGTTCTTCCTCAGCCGTGGCATTGCCTGTGTATACAAAGGCTGTTGATTTTTGTGGATTGATTTTATACCCTGCTACTTTGCCAAACTCTTCTATGAGTTCCAATAGTCTCCTAGTAGAGTTCTTTGGGTCCCCTAAATAAAAAAATCATATCATATGCATAGAGGGATAGTTTGACTTCTTCCTTCCCAATTTGTATCCCCTTAATTTCTTTTTCTTGCCTAATAGCTCTGGCTAGAACTTCCAGAACTATATTGAATAGCACTGGTGAGAGTGAGCATCCCTGTCTGGTACCAGATCTCAGTGGAAATGCTTCCAACTTTTCCCCATTCAATAGGATGTTGGCTGTGGTTTTTTCATAGATTGCTTTGATTGTATTAAGGAATGTTCCTTCCATACCCAGTTTGCTTAGAGTTTTCATCATGAAAGGGTGTTGTGTTTTATCAAATGCTTTCTCTGCATCTATTTGTATAATCATATGGTTTTTCTTCTGCAGTCTGTTAATGTGGTGTATCACATTGATTGTTTTGCGCACTTTAAACCATCCCTGCATACCAGGGATAAATCCCACTTGGTCTGGGTGGATGATCTTTCTGATGTGTTGTTGCATTCTATTGGAGAGAATTTTATTGAGGATTTTTGCATCTATGTTCATCAGGGATATTGGTCTGTAGTTCCCTTTCAATGCTGCATTTTTTTCTGGCTTAGGAATTAAGGTGATGCTAGCTTCATAGAAAGAATTTGGGAGGACTCCCTCTTTTTCGATTGTTCTGAGTAGTTTGAGAAGAATTGGAGTCAGTTCTTCTTTAAATGTCTGGTAGAATTCAGCAGTGAATCCATCTGGTCCTGGGCTTTTCTTTGTTGGGAGGGCCTTTATTACTGTATCAATTTCTGTCTCAGTTATGGGTCTGCTTAGGTTTTCGATGTCTTCATGGTTCAATTTAGGTAGGTTGCATGTGTCCAGGAATCTATCCATTTCTGATAGGTTTCCCTGTTTGCTGGCATACAAGTCCTTGTAGTAATTTTTGATGATTCTTTTTATTTCTGTGGTGTCTGTTGTTACGTTTCCTTTTTCATCTCTGATTTTCTTGATTTGGGTCTTTTCTCTTCTTTTTTTAGTTAGTTGGGCCAATGGGGTGTCAATTTTGTTTATTTTTTCAAAAAACCAGCTCCTCGTTTGGCTGATTTTTTGTAATTTTTTTTGATTCAATCCTGTTGATTTCTTCTCTGATTTTAATTATTTCTCTTCTCCTACTAGATTTGGGTCTGGTTTGCTGTAGGTTTTCTAAATCCTTGAGGTGAATTGATAGCTCATCTCTTTGATGCCTTTCCAATTTCTTGATGTAGGCACCTACTGATATAAACTTTCCTCTTAACACTGCTTTTGCTGCGTCCCATAAGTTTTGGTATGTTGTGCTGTTATTCTAATTTACTTCCACAAAAATTTTGATTTCTCTTTTGATTTCTTGAATGACCCATTGTTCATTCAGGAGCATGTTGTTCAATCTCCATGTGTTTGCATATGCTCTAGGGATTCCTGAGTTGCTAATTTCCAACTTCATTCCTTTATGGTCTGAGAAGCTGCATGCTATGATTCTAATTCTTTTGAATTTGCTGAGACTTGCTTTATGGCCTAGTATGTGGTCAATCCTAGAGTAGGTTCCATGTACTGCTGAGAAGAATGTAAAATCTTTAGCTGTAGGATTGAAAGTTCTGTAGATATCTGTTAGATCCATTTGGGCTATAGTGTCGTTTAAATCTACTGTATCCTTGTTGATCTTCTGTCCAGTTGATCTGTCTATTTCTGAGAGTGGAGTATTGAAGTCCCCCAGTACTATTGTATTGGGTTCTAGGTCTCCCTTTAAGTCCATTAACAAATCTTTTAGATAAACCGGTGCCCTGTAGTTAGGTGCATATACATTGATAATTGTTATATCTTCCTGTTGAATTGATCCCTTAATCATTATATACTGCCCCTCTTTGTCTCTCTTAACAGTTTTTGTGGTCAAGTTTATGTTGTCCGATATTAAGATGGCTACGCCCGTTCTTTTTTCATTTCTGTTGGCATGGTATAAATTTTTCCAGCCTTTCACTTTCAGTCTGTATGGATCTTTGTTGGAAAGATGTGTTTCTTGTAAGCAGCAAATAGATGGGTTTTGTTCCTTAACCCAATCAGCCAATCGGTGTCTTTTAACTGGACAGTTCAGGCCAATAACATTCAATGTGACTATTGATAAGTGGTAACTTTGCCAAAGATATTTTCTAATATATGCTTTGAACTTTCTGTGATCTTTTGCTGTGAGGATTGGAAGAATCAATATCATCCAAAAGTCCATTCTCCCAAAAGCAATTTACAGATTCAATGCAATACCAATCAAGATACAGAAGACCTTCTTCTCAGATCTGCTGAAAAATGATGCTGAAATTCATATGGAGACACAGGAGACCTCAAATAGCTAAAGCAATCTTGTACAACAAAAACAAAGCTGGAGGCATCACAATACCAGATTTCAGGACATACTACAGGGCAGTTGTTATCAAAACAGAATAGTGCTAGTATAGAAACAGATGGATAGACCAATGGAACAGAATTGAAACACCAGAAATCAACCCAAACATCTATAGCCTACTTATATTTGATCAAGGATCCTAAACCAATCCCTGGAGTAAGGACAGTCTATTCAATAAATGGTGCTGGGAAAATTGGATTTCCATGTGCAGAATCATGAAGCAAGACCCCTACCTTTCAACTTACACAAAAATTCACTCAACATGGATTAAAGACTTAAATCTACGACCTGACACCATCAAATTATTAGAGAGCATTGGAAAAACCCTGCATGATATAGGTACCGGCAATGACTTCTTGGAAAACACCTCAGAAGCACAGGCAGTCAAAGCCAAAATCAGCTATTGGGATTGCATCAAATTGAGAAGTTTCTGTACTGCAAAAGAAACAGTCAGGAAAGTGAAGAGACAACCGACAGAATAGGAAAATATATTTGCAAACTATGCAACTGATAAAGGGTTGATAACCAGAATCTACAAAGAAATCAAGAAACTCCACAAAAACAAAACAAACAACCCACTTAAGAGATGGGCCAAGGACCTCAATAGACATTTTTCAAAAGAGGAAATACAAAGGGCCAACAGACACATGAAAAAATGTTCAAGATCACTAGCAATCAGGGAAATGCAAATCAAAACTACAATGAGGTTTCACCTCACCCCAGTTAGAATGGCTCACATTCAGAAATCTACCAACAATAGATGCTGGAGAGGATGTGGGAAAAAGGGACACTAACCCACTGTTGGTGGGAATGCAAATTGGTTAAACCACTATGGAAGTCAGTTTGGAGATTCCTCAGAAACCTGAATATAACCCTACCATAAAACCCAGCCATCCCACTCCTTGAAATTTACCCAAAGGAAATGAAATTGGCAAACAAACAAGCTGTCTGCACATTAATGTTTATCACAGCGCAATTCACAATAGCTAAGACCTGGAATCAACACAAATGCCCATCAAGACTAGACTGGAAAAAGAAATTATGGGACATGCACTCTATAGAATACTATACAGCAGTCAAAAACAATAAAACCCGGTCATTTGCAAGAAGATGGAGGAATTTGGAAAACATCATGCTGAGTGAATTAAGCCAGTCCCAAAGGGACAAATATCATATGTTCTCCCTTATTGGCGACAAATAACTGAGCACCAAAGGGGAAACTTGTTGAAGTGAAATGGACACTATGAGAAACAGTGACTTGATCAGCTCTTGTCCTGACGGTTGCTGTACAATGTAATACTTTATCCAAAATAGTGGTTTTTTTGTTCTGGTACCATTGGTTGAACTCTGTAATTAACACACAATTATTCTTAGGTGTTTAAATTTTAACTGAAAATTGATCCCTGTTAGGAACTTGGAAAACATTATACTGAGTGAAATAAGCCAATCCCAAAGGAACAAATACCACTTGTTCCCCTTGATAGGTGACACCTAACGGAGCATCAAAAAGGAAACCTGTTAAAGTGAAATGAACACTATGAGAAATGGTGACTTGATCATCCCTCACCCTGACTGTTGATGAGCAAATTGATATGTTATTCCTGTTAGTATCTTTTTTGTTTGTTCTACATAATACTTTTGGTTGAATACTGTAATCAATACACAATTCTTCTTAAGTGCTGAAACTTAACTGAAAAGTGATCGCTGTTAAATATAAGAGTGGGAATAAGAGAGGGAAGAGATGTGCAATTCGGGACATGCTCAAGATGACTTACCTCAAACGGTAGAGTTAGAAACACACCAGGGGATTCCAATTCAATCCCATCAAGGTGGCATGTACCAATGCCATCTCACTAGTCCCAGTGATCAATTTCTGTTCACAGTTGATCATAATGATAGGACTAAGAACCAAAGGGATCACATAAACAAGAATAGTGTCTGCAAATACTAGCTGACAGAATCAAAAAGGGAGAGAATGATCCAACATGGGAAGTGAGATACACAGCAGACCCATAGAATGGCAGATGTCCTAAACAGCACTCAGGCCTCAGAATCAGCCCTTAAGGCATGCGGATCCAGCTGAAAAGCCCATGAGACTATTTCAGGCATGGAAAACTGAGACACTCTGGGGAAAAAAAAAAAAAAAAAAAAAAAAAAAAAAACCTAAACGAAATATCTCCGTGAGTGAGATCCCAGTGGAAAGAATGGGTCATCAAAGAAGGAGGTACCTTTCTCTGAAGGGAGGAGACAAATTCCACTTTGACCATGGCCTTGTCTAAATATGATCAGAGTCGGTGAACTCAGGAGGCTTCCATAGCCTTGGCAGCTCATGACAAGAGCCTAGGGTGATTACAGATGCCATAAACAAGAGTGTCAATTTGTTAAGTCAACAACAGGAGTCACTGTGCACTACTCCTCATGTAGGATCTTTGTCCTTAGTGTGCTGTACATTGAGATTGAATGCTATACTTAGTACTCAAACAGTATTTTTCACTTTATGTTTCTGTGTGGGAGCAAACTGTTGAAATCTTTACTTAATGTATGCTAAAGTGATCTTCTGTATATAAAGAGAAATGAAAATGAATCTTGATGTGAATGGAAGGGGAGAGGGAGTGGGAAAGGGGAGAGGGAGTGGGAAAGGGGAGGGTTGCGGGTGGGAGGGACGTTATGGGGGGGGAAGCCATTGTAATACATAAGCTGTAGTTTGGAAATTTATATTCATTAAATAAAAGTTTAAAAAAAAACAGGGGAAATAAAACAAGAGATTTTCAAAGATAATTGGAAAAGACTGCAAGTCCTACACTAGAACAAATATTCCACAGAATTTATTAAGATATGTTAAAAATCAATATGCCTAAACAATACAAAACTATAAAGGGTTACCATTGGTGATAGAATTTTGAGCAAAGTGAAGATTCAGAAAATATCATTGTAGGAGGATCAACTAAATCTATTAATAAAGGCATGTAATTGGGTTTCTGTGATCTTCAAAAAACCCATACAGAGAGAAATCCAAAAATTTTAAGGCTGCATATTTGGCTGCAATAATTCCAAGTGAAATAATTTTCAAAATCTTGTTTTTCCTGTATGCACTTTCCAAAGACATTTGACCAATGGCTTTCCTTTTTCAGTTCTGTTTTCCAACCTCCTCTCCGAGTATCACCCTTTTTTCTCTACAGAATCACCCAAAAATATTCATTGTGAAAACTACCATGAGGCATTTCTGAAGCTTTCTGGGAAAACCATGAGGTAATTTCCTTTTAAGGGAAATTTCTTAAGAGAACAGCAAGAAATATTGAAGAGTATGGTAACTGACTTCATAAAAATCATAGAATTATGGCCAGTTTCCATGATTAGTCAATAGATACCTGTATTAGCATTAAAATTCAGAAGTAATGTGTTTGTCATTCAAGCACGTATTAACATTTTTACTTGAATTGGAAAATGAAGTAAGACTTTTTCCTACAAATTACATCTGATTTAGCTAATTGGTTTGACTGCAGAGGCTTTGCCTTGCCAATTAGTTTACAATGGAGGAATTTTCCATGTGCTGAACAAGATAAATCTGAAGCTCTGAAGTTTTTTAATAAAATTTTCTTAAAATTTTATTTAAAGCATCTATGCAAAATAAAATGCGCCAGTAACTTATAATGTGTAATTTAATAAATCTGTGAAAATATCAGTTGTCAACTTAAAAGTGGGTGAGGCAGTTTATACTCATTCAAAAGGAGTATAAAAGTAAAAACACATATGAAGAAAATCAGCATAGGTAGCTCTTTGACAATTGTGTTGTTGGTAATGACGAATTAATACTAGTACTTACTTGTCACACATTGTGATTTACTCGAACATGTTCCAGCTGAGTGCAAGAGGAGAAAAAAAAAAAAAAAACAAAACACAGGGGTCTGCCTTGTGGCATGGTGGTAAAGCTCCCTGTGATCCCTGCATTCCATATGGTTAAAGTCCTGTTAAAGCAGTCAGTTAAAGTCCTGGCTACTCCATTTCTGATCCAGCTCTATAAAGACTGGGAAAAGCAGCAAAGTGTGGCCCAAGTGCTTGGACCCATGCTACCCATGTGTGAGACCTGGAAGACGCTCCAGGTTCACTGCTTCTTTCTCGCCCAGTCCCAGGCACTGTGGCCATCTTGGGAGTGATGGAAGATTCTCTCTCTCTCTCTCTGGATGTGTGTGTGTGTGTTTGTGTGTGTCTCCTTCTCTCCCCATAACTTGGACTTTCAAATAGATAAATAATTTTTAAAAATTAAAAAAAAGTGTGTCCCTTTATCCATGTTTGAATTTTTATTACAGAAGACAATGAAATGAGGAGTAAGATGTTAGGATATTGAGAATGGTTAAAATAGTAAACCATTATACATAAATTGGAAAGGATAAGATGAAATTTGGAAGAAACTGAATAGGTTGTTCATGTTAAATTATATTTATGGTAAAGTGAGAGGAAATTATTGAAAAGCTAATTTTAACCATTAAAACCCTCTTTATAGTTTGATTTTCTGGGAAAAGAAAAATTTGCTGAGAACATGGTTAATTCATATAGTGATGATGTATTCAGGAATCCATTACTTACAGTACACGTTAAGAAATAAGGATTCCCTGCAATTATCTCTTAATAATGTGTCTTGGGAAGCTTTAAACATCTTATGGTCTTGCAGTGCTAGGGATTTATCCTGGGGTAAATCTTGCCCTTGGTAGCCCACTTTATTTTGACACAGTTGTTCCTTTTCTTTGGAAACATCATGTTTATTAGGAGGTAAAACATTAAATGAATAGGTTGGGTTACTCTTAGACTTCATCTGACTTTAAAAACAGCTAAGTTCATCCACCTGCTGGTTAGAAACAACATTATCTTTTCAGTTAAGTTTCAGTTAAGTTTCAGCACTTAAGAAGAATTGTGTATTGATTCCAGTATTCAACCAAAAGTATTAAGTATAACAAACAAAAAAAATACTAAGAGGGATAACATATTAAGTTGCTCATCAACAGTCAGGGTGAGGGCTTAACTGAAAAGTGATCACTGTTAAATATAAGAGTGGGAATAAGAGAGGGAAGAGATGTGCAATTCGGGACATGCTCAAGCTGACTTACCTCAAACGGTAGAGTTAGAAACATACCAGAGAATTCCAATTCAATGCCATCAAAATGGCATGTACCAATGCCATCTCACTAGTCCCAGTGATCAATTTCTGTTCACAGTTGATCATAATGATAGGACTAAGAACCAAAGGGATCACATAAACAAGAATAGTGTCTGCAAATACTAGCTGATAGAATCAAAAAGGGAGAGAACGATCCAACATGGGAAGTGAGATACACAGCAGACCCATAGAATGGCAGATGTCCTAAACAGCACTCAGGCCTCAGAATCAGCCCTTAAGGCATGCGGATCCAGCTGAAAAGCCCATGAGACTATTTCAGGCATGGAAAGCCGAGACACTCTGGGGAAAAAAAAAAAAAAAAAAAAAAAAAAAAAAAAAAAAAAACCTAAATGAAAGATCTCCGTGAGTGAGATCCCAGTGGAAAGAATGGGTCATCAAAGAAGGAGGTACCTTTCTCTGAAGGGAGGAGACAAATTCCACTTTGACCATGGCCTTGTCTAAATATGATCAGAGTCGGTGAACTCAGGGGGCTTCCATAGCCTTGGCAGCTCATGACAAGAGCCTAGGGTGATTACAGATGCCATAAACAAGAGTGTCAATTTGTTAAGTCAACAACAGGAGTCACTGTGCACTTACTCCTCATGTAGGATCTTTGTCCTTAGTGTGCTGTACATTGAGATTTAATGCTATACCTAGTACTCAAACAGTATTTTTTACTTTATGTTTCTGTGTGGGAGCAAACTGTTGAAATCTTTACTTAATGTATGCTAAAGTGATCTTCTGTATATAAAGAGAAATGAAAATGAATCTTGATGTGAATGGAAGGGGGGAGGGAGTGGGAAAGAGGAGGGTTGCGAGTGAGAGGGACGTTATTGGGGGGGAAGCCATTGTAACCCATAACTGTACTTTGGAAATTTATATTCATTAAATAAAAGTTAAAAAAAAGAAATAACATTATCTGGAAATGTAAAATCCTAGAAATTCTGATTGAAAACTTTTAAATATAGGAGATAATTTCAATAAAGCATGAAGGTAATTGATGATTTCTGTAGAAAACATTAAGTCAATATAACTAACTTGACCTTAAGGGACAGTAAAGATCAGATGTACAATTGTAAAATAAGTAGACCTACAATGAGTTTAAACTATAAGAGAGACAGACCTCCAAAGAACTTCCTTACATGACAGCTGTAAAGAATTTTAATAATTCTTTTGTATAAATATATAACTGAAATAAAAAGGCAAGAATTTGTATAGACATTTAGCTATAGTAAGAAAATACATGAAATGTTCATTATCATTAACCATTAATTCATTGTGGAATAAAATGATGCCACAATTAAATATCACTTCGTACTCTCTAGCATAGGCATATAAGAGATACTATAACAAGTTTAATGAGTGTGTGGAGAAATGACATTTTTAATGAAGCACTGTTGGGAATCCAAAAGACTTCAAGTACTTTAGAAAGTAAATTTTTTAGGTACTCAAAATGATAAAGATGGATATAGCAGATGAGGCAGCAAACACAACTAGGTGTACAACCAACAGAAATTAATACTTAGGTCCACAGAAATAATTGTTCAAAAATGTCATTGAATATTTTTATCAATGATCTTAAAGTAAAAGCATCATGAATGGTTATGAACCAATGAGCAAAGAAAATGTTCTTAACAAGGAAATTTTTTTTCACCAAATAAATAAATGAAATGAAACATGCTACAACAGAGAAGAACCTTGCAAACAATTATCTATAAGAACTTAGTTGTGGAAGACTATATATTGTTTAATTGCTTTCTACATATGTTCAGAAAAGGCAAAGCTATTGAAATGGAAGTATATTAGTATCTGCTCAAGGCTGGAGTAGCTGATTAATTGTGAGGGGATATGGGGTTAAGGAATGCCAGCTAATGTACATTGGGTTTGTGTTGAGAAGATGAAAATTTCTAGAATAAAGTTATGATGATGGATTTATAATTCTGTGACCATTGTAAAAGCAAATAAACTGCACATTTTTCTGTCTAGGATTGCATGTGTATTATCCAAAATAATTTAATCAGCTGTACTTTTTATTTGGAATGTAGCTCCTTTTCAATTCTAAGACAATGAAGTTTTTTATGAAATTTTCATAACTGGTCTTTGTAATTTTAAATTATCAAAGGTGAAGTTATGCCAATTAAATGATAAACATGTAAATATGATATATGACAAATATATTTATGAAACAGTTAGTCTTGAAGAGAACAACATTTAAAATTAAGACTTAAACTAACCAATTTTATTATTAAAATACCTGCCATAGTCTCATGTTTTTGGAATCTTCAGACTAGTGGCTCAACCATTTAAAGCTGTCACCCAACTGTTTTATGCTTTCTGTTAGAAAGCATTGTTAAAGAGATTGCTCATATTCTGGCATTCACTGATTAAAGAAATCAAGGTTGTAGAAAGTCCTTGAGAAACTTTGATGAGCAGCTTTAGGTGAAGTTTGAATAATGCTAGTATAAGAAATACCACTCATTTGTTCATTCACCAGGTTTGGCTTAAAGAATGGGGTTAATGGATTCTACGTCTACCTTCTTCCCTGTGCTTTTCCTCCTAGACACAATAGAGAAGACAACAGGAGAGATAAGGGAATAATAGTATCTTTTTGCAAAAAAAAAATGTTTTTACATCATATCAGATAATCAAAGTATCTCTATGAATTTTTTGAATCCAAGGATAAAGAAATAACAGAGAAGCTTTGCTTTAAGTAAATTGACTATTGAACTCAACATCATTGTTTACTAATAATGTTCTGAGACACTCAAATTAGATTTCCAAGGACTCACAGAAGAAAAGTGCTACTTATAAATTAAAAGTCTAGAGTCATTGTGATTGAGAACTTGATTTGATTTTCCGTGGGCATCCAACCTTGTGAAATGGTGACTTTCCAAAAATAATACCTATACAATATCATTAGCAAGATAAATTACTTTATATTATCTACAGACAGTTGGACATTCTGGTGTTTAGTTAAATAAGGTTTGGTGAAGTTCCTGATTTGAGCAATACCTGATCAACAAATAAGAAATCATGAGGAACCTTTGCCTGCCTGGGCAATAGCTTCCTGGAATAATAAAGTCAAAGTTGTAAATCACGTTGATTAGCATAGTGAAATGCTATTTTTTTAACCTAGAAATCTTTTATTTAAGGTAGTGAGATGTTATTTGTAAAGACAGCTGGATGATAAAATTATGTTAATAGGGATGCAGTCCAGGTATGAACATACATTTAGTTCAATGATGAAAAAAAATGGTGGGCAAGTCAAGGCTATGACAGAGAAATAGAAAATAAAATAAATATACGGATACATCTTACAAATACCATAAATCATTGCAGAATTGAATGAAATATATCAAATATCCAGTGACTCTTATGATCCTTGAGTGATTATTTGCTATTAATTTTTATAACTCATTGCATTTAGTGCATAAACATGGTGCACTTCAGCCTGAAAGTGACTACAGAGGCCTGAGTCAGGAGGGATACCATCAGTGCTGGGAGTCTGCCCTGCAGGTGACTCCCAGGAAGCAAAACCTTTCAATAAACTCTAACCCTGATCAAGGAGACATCTACCTACCTTAAGGAGTACTGAGCTTTATGACTAAAGGCAATTATAGGAAGAGTGATTAAAGACTCCATTATTTACTTCTTCATGCATATTGATTACATTCAGTGTGAGAATTCACTATACCTCCTTAATCAATAATCGACCCTGTTATTAGTAGATATTTTTCAATTTTCAATTTTTCATTTTCAATGAGGTATTATCTGATTTTTTATGTGATCAGTAACCACACACACACACCCCTGTGTTGTTAAACCTGATTCAGTGAATGTAGTGACCCGATGAGAAAAGTTTATATCCTATAGTCAAACAAAGGCATTTAGAAGAGCCAGCCAAAAAAGGCAACTACTTTTAGTTCTGGGTTTAAATCTTCAGCTGCCTAAACTTCACTTTTAATTTTCCAAGGATACTCTGATTATTTTATTTGACAGTGTTAGTAACTGAATACAAATACATTTAAATAAAGAAAAAGCTTAGTTTATTTACCTCATGGCTAATGTGAGATGGACCGGTGACATTATAGAATGTACAAGCAGAGATGAATTAATGATTGTCCTTCGAAAAAAATCATGAATGAGACTGCATGAAAACTTACTGGTTAAACGGATGATGCAAAAAAATCAGGCTAAACTCTAATCAAACACAGTTCAGAAGCTGTCTTAAAACACATTAGAAGCTCTTCTAAGTTCCTTTGTCTATAAAATAGAGAAATAAATTTTTCACTATATGGTACTATGGTTTAATGATTATTTTCAAATTCTTCAAAATCATGACAATAAGGGCCATGCAAAGCTGCTATGCTATCCTTAACACTGGACACATCACAAAGCTGAAGGAATCTACAGTTGGAATGAAAAATTCCAGAAATCTATACTGAAAAATAGTATATATTTTTAACTGTGAAATTACACAAGCAAGAATTCTCCAAATTTATCTCATGTTGAGTTTGTCAGGCTTTTTTCTGCACTTTTCACTGATACATAAAAATCCAATTTGATTCACATAATTAATAGATTAAGTTGAACTAGGTATCAAAAACATGGGAAAAGGTGAAATAAAGAAATGTTATATAGACAAAACATTCAAAGCAGAGATGCAAATATGTGATCGCTGTCACAGCACAGCACTGACACATCACTGAGAGGTCAAGAACTGTCTTCAAGGCAGAAATCTGGAAAACAACAATTTGGAGGTCTGGTTTCATAAAACGGGGCTAGGAGTGGCTGGGTTAAATGGGGGTGTGGTAGTTAATTTGAGGAAGAGATATTTGAAACTGATTAAATATCAGTCCTATTAAAACTGCAAATATAAGCATTACTTAATATGAGTCATTTTAAAACATCCAGTGAGATTGTGTATGAAATAAAACATATAAATAAATTATCTCTTTATTCTTGTGCAAAGTAGTTCCATTATATCTATTACAGCAGATTCTAAAATGCATTTTCTGCTTCTTTCAATTCACTGCAAATGGCCTAGATCAACATTCTGAAATTTTAAGCAGATTTTTAGCCTTCTAATAGGATTTCACTGCATGACTTCAGTATCCAAATTTCTACCTCACTGAACAACAGCTCAGACTTAAAATATTAAACAAAATAAATATTAAATACATAGTTTCTCCAAGGGCATATATTAAACAACAAATACTTTGAGAAACAAAAAAAAAAAAAAAGCAAAAGAAGTATTGCTCACTGGATCCTCAGCTTCACTATTTTGACCTCTCCAGACCAAAGTGTGTGTTTAATGGCTTGGTTCATTGTTTACTTTACAGAAATAGTGTTCTGACTGATTGAACTTCTGATATTCATAAGATAAGATGTAAAATAGATTACTTTCTCCCTCTGTATTCAATATATGAATTTTTTACCTGCAGCTTTTCAATACTATCAGACACACTTGAAGAACCAGGAAGGTAATTCACAGTCCAAGTGTAGTTTGGAAGACTTTTCTGGCAAAACTCATATATTCTGACCTAGGATATATGAATGTTCAAGGACTTTGGCATCAACAGGACACATTTCAATCATTCAGGAAAGTAACTTTTTTGAAGTCCCCTAATTTCATGTGTTAAATGGTACTAAATAATCATACCTGTTTCTGTGGAATGTAACTCCAGATAGTATTGTGAGTATAATAAAATATTTGGAACAGGATAGAGGAATATTAATACTCACCACTTTTGGCTGAAGCCCCGACTCACTAGACTAATCCTCCACTTGCGCTGCCGGCACCCCGGGTTCTAGTCCTGGTTGCTCCTCTTCCAGTCCAGCTCTCTGCTGTGGCCCGAGAAGGCAGTGGAGGATGGCCCAAGTGCTTGGGCCCTGCACCCACATGGGAGACCAGGAGGAAGCACCTGGCTCCTAGCTTCGGATAGGCGCAGCACACCTGTTGTAGTGGCCATTTGGGTGGTGAACCAACTGAAGGAAGACCTTTGTCTCTCTCTCTCACTGTCTAACTCTGCCTGTAAAAAAAAAAAAAAAAAAATACTCACCATTTTTGATTCTGTATAGATCAAAGTAATGCTGAGATAAATCTCAACGAAGAGTTGGTGACAGAGAGTGTTTAGGCTAGCAGTGAAAATACCGTGTTTCTGAGTTTGATCCCCATCCGTGGATCCTGATTACAGCTTCCTCATAGTGTAGATTTTAGGAGGCAGAGATGATGGCCTGAGTAACTGAGTTTGTCCATCCATGTGACAGACCAGGATTGAATTCCTATTTCCTGGCTCAGCCCAGTCCTGGTTGTCAGAGGCATTTGAGGAGTAAGCCAGTGAATGAGCGCTGTTTCTCCCTAACTCTCTTCCTGTATCTATACCTCTATGTCCTTCATATTTAAAAAATAAGAAAATTCTATTCATGTCTGAAGAAAAATTCTTCAGTTGTAATCCAAATGAAATTAAAACATTATAAGAAAATACTTAAAATGTGACTTTAAGTGTATGTTAAGAGGCAGTAAAAAGAATGACTGAATATCTAATAGAATAAAAAAAGTTAAGAGAAGAATCTAAACAAATTACAGATGATATTGAGGTATAGGAGATCAGCTCGTAATTCATCTAGAAATATTCTGTTTTTTAATTTAGCAATTTGTGAATATGCTTTCATTTCTAAAACCTGCATAAAACTGCTTAATTTGATGTCTTTAGAAATCTAAGCCTCACTTATTATTTAGTGTCACCTCTTTATGAAGGCCTTTCAAATTCCTTCAAACTCCATTTATAGCTTTTCTCTTGCTTGCTTTGCCCCCTCCACTGCTCTGCACTCCAGGCTTCTGATGGAGCAGCCACTCCTTTGTCTTTCTCCAGCCACCATCATAGTTATCTACGGGGACCTCTTCATCCATGACAATGTTGGACTCTGACCTTTACAAATCCAGGAGACCTGGACAAGCTATGCACGAAAGTATAGGGTGAGATGGTTAGTAGGACTGAGAGAGAAACAGTGACTGGGTCATTATCAGAATGCTTCTACTGAAGAATTTGAAGAAGAAAGTAGAGAAAGTATAGCAATCAAGGTTTTTGATACCACCATAATCCTTCATGGGCAGAAAACCAGCTTCTCATAATAAGCTTACAAGAAATACATCAAAGATTATAAGAAATCAGAAGTAAATGTGAAGAACGGAGATCAGAAAGAACAAAACTGTGTGACGGGAGCAGCAGAGCAAATCACCCTTGTTAATTTTAAAAGTTACCAAAACTGTAGTTGTGAAAATACGGATTGAGATGGAATTCTTGGTCTGCTGGACTGCCATGAGGAGTATGTGTCCTCAACTATGATTTTCTTTAAGAAATGAAAATGAATGCTAACAAATGCAAAAATGTCAACAAAGTTAGCAAATTATTAGGCCTGTCACTGCTTATCCTAACCGGTGGCTTCTTTCCCACACAACACCAGGACTTACTACCAGCGTGACTCATATTACCTTGAGTTCATTTATTTTGAGTATGATTTATTTGGAGTGAATGCATTAGTTTTACAGAACTAAAATTCCATATAGGTTACCTAAAAATAAATGCATTTAAGCTCATATGAGAGAATACCTCTTAGTTTAATACAGATTTAAGCTAAGACAATCCTGTAGTGTTCCTGGAGAGCTTTACAACATAGTTGAAGGCTACTAGTAAAAAACAAAGTGCTGTCTTCAGATCATTTATATTTTAAAGATTTACTTGCTTATTCACTTGAAAATCAAGTTGACAGGGAGAGAGAGGGATGAGAGTAGGAGGGAAGGAGAGAGGGGATAGAGAGGGAGACAAAGTCCCGTTCTCTTATTCACTCCTCAAATTGACAGAACAGGCAGGAGCCAGGAACTCCATCTGGGTTCCCACATGAGTTGCAGGGGACCAAGCAGCTGGACCATCTGCTGCCTTCTCAGATGCATTAAAGGGAGCTGGGTAGGAAGCTGAGCAGCCGGACTTCAAACAGACACTCTGGTATGGTATGCTGACATTGAAATCGGCAGTGAAACCCACTGCTACACAACACCAGCTCCTGTCTTCCGATAACGTCTACAGTGCAAACTTCTGTGATGGGAATATAAACAGCAATAGCCAAAAGTTTCCATCTAATGGTACTAGAGGAAAAGAGCATGTTCTTTATCATTGACAACATTTGAAGTGGAGCTGTATACATTTCGTCACCTACAAAACAAGTACCTAATCTGGAAATCATTACCAGAGAGCACAAACAGAGTAATTCAGAGGAGGAGAAAAATGAATTTGCAAAGACCTTTATGGAAACTTTGTTGAAGATATTGCTAGCAGCACCTTTCTTGGAACACTCCATTAGGGACTATCATTCAGACTCTATTGCTCTGTGAACTTCTGGAGCAGGGACAAGTCAAGTCATACTCATTTCATTGCATAAACCCACATGCTGCTTCCCATTGGGCAGGGATTTTAAGTTGGTCATCCAATATATTACTCATTAACATATACCCCCCAAGGAGGTGGGGGCTGGCACTGTGGTGCAGTATGCTAAGTTTCCACCTGTGGCACCGGCATCCCATATGGGCACTGGTTCGAGTACCTGCTGCTCCTCTTCCTATCCAACTCTCTGCTATCAGGGCCTGGGAAAGCAATAGAGGAAGACTCAAGTGCTTGGGCCACTACACCTATGGGAGACCCAGAAGAAGATCCCAGCTCCTGGCTTTGGATCAGCTCAGCTCCGGCCATTGAGGCCATTTGGGGAGTGAACCAACAGATTGAATACCTTTCTCTGTTGTCTCTCCCTGTTTCTGTCTGTAACTCCACCTTTCAAAAAATAAAATAAAATCTTAAAAAAAAAAACTAAAAAAATGTATTTCATCATAAGTTTTATTGTATGTCTTAGAGAATTCAGGGAATTAAGAAACTAAACTTAGAGAACAGTTCCTTTTTATCCAGACTAAGTTAGTCATTTATATAAATTTACCTTAAGAGTTTTAAATATTTAAAAGTGTTTTCATTTGCTGCTGTCTAATGGGTTAGAAAAATATGGTCTATCTTAACTGATCTAAAGTTTATTAAACAGGAAAAGTAGTGTAGAATTACAGTCATTAAGAAAAACAAAAAGATGGGACACAAGCATTCAGAATTAAACATGCAACATACATCATTTATAATTGTGATAAATCTCGTAAACAACTTAATTTATTAAAGCTGCAATTTAAATGAACACAACTTTCCAAGAGCTAAGTGCTCTAAGTAAATACCAGTGTTCCCCTTGTTAGTACTTAAAATGCCCATTAAAAGACCAAACTTTGTATGCACTGTATTTTTTTAATTTAATATTATTCTTTTATATTTCAAAAATTTCCTGCTGAAAAAATTTCTCTCTTTCTGTTTCTCTCAGTGCCACTGAGGTCAATACCAAGACTATATATGTGAAACAGCTGCGTAGGAGCTTGGTTTGGTCAGACACTCAAGCATGCAATTAAATAGATGCCAGAGCACACAGTCTAGAAAAACATGTATTTGCACAATGACTCAGAAAAAATGAATGATCCTGTGCAGTTTCAATATGCTCCTCAGTCCATAAGTGGTTGTAAGCTAATTTAAAAAGCTAATATCTTTCCCAGTTTATTCCATTTTCTCTTAAAATAAATAGATTTTAAAAAAATTTGTCTCAGCATCAGGGTTGGTTGATAGTATGATCAAATACATAGAGGATAATCTTCATAGAGATATTAAGATTATGGAAATCATATAAATATTATGACACTATCACACAGTAATAGATTTAAAAAATAGTAGGACATATTAACATAAGCATGGTAAACATGAAAGTAAGAATTGTTTTAAATGTCCATGCCATGGAAATGCATTAGATGTGTGTGTGCAGATGTGTATATTTGTATGATCATTTGCAGCTTGATTAAAAAGAAGTGAGCCTCACTCATTTTGATTCTTGACCACTCAACACTGCAGACAAACCGCTCAGGGTAGTAAGAAATGGTTGTTCTTGAAACCAAACACAAACGTGAAATATAATGTGTTTTAGAAATAACCCAATTCATGAACCACGATTTATGCTAGTGATATTTTTGTAAAATATACTAGAAAATCATATTAATCTTTTGCTTTTCTCTCAGCTTTATTCATGTTCATAGGCTTTCTCTTGAAGATCAAATTTACTAGCAGAAATATAACTAATATATATATAGGTTGTTTATTTTTAAACTTGTCCTGTAAGTGATGATCTGTCTTGGAAAATTCCAACTTTAATATTCAAAGAATAGCTTGACTTGGATGGCTTTTGTAAAACCACAATATTTCTGCAGTTAACCATTTGTTTCCCTACCAAATATTTTCTTCTTCCTTTAAATTTTATATAGTAAATTGAATCATTTTATCTCTTTTTGTCAATCATCTATTTGAAAAAAATAAGAGAGTTAAAATTGTATATTAGATAGCTGTGCTATGCTCGTACTTGTATTTTAAGTGTAAGAATCGTTGGGTCCCCAAAAGTTTTCCCAAAATCGCCTACTTATTCTGATGTCTAGTGGGAAAAATAATAAATTTAATAGGGTATCCTCAATGGATTGTTATAGGCTGTCACCTCATAATGTAAGAAAATTATAATTGTGCAAATTGGTTAAGCCACTATAGAAGTCAGTCTGGAGATTCCTCAGAAACCTGAATATAACCATACCATTCAACCTAGCCATCACAATCCTTGGAATTTACACAAAGGAAATTAAATTGGCAAACAAACAAGCTGTCAGCACATTAATCTTTATTGCAGCTCAATTCAAATAGCTAAGACCTGGAACCAACCCAAATGCCCATCAACAGTAGACTGGATAAAGAAATTATGGGACATGTACTCTATAGAATACTATACAGCAGTCAAAAACAACAAAACCCGGTCATTTGCAACAAGATGGAGGAATTTGGAAAACATCATGCTGAGTGAATTAAGCCAGTCCCAAAGGGACAAATATCGTATGTTCTCCCTGATTGGCGACAACTAACTGAGCACCAAAGGAGAAACTTGTTGAAGTGAAATGGACACTATGAGAAACAGTGACTTGATCAGCTCTTGTCCTGACGGTTGATGTACAATGTAATACTTTCTCCATTTTAATATTTTTTTGTTCTGGTACCATTGGTTGAACTCTGTAATTAACACACAATTATTCTTAGGTGTTTAAATTTTAACTGAAAAGCGATCCCTGTTAGGAATTTGGAAAACATTATGCTGAGTGAAATAAGCCAATCCCAAAGGGACAAATACCACTTGTTCTCGCTAATCGGTGACAACTAACTGAGCACCAAAAAGGAAACCTGTTAAAGTGCAATGAACACTATGAGAAACGGTGACTTGATCAGCCCTCACCCTGACTGTTGATGAGCAACTCAATATGTTAACCCTCTTAGTATTTTTTTTTGTTTGTTCTACTTAATACTTTTGGTTGAATACTGTAATCAATACACAATTCTTCTTAAGTGCTGAAACTTAACTGAAAAGTGATCACTGTTAAATATAAGAGTGGGAATAAGAGAGGGAAGAGATGTGCACTTTGGGACATGCTCAAGCTGACTTACCTCAAACGGAAGAGTTAGAAACATACCAGAGAATTCCAATTCAATCCCATCAAAGTGGCATGTACCAATGCCATCTCACTAGTCCCAGTGATCAATTTCTGTTCACAGTTGATCATAATGATAGAACTAAGAACCAAAGGGATCACATAAACAAGAATAGTGTCTGCAAATACTAGCTGATAGAATCAAAAAGGGAGAGAACGATCCAACATGGGAAGTGAGATACACAGCAGACCCATAGAATGGCAGATGTCCTAAATAGCACTCTGGCCTCAGAGTCAGCCCTTAAAGCATGCGGATCCGGCTGAAAAGCCCATGAGAGTATTTCAGGCATGGAAAGCCAAGACACTCTGGGAAAAAAAAAAAAAAAAAAAAAAACAAAAAAAAAAAAAAAAAAAAAAAAAAAACACCTAATTGAAAGATCTCTGTGAGTGAGATCCCAGTGGAAAGAATGGGTCATCAAAGAAGGAGGTACCTTTCTCTGAAGGGAGGAGAGAACTTCCACTTTGACCATGGCCTTGTCTAAATATGATCAGAGTCGGTGAACTCAGGGGGCTTCCATAGCCTTGGCAGCTCATGACAAGAGCCTAGGGTGATTACTAATGCCATAAACAAGAGTGTGCATTTGTTAAGTCAACAACAGGAGTCACTGTGCACTTACTCCTCATGTAGGATCTCTGTCTTTAGCGTGCTGTAGATTGAATTTAATGCTATAACTAGTACTCAAACAGTATTTTTCACTTTATGTTTCTGTGTGGGAGCAAACTGTTGAAATCTTTACTTAATGTATGCTAAACTGATCTTCTGTATATAAAGAGAATTGAAAATGAATCTTGATGTGAATGGAAGGGGAGAGGGAGTGGGAAAGGGGAGGGTTGCGGGTGGGAGGGACGTTATTGGGGGGAAGCCATTGTAATCCATATTCTGTACTTTGGAAATTTATATTCATTAAATAAAAGTTAAAAAAAGAAAAGAGAATTATAGTTGTTCTCTGCTCACAGTTTCTTGCACTGAATTCTCTTAAAATCCTTGTATTTTCCAGAGCATTAGGGATACTAGCTACATCTTTTGTTCTAACATTTGATTTTGATCCTGATTTCTCACATAGAGTTATCTGAATCCCATGGAGCTTTCTAGCTGATAGTGTTGTCTCTTATTCTAACGAGGTGGCACTTGTAGTGTTCTTGAATGAAACCTGCTCACTGGACAGACCAAGTCATGATTACAAGTTGAGAACCTCAAGCTTCTATCACTCTGAAACTCCAAGAAAGGAAAAGGGGTTAGAAATTGGCTTAATAATTGACCATGCCTATGAGGTGAAGATGCCATAAAAATGCCTGAAATACAAGATTTAGAAAATTTCTGGGTTACTGAAACTAGAGGTGCTGGTAGGATGGCACATGACAAAAATGTCATACAATCTTCATGCTCCTTTACCCACACCTTGCACTTTGCATCTTTTTTATATGGTTGTTTATTGTAATTTTTAAAAATATCCTTCAGAATAAATGGTAAACTCGAAATGAAGCACTTTCTTGAATTCTGTGAGCCTTTCTAGCAAATGATTGAACCTATGGAGGGAATTATGTGGAACTTTAATTTACGGTTGAATCAGACAAAGTTGTGGAAACCTGAGGATCAGCTCTGGTAAGTAGCACCCAGAGTAGGAATATCCGTGGGGATTGAGCCCGGGGAGTTTTGACATTATCACCAAGTGAACACTGTTCAAGTTGAATAGAATTACACGATGTCCAACTTATGTTGAAGATACTTATTGGAGGAAGAATTCTGTTTGGTGACAGAAATATTCTGTGTTGGGTGTGAGAGTAGAAAAAAATGGCTCTGTTTTGTTTTGCTTTTAACTTATACATAGACATTCCTGATTGAAGTGTGCATTTGTGTGTGTGTATTCCTGCAGATGAAGTTATTATATCCTTTTTATTGCATGTTAAACTTTTTATGCCCTTTTGCTGCCATTTCTTTTCGCTAGCAACTGTCAGAAGATTACAACACAAAACTAATATTGTGCAAATTTTTGAGCAGTTTGAAAAAATGTTTGATGATTTCTGTTTCTGCATCATCTCTTTAATTCATTATTAGAGTGTAAAATACAATCTCAAGAAAAAATTCCAGGTTAGTATCCACAATAACCATAATAAAATCAGTATTATAAAAATGAAACAAAATAAAAGAGAATAAATGAGTGGAAAAAAACACTATTTAAACATTAACTATTTAAAATTTTTAATGGCCACAGAAAACACAAGACTATATATATATTTTTTTTCCTTTTCTTTTTGACAGGTAGAGTGGACAGTGAGAGAGAGAGACAGAGAGAAAGGTCTTCCTTTTCCGTTGGTTCACCCCCTAATGGCTGCTGTGTCTTGCACACCACGCTGATCCGAAACTAGGAGCCAGGTGCTTCTCCTGGTCTCCCATGTGGATGCAGGGCCCAGGGACTTGGGCCATCCTCCACTGCACTCCCGGGCCACAGCAAATAGCTGGACTGGAAGAGGAGCAACCGGGACAGAATCCAGTGCCCTGACAGGGACTAGAACCCAGTGTGCTGGCGCCGCAGGCGGAGGATTAGCCTATTGAGCTGTGGCGCCAGCCCAAGACTATATATTTTTGATAAAGGTATACCACTTAAATTTTTTTTTAAGATTTATTTGAAAGTCAGAGTTACAGAGAGAGAGGAGAGGCAGAGAGAAAGAAGTCTTCCATCCACACGTTCACTCCCCAATTCGTCGCAACGGCCGGGGCTGCACCGATATGAAGCCAGGAGACAAGAGCTTCTTCTGGGTCTTCCATGAAGGTGCAGGGGCCCAAGCACTTGGGCCATCCTCTACTGCTTTCCCAGGTCAGAGCAGAAAGCTGGATCATAAGTGGAGCAGCCAGGACTTGAATAGGTGCCCATATGGGATGCTGGCGCTGCAGGTGGTGGCTTTTCCCGCTAAAACAAAGTGCCAGACCCACTGCTTAAACTTTGAAAAATAACATAATAATAATAGTCTAATAATATAACCTAATTCACATTTAGAGATGAAATACAGATGGTTGTTTCTTCATAATCTAGAATACTTTTTTTCCTAAAGATTCAGAATTAAGGAAATTTAGACTTCAGAAGTTCACAAACTTTTCCAAGACAGATACATGCAGCAAATAATTTATGTTATAAGGGCATATGTTTTTATCCATGTCATAAAATAGGACATAATAAATACTAGATCAATATAACCTTGTTGTTTAATATAACAAAGAATTAAGAGACAGAATCATATTTGCTATCCAATGAAGTTTATTACTGTTATATAATCAATAAATTCGCATACAACAATATTAAAACTTAAGTATTCTTCATATTAAATAAAATTAATAACAGGATTTACTCTGTGTTCTCGCATACAAGTCAAGTATACATGCAGAGGTCTTGTTGTAGTTTATGAAAAATGCATTTTATGAATAAAATGGTGTGGGGATACAAGGATTTACAAATTATTTTGTACTTAATAGACTTCATTTAATTCCTTTTAAAATGATCTTTTTAAATATTTTAATTAATTATCTTTATTTTTTGAAAGGCAGAGGAACAGATCTCCAATCTTCTGGTTCTCTCAAACGCTTGCAGCAAAGCTGGGTCAGGCTCAGAATGGAAGCCAAATACAGTCTGGGTCTCCCATATATGTGACAGAAACCCAAGCACCTGAACCATTCATTACCCTCTGCCTCACTGGGTCTACATGAGTAGGAAGCTGGAATTGGGTGTACAGTATGAAATCAAACTCATGCCCTCTAATAAGGGTTTGTGTATGTCTCAAGCACCGTCTAAGAGGAGTATGCAATGTCTGGCCATGGTCCATCTAAGGCTCAGAAAATCATTTGGTCTGGCCCTGCCAAAGGCAACCATGGGCAGGACTCAATATTCAATATATTCAATAAATCTATGGCAGGCTAATTTTAAGTTGATAACTATGCATGGTCTGTAAATGATGTTATAAATATCCAAATGGTCCTTGACAAATAAAAAATTCCTCACCCCTGCAGCTACATCAAACATCTGCAACTCCTTGAACGTGTGAAAATGCTCATGAATATATAATATGAGGTAAATAAAGTACACAGATAGAATTGTTACAGCCATCTACTCTGGAATCTGGTTTTCAGGCTAGAAATCCTCTATGCCACACATTGAATGTGATGTCATAAAAGGTTTTTAAGCAGATCTGCTTTCCCATCTTGTAACCTAATACTTGTGACATAAAATACAAAATGAAGAGTATTGGGAAGATCAATAACCAACTCTATTTTGGTAATTTGGAGAATAATTTTGTTGGTGATCCAAACGCCAATAAAATATAAGAAATTCAAACAAAATTAAAGAACATATTTATGCTATATTATGAATTATAACTCTATTTAGAATATAAAAATGGAAGAAACATTTTATATGGACAAATTAATATAATTACATTGACAATTATGTCTTCCTGAATATGTTTACCAGAAAGAAGACAAGTGTCTTCTATGTTACCCATATGGAACTTAATAATAGAATCAATTGTTGTATGATACACAGAGGATTAAAACTAAAGAGAATTCCTGAAGAAAATGTAATAGAGCAGTAAAGAATTTCTAAAATTTAATAGACCAGAAGACATCACCCTAAATCATGCCATTCTAGGCATACATAATATTTTGAGGGTAAGACAATTGAGGAGAAGCAGATACAAGGGAAGTTTTCTGCTGTTCCTGTTTTCACAAAAGTAGGACATAAATTCACAAAGGCAGAGGAAGGATAAAGATTGGCACTGAAGACAGCTTTAGACTCTTATCTGCTTAGAAATAGTAAGTGGGAATCTGGGAATTTACATGAGAAAGTTTCCTAACTGGCCTTTATCTGCCACAATTTTTTGCCTTTCCACAATTTGCTTCACGAAAAGACTGCTCCCCTACCTTAATCTTACCTTTCATCCAAAAATCTATTGATTTTTTGTTATTGTTGAAGATACTGTGTAAATCTGAATTTAAATTTATGTCTTTGAGATTTATTCATTCTACTAATACCTGTCATAAATCTATAAATTATACATGTCAAATTTCTGTTTGTTTTCTCTGGCTAAATAAACTATATTTTGTATTGGGGGTTATTATTTTTTCCTCCCTAACAAATAATGACAAAAGTGATTCAGAATCTAGCTTTCAGATATTCAGAATGGAGAAGATATTTTAGTTAAAGAAAGTGTGAGTGCACAAACATTTAAAGTGATTGTATGAGCATATAAATGACACATTTGTAAGCTACATGGAATATATATATAATTTCAAATATACCCTTAGGAATCATAGAGTAATAGTAAGATGTAAATGTAGTTGCTGGCTTTTTTCTCAGATTTATCTCTTGTGATATATCAGGTTGCTAGACATGTAACAAAAAATGAACAATATATAATTTCCTTCATTTATGTGTGAAAAATATTTGTGACTCTATCTGCTGTTATTTTTATAACATTTTAACAATAAACATTACTTCTAGGAGTAGTATTTCAAGAATCTAGTTTGAAGAATACACAAACACACAAAATTCAAACCAATTCCATGAAAAATAATCATGTATTTTTAAACTGTCCCATTCCCATTCATCATTAACAATATCATTGCTCAAAGTAAAGACATAGTCTCTCTTCGCATTGTAATTTCTTATTCAGTTGGATGTATAGGCAATCATTTCGTGAAATGTGTAACTTAGGAAAATGTTGTTTTAATATTGGTGTAAAACCTTCAATTTATAGCAGAAAATAACGTCACAATTAAAAGGTGCAAGCTGTGTCAACTAATAATTTTGTACTGACACAAATAAAAATAAATATATGCTAGATCTAGGAAAAATAAGATAAAGTAGCGTTCTGTGAATCAGCTGGCAGCTCAGATGGCACTGGTTCCTGTCCCAGGTGCTCCACTTGTGATCCAGCTACCCTCTAATGGCCTGGAAAAAGCATTGTAAGATGGCCCAATTACTTGGGCCCCTGCCACACATGTGGGAGACCCTGATGAGACTCCTTGGCTCGTGGTTTTAGTCTACACAGCCAGCACCTTTGGAACTATCAGGGGATGGACCCAGAAGAAAGAAGATTCTCTCTCTCTCTTTCTCTCTCTCTTTCTGTGTATTTGTGTGTATGTATGAGTGTGTGCCTCTCTCTGTAACTCTGACTTTCAAATAAATAAATAAATCTTTAAAAAATATTCACAGACAATTCATGGATTCAACTTACCCAATTTATTTTATCTTATATGTAAAGATTAAAAATAAAGCTTTTTATTTTACTTTTATTTTTAGTGATTTCCTTGATTTCCATTTATAACAGTCACTAAGCTTTGTTTGTATATATAAATCTGTCCTTATTTAAATAAGGTTATTAAGTGATTGTAAAGAGTGTACAGTTGGTTAAAAAACCATGAAGGTGGGGATAGGCATTGTGGTTCAGCAGGGTAAGCCACCAATTTGAGGCGGCATCCCATATTGGAGTATCTGTTGGAGTCACCAAGAGTCCAAGCTTCTGGTTCAGCTTCCTGCTAATGCACCTGAAAGGCAGCAGATGACAGACGTGGTAATAATTCATATTTTTTATTTTTGAAACATTGATATTATGTTATCCATGCAAGTAAGTTGCACATTATTAAACTTGCCATAAAATGCTCTCCAGACCCTTTATCTTTACAAATAAACTTGTAAATATAGTTTCATTTCTTTTGCAGTACTATCCATGAAGAATGGATAATGTTATTTCTACTTATTAACGATGAAATGTAGATCTGAACATATATTTAAAGCCAATATGTGTCTTCAGGAAATAAACAACAGTACATTTTAGTAAATAAAAATATTATAATAAAAATGCACATAACATACCAAACATACATCATTACATAATATGCTCTTTAGCATTTTTCTTGCCTTTTCGAGTTATCACAGATATGTTGTACTCTATAGATCATGTTGAAAGAAAGTGAGGAATAAGGAGACTGGTTTGAAATTATAGGCTAGCAAATTTACAAGCGTGACAAATTTGGTGAAAGAATCACATACCATTTAGGAGGCTGTAGAAATTACTCTGCTAATAACAGTAAATAAGGATCTAATAATGTGGAAATGCTTACTAAGAAACACTATTAAAATGATCATTATGGTTCTATTCAATTTTAACAAAATTCATGATATATATTAATAATCTCTCAAAAGTACATTTTTCCCTCATGCATTACATAAACAAAATCTAAAAACATACAGCTTTGAAATTCTGCAAAACAGTGACTAAAAAATGTGATCCTCTGGGTTTTAATTTGTATTTGTCATGCTTTAAAGGGTTAAGTATTTATTGCATTATGCATCACTAGTCTCTTACACAAAACCAAAAATATGATTAAAATTCAACGGAGGACCATTTCCAAGGAATAGTCAAGTGATGACATCACCAACATTTCATTTTTTATGATGCTAGTTATTTAATTTCTTTCAGTCATTTTCTGATTGCTTGGCTATATTTGTGGAAATGCCAAAGATAGCTGAGAGCAAAGAGAGAGAAGGACACAGAGATTTCATGCAAAGGGAATAAGAGATTACACCAAGTTTGAATATAGGGCATTATTCAGATGACATAAATCCAGATTAGCTTCCTTGCTTAAAGTATTAGGTCGGATAAGGATTAACACTTACAACATCTGAATAAAGTTGGTTTCTTCAGAATAGTTTTTGGTAGTTTGAGAATGAGTCATAAAAGCTTTCTAGAATAAAACGAATTATTCAGTTATAGTAAATCTGTCAAATAATATTCCTTTTGAAATAAAAGACTATTTTCCCTTTTAAAATATAATTAATTGCTTTTCTAGTTCAATAAGTCTCTTTCATGTTGCTGGTTAGTATGGAAGCAATGAATTTTCTATGTAATATTTAAACATTCTGTGAGACTGACTCCTCAATAACATTAAAATAAAAATGTTGACAAACTGGCGGATGAAGTGAAAACAGTGCTTAAGACACAGATGTTATCATTGTGATATACCAGCCCATTTTCATAGAAGAGTCAAACTCTAAATCTGTAATCTCTTGATCTTTAGGACTATTTTAGCATCTGTCAATCTTGCTTAAGAATGCATACTGACCTGATTTTAGTAGTTGAGCATCTTTATTTCCAATGTCAATGTAAATCACGTATCCAAACTTGCCCTACTTTCATTTGTCATAAGAGGAAATTGTTATATATAAAATTGTATAATAATGCCCATATTCCTATTTTTCTTTGGTTATTCTCTATTTTGCTTTCATATGCATTTTAAGCAAGAATTTGGATATGTTATAAGAGAAACATGGAGATGAAATTCTAATATTGCTAATAATGTGCTATGACCCAATATTGCAGCACAGTTTTATTCAATTTTTTATTTGAAAAATAGAGTTTTGCTGTTTCATTGCAAAGGCAATGTCTTGGCATTTCTTTCTCACCTATCTCTAAAGTCAATGTGCTATTACCATTTCTACTGAAAATTATAGACTTAAGTAGCCATTTATAAAAGTATAGTGATAATAATAAATCTAGTTAGAGAAGCAATAAATGTTAAGAAGTTGAATTGTAAATATAAATTTCTTGGATTAAAATTAAGGTTTTCCAACTTGATATTTGTATAACCTTGAGAAATTCACTTAACCTCTCTATTCATTTACTCATCTGTAAAAGGGTATAATAATAGAACCAACTTCATAAGATCTAGATTCTGTAAGGTAACGTATGTGAAGTGATAACACTTGTTATTATGCAAGCAAAATTTTTTCTACGAAAATTAGCATTCTCTCTTTATTTCTAAAAGTCTTTCTGAAATATGTTGTTTCACCTCTTATCAGTGGAGAAAGGGAATCTTAAAGATATTCAATAAATTGCCCAAGAAAATAGACAGAATTTAAAAGCTAGATATCTGATTTTGTATTTACGATTTGAATTCATTTCTATTGTAACATTCCATATCACTAGCTGATATTAACAGTAATGTAGAGATTTGGGTGTATAAGAATGTATCTTAACTTTTAGCATGGACATGAATAATCTTCAAATAATTAAATATTTGGGAAGTTTATAGAGAAGGTATTTAGTCAATCATTCTAAAATGTTTAGAGAGAAAGTTAAAGTGCTTAAGAGAAGAAAGTAAAGCAGCTTCCTTAGTAAAGGCCACAATGAAAATCTTAAATACTAAGATGGAAAATTTCATTAATCACTCATTAAAAATTATAATTTTGTGCTGATTATTTAACAAATTTATTAAGTGAATGTTTACTGTAAATAAAAGATAAAATCGCTCTAATCAAGAAGCTATGGGAACAGTGTTGGGGCATAGCAGGTTAAATCACCAGCTGTGGTGTTGGCGTCCAGTATGAGTGCCAATTCTTGCCTTGGTTGCTCCACTTTTGATCCAGCTTGCTGTTAATGTGCCTGTGAAGGCAGCTGAAGATGGTACAGTGTTTGGGCCCCTTCCACCCACATGGGAGACATGGATGGAGTTCCAGGCTCCAGGTAACGGCCTGTCCCAGTCCCAGCCAAATTGAGGAGTGAACCAGCGAATGGAAGATATCTCTTTCTCTCTCTTTCTCTCTCTTACTCTCTCTCTCTCTCTTTACTCTCTCTCTTTCTAACCCCCCCCTCTTTTTACTCTCTCTCTTTCTAGCCCTCTCTCTCTCTCTGTAGATGCTTTTCAAATAAATAAATAGATTAGTTTTTAAAATAGAAGCTATGTTTCTTCATTTATAAATATAACACTCTTCATAATATGAGAAGCTAAAGAAATAATTAAAGAACAACTCAAATTACTGCATTCAAACCATTTTATCTCTCTGAGTCTCAAATTCTTCTCTGTAAAACATAGATGGCAATGTTAACATTCACATGAAATTCCTTGGGAAGTGTCTGTTGTTATTCAAATAAAGTATTTTCTAGTACCTATTAATTTTTTCCCTCAACAGCCAAAATGTCATCAGAAACATGAAATAAAGGCACGGCAAAATATCATAAAGTTGTTTTAAAATTTTATAATAACATGCTACTTACTTTACAAACAATAAATCATATTTTAACTGAGGAACCTCTGCTTATAGTGTCTGAATATATTCCATATATACAGCAACCCCATAGCTCATTCCCTGCACCGGCCAATTCCCTTTAAACTTCAATGGCATGCCACACTAAATGCTTTGACTTTAGGCTTTACTAAATGCAATAGGCCTTTATAAACATCCAAGAAAGCACTCTGGAATGACAATTAGCCTGTTACCATCAGTAAAGACAACAGTATTGAATTATTGTGGGGTATTTTCAGTCCCTCTTTCTGGGAAATGATCCAAGGCACACACGCAATAAGAGTCACCTTGATAGAAAACTTAATTTCTTTTACCTATTTACAATAACTGTATTTAAAATATTAAATCCACTTCCACTTCGTGTTCATGATGGGTCTTCCAAAAACCACTTGTTCCAGAAAACACCCAGCCTTCATTTCCTTTTGTTTCCTTATATTATAGTCTCTTCTGTTTCCTGACTCTTGAGAAAAGAAGATTGAACATGGAGAGTTAGGGTAGTGATAAAAAACTAGCTGTGCATCTATCATATGACCCAGCAGAGGCTCCTTAACATCTATCACAGAGACATGGACATTTAGATTGACAAAAGACTGGAACATCAATATTCATAAATTTATTTATACTAGCCCAAAACTGGAAATGACCTAAGTGACCCTTACTGATTAATGAAGGCATTACTAAAACAAAATGACATGCCAATGTCATGATGGATTTTACTGAGAAATAAAGCGCAATAAATAATTGACATATGCAACAACCTGGATGGATCTCAAAGACACTGTTACTTAGTGAAAAAAAAAATCCAAACTCGAAAGTTTACATATTATACATTCTTGACATGAATAAACTATAGAAATGGATAGCAGATTCATGGTTACCAGGGGACAGGCCTGGGTGTGGGTATGATTACAGGGGTAACCCAAATGATAGCATAATTAGGTATCCTAATTATGGTGGTGGTTTCAGGAACCTATATAATACAGGAGATGAAGTTGTGTTTAACTACACACACACCCTAATCCATACTTCACATTTTCTTGAATACCATCCCCACTTCCAATTGAGTGACAGGTAAAAACTGATGAAAATTGAATAAAGTTCTATAGTCTACATCACAATATTTAGTAATGCCAATTTCCTGGTTTTTAACAATGTATTTGCAATGGCACAGGAATTTGGGTGAAGAAATCTTAGGGATCTTTTGTATTATTTTTGCAACTACACATAATTTTAAATAACAAAAAATGTCATTGTGTAAATAAATAAGCACATTTTTAAACACATTGTTTAAACCTTCAAACATCTAGACAATTATTCCTTTTCAGTAGTTTTGTCATGGGGTGACCTTTCCTTTTTCTGAGAAACCCTGGTGTCCTTTCTACAAAGGCACTTATTTTGGTAAGTCACAATTATGGTTAATTACCATGAACAAATATTAATAGGCTGATGCATATCAATTTTTAAAAATTAGTAATGTTTAATGGGTCATCATTTGGTTAAGACTTACTTGATGATATTTCATGAATATAAAATTTACTATTTTGCTTATTTTGAGTCTACACCTACTGTTAAAATGCTGAGGACATGTTAACTACTTTTAGTTGCAATCATTATTGATTTTCTCCTTGCGGGTCACTTTTACTTGTGCAGTGGAATTATTTCCATATATGAATAGGTTTTTTTGGTTTATTTAAAGTGAAATCTATGTTATGAAATTTGTGACAAAATCAAGTATTTGTGTATTATTATGGATTATTTATGTAAGTTTTATGTAAGCATTCTCTTCTTTTCCAATTGTGTACTATTAGAAATGGAAAATAGGCTAAGGTGATCACTTTTCCAAACCAGTATAACATTTATCATTTTTATTTAAATCTGGCAATTTTTGAAATAGACCTTTACATTCAATTTGCTTTTGTAATATATCCAACTAGAGTTAACACTGAAAATTGTTTTGTACCCCTACAAGAAAATACATGTTAAATAATAAAGAAAGAGAGAACTTCCTCCCAAGAGAGAGAAAGAGAAAGAGGAAGGAGAGAGAGAGAGAGAGAGAGAGAGAGAGAACTTCTATCCATTGGTTCACTCCACAAATGGCTGTGAGTGAAAGTAAAGAGGCAGCACTCCAATCCTGGTCTCTCACATGGATGGCAGATGGGCCAGAGAACAAGGACTTGAACTATCTTCCACTGTTTCCCAGGTGCAGCAGTAGGAGGACACATGGAAAGTGGAAGAGCTGAGATTCACACTGCAGCTCTGATATATGATGCTGCTGTTCTAAATAGTGGCTTAATCCACGGTGCCACAGTGCTGGATCCTGTGCAACATTGTTTAAAAATCTTTGTAATATTGTAAAAGCATAACAAAATAATGCTTTAACAACAACCAATTAAATTATTTAGCCTACATATACATATTTCACCTCCAATTAGACTTGTTAAAATAAATTTGGGTCAAATCTAAATTTGAAAATTCAATTGTCAAAATTAAGCCTCTGAAAATACATATTTGTGATATAAAATACTGAAATAAAAATAATAACTTGTAAAAAATGTTTCTCCTCTTTTGGCGGCATGTATAGTATGGTGATCTTTTTTTTTTTTTCCACTTCACTTTATGCTCTATGGAATTCTATTCAAAGCCAGTGTGATGTTTATGTTCGGATCAGCCCTGCAGGGCTGCTGAACAAAATGAATAATGAACCCAGTGGGAGCTGCCTGGCTATGTCTCCATTTCTCATAAAGAAAATTAATTGAAAGGGGGAGTTTGCAATAAACTCTACAAATTTAGAGTATTGGTCCCTATTGATAGGAATTCACAAATATAAAATACCCGACATGCAATGACATCTCTAAATATAGTTGGTTTGTAGTTTTCTTTGAATTACTTTTTGTGTGATTTTACAGATTCTGAAATACTATATTCAGTGGACAAAAGTTGTGGAAATTCGTTCAATAGAGTACAAAAATGCCACCACTATCTTTGCAAACCAAGAGGCTACACATGCACCTTTACAAATATCTGGATGAAAATTAAAAGATGAATATTTACCCAATAGTTTCTGTCACACATAGACACACAAAGACTGTATTGTACTGAAATGGTGTTTTCAACTGGCAGATTTAGGTTTGATTTTAAGGATATGTTTGACTTTAAACATTCTTCACGTAAGACTTACTCTTTTGCTTAAGGTCATGCATTTTGGATGATATAGAGGTTTGAAATTGTCTATTTACTCTCAAAACTACCTCTTCATCAAGTAAGTGTCAGGTATTTTCTAATCAGCTATCTTTCCTCACAGATGAGTTAACAAAACCTTGCAACTTTCTGAGTACTAATGTTAAGATTTTAGTCTACGTTATTTCTTTTCATCAGGGGCAAATTCCTAAGATTTAGAATATCTAGGAATACGTGCAGTTGTCAATTAATACTGTGTCTCAAGAAGAATCTTACAATTCTTTTTTTTTTAACTTTTATTTAATGAATATAAATTTCCAAAGTACAGAATATGGATTACAATGGCTTCCCCCCCATAACGTCCCTCCAACCCGCAACCCTCCCCTTATCCACTCCCTCTCCCCTTCCATTCATATCAAGATTCATTTTCGATTCTCTTTATATACAGAAGATCAGTTTAGCACACATTAAGTAAAGATTTCAACAGTTTGTTCCCACACAGAAACATAAAGTGAAAACTACTGTTTGAGTACTAGTTATAGCATTAAATCTCAATGTATAGCACACTAAGGACAAAGATCCTACATGAGGAGTAAGTGCACAGTGACTCCTGTTGTTGACTTAACAAATTGACACTCTTGTTTATGGCCTCAGTAATCACCTTAGGCTCTTGTCATGAGCTGCCAAGGCTATGGAAACCCCCTGAGTTCACCGACTCTGATCATATTTAGACAAGGCCATGGTCAAAGTGGAAGTTCTCTCCTCCCTTCAGATAAAGGTACCTCCTTCTTTGATGACCCATTCTTTCCACTGGGATCTCACTTGTGGAGATCTTTCATTTAGGGTTTTTTTTTTTTTTTTTTTTCCCCCAGAGTGTCTTGGCTTTCCATGCCTGAAATACTCTTGTGGGCTTTTCAGCCGGATCTGCATGCCTTAAGGGCTGATTATGAGGCCAGAGTGCTGTTAGGACATTTGCCATTCTATGGGTCTGCTGTGTATCTCACTTCCCATGTTGGATCGTTCTCTCCCTTTTTTATTCTATCAGCTAGTATTTGCAGACACTAGTCTTGTTTCTGTGATCCCTTTGGTTCTTAGTCCTATCATTATGATCAACTGTGAACAGAAATTGATCACTGGGACTAGTGAGATGGCATTGGTACATGCCACCTCAATGGGATTGAATTGGAATTCTCTGGTATGTTTCTAACTCTTCCGTTTGAGGTAAGTCAGCTTGAGCATGTCCCGAATTGCACATCTCTTCCCTCTCTTATTCTCACTCTTATATTTAACAGTGATAACGTTTCAGTTAAGTTTCAGCACTTAAGAAGAATTGTGTATTGATTACAGTATTCAACCAAAAGTATTAAGTAGAACAAACAAACAAATACTAAGAGGGATAACATATTAAGCTGCTCATCAACAGTCAGGGTGAGGGCTGATTAAGTCACCATTTCTCATAGTGTTCATTTCACTTTAACAGGTTCTTATTTTTGAAAAATTTGTGCCATGAAAACCCTGCCTCAACTATAACAGTATCTCAAATGTGACCCTTAGGTCCCTTGTCCGAATCATTTCCCTCAGTATTTCCTCTGCTCTATCTCTTTGGAAAACTCTATCAAATCTGTGATCTTTTATTACCTTTATCATCAGAGCAAACATTAAGTTTCCAAGTTAGGTAAAGTAGAACCCAAAAAGACAGGTGAAAAATGAAAGCAATGATAAAGATCATACTTTTGGTCCTCAAAAGAAAAACTTTTGATGGCTAGACACAGATTTGTGGCCAATCGTGCACCTAAATTAGCCTATTCAGCCATTTTTTTAAAGATATATTTATTTATTTGAAAGGCAGAATTATGAGAGGCAGATGCAGAGAGAGAGAAAGTCTTCCATCCTCTGTTTCACTCCCCAAATGGCCACAACAAAAGGCTACACCAATCTAAAGCCAGGATCCAGGAGCCTCCTAAGGGTTTTCCACATGGGTGCAAGGACCCAAGGACCCGGGCCATCTTCTTCCACTTTCTCAGGCCTCAGCAGAAAGCTGGACAGGAAGTGGAGCAGCTGGGACTTGAACCAGCACCCATATGGGATGCTGGCACGGCAGGCGGTGGTCTTACCTACTGTGCCACTTTCTTCACAACTCAGTGTGAGCTTTCAACAACAGAGTGTCATCTTTGCCATTTAGGGAGTTCTGTCTTATTTTTACAACACACAAAAGAAAATGTTTGAAAATATCTAAGATTTATCCTTATTCAGATTCAATTAAATGAATAAAGTATTTTAACATTACCATCATTATTTATGTCTACTAGTCTATCATCTATCTATCTATCTATCCATCTACCTAGCTAAATATCTAATTATCTAGGCCTGTAATTATTAGAGCCAACTATTCTTTCCTTAAAAATTAAAAGCAGTACAAATCTATGCTATGTAGATTGTCAATTATGTTTTTAAATAATAGATCGTTATTGTTAACATGAAATAGACTGATATTTCAAAAGGAAAAATGAAAACGATATTGAAACAAATAGCTTTTAGATAACCTTGTTTATTTTTTTCACATGAATTGATGAATTGTAATTTTTTTAAAAAGTTGATATGAATGGTGGGAAACAAAAATATGCATCTGCCCGATAACCCTCACCCACTCAAAAATGTAGTTAAAATATTTGACTTTATTTGTTATTATAACTTTTCTGGATGTTTTCGATGTTATATTGCATGCAGATAAGGTATTACAATAACAGTTATTGAGGAACCATTAAACAGAAAAGTAAAATATGTAACTTTTAAAGTAGAAATGATCAAATCAACATCACAGGCACAATGTTTCAAACTGACTATAAATAAATTATAATATATATATATATCAGAGGTAGAAGAAGGTATTGCTATGCATATAGCATTTCTTGTAGAATCAGTATGTTTTCAAGATGTCATGATGTTAAATAAGTTTGTGCAACAAAGTACAAAGAACTCTGGTTGTGAAGTTCTCCTTTGAAGGAGAGTTCCTAGGTTCAAATCTAGGCTCTACTCACCATCTAATTATGCATGTACATGTGAATAATCTGCTTATGCTCTCTAATCTTCATATTATATATATACATATACATTAACTATCATTAATGATGGTGTCTTTTTTTTGACAGGCAGTTAGAAAGGGAGAGAGAGACAGAGAGAAAGGTCTTCTTTCTGTTGGTTCACCCCTCAAATGGCCGCTACAGCTGGCACTGCGCCGATCTGAAGCCAGGAGCCAGGTGCTTCTTCCTGGTCTCCCATGCAGGTGCAGGGCCCAAGCACTTGAGCCATCCTCCATGGCCTTCCCGGGCCTCAGCAGAGAGCTGGACTGGAAGAGGAGCAACCAGGACAGGATACAGCACCCCAACTGGGACTAGAGCCCAGGGTGCAGGCGCCACAGGCAGAGGATTAGCCAAGTGAGCCCCAGCGCCGGCCAATGATGGTGTCTTATATTCACTTGATAATAGTCTTTATAACAGTATAAATAATTTGCTTTATGAAAAGGTCTTAGAACATAATCCTGTGTACTTTTCTCTTAAGGGAGGAGAGAACTTCCATTTTGCTTACAGCCTTGTCTAAATACTGACAGAGTTTTTGGTCACATAAGGCTTCCATAGCCTTGGCAGCTTATAGCAAGAGCCTCTGGTGATCACTAACGTCATAAATAAGAGTGCTAATTGTTAAATTAGCAGCAGAAGTCACTGTGCACTTACTCCCCATGTAGGACCTCTGTTCTTAATGAGTTGTACTATGATAATTAACTGCAAAACTTGTTCTCAAACAGTACTCTTTACTTTGTGTGTGTGTTGGTGCAAAGTGTTGAAATCTTTACTTAATATAGAGTCAGTCTTCTGTATATAAAGTTAATTAAAATGAATCTTAATGAAATGAGATGGGAGAGGGAGTAGGATGTGGGATGGGAGTGGGAGTGGGAGGGTGGGTATGCGGTTGGGGGAAGAACCACTACATTCCTAAAGTTGTACCTATGAAATTTGCATTCATTAAATAAAAGCTTTAAAGAAAAATAAAACACTAACCTCAAAAAAAAAAAAAAGAAAATAATCCTGTAAATCCTGTACATAGGTTGCACAAAATAAAAGATGCAAACAATAAATTTATCCAGAAAAGACTCAGTTGGATAGTATGAATTACAATGAAATATTTTGGAAAGTAATCTTTAATTTGAGTTGGACTTTTCCCTGGCTCATGTTGGCATCTAGCAGATGACAACAATATTTAATTTAATAATCAATATATAAGCAAAGCTCTAGAAAACTTTCTTAAAATCTAACTTTAGATCATATAGCATGTAGTAAGAATGGATGATTTCTGCATTAACTCTTCAATACTTTGAAAGCAATAAGGGTAAAGGGAAAATGCAAGAGCTATATGGCATATAAAGCTTTTTCAAGTTGATTGCTTCACATTTCATATAAAATGAAGAAAATTGGAATATTCCTTATAGGAACAGATAATGCAGTGTTAGCTAAAAAGTAAGGGATTTTATAGAAACACCATACGTGATACGTGTTGATTCTAAAAGGTGTCATAGTGGCCGGTGCTGCAGTGTACTGGGTAAAGCTAACTCCATTAGTTCTCAGCATCCCATATGAGCACCAGTTTGAGACCCAACTGTTCCACTTCCAAAACAGCTCTCTGCTATGGCCTGCAAAATCAGTAGAAGATGGCCCAAGTCCTTAGCCCCCAGCACCCACATGGCAGACCCGGAAAGAAGCTCCTAGCTGCTAACTTCATATCAGCTCAGCTCCAGCAGTTGCAGCCATTTGGGGAGTGAACCAGTAGATGAAGAGCTCTCTCTCTGTCTCTGCCTCTGCCTCTCTGTAACCCTGCCTTTCAAATAAATAAATAAATCTTTAAAAAGATCTCATAAACTACAACCAATGAAGAACAGCAGCTGATTCCTAATTCATTTGATTTCTCATACTTATAATCTCCATGAAGACCAGGTGGAATTGCAGAATAGAAAATGTCTATCCATAATTACCACTGTTTCCAGAGCAACTTATACATCTGGGATAATAGGGGAGAAATTAAATACTTTTAGTTTCTATTTTGAATTTGTCTAAGGAAAACAAAAATAGCCATCATTGCTGACTCTCAGGGTGTTCATTATCACGAAATGTAATCAAAAGCCAGAGCCTGGAATTGAACCCAGGTACTCCAGTGTGGGAAACAGGAATCTAATTAACGACTAGAACAGTGACTGCCTCCCATCTCCTCCCAGCAATCTTAAACAAAATGTACCACTATCCTCCTTTCCTACTCTATACTCTGTAGCTTTCCTTTAGCACTGTTACCATTTCTCTAGTAGCATATAAACAGCTTTGTTTCCTATTGTTTGTTATATTGTTTCACCATTGTACCTAAAAAAAATCTGGCATATACTTGATGTAGGCAGGCATACAGGATAAAATTGACTAGGTTTGTGAGCTGGAAGACCCCGTCTTCACCACGCCCCTATGTGACCTCATGCCCCTACCTGACCAACACCTATGTGCCCACAGGTCAATCTGGTTAATTAACCACTCCCATTTGAAAGTGGATTAAAACCTGGGACATGGTGTGCCCAGCCCTTTTTCCTTTTTGACCTTTTGCCAGCGTGGGCCCCTGTGGCCCTGCACCTCTAGGGCAAGGTGGCCTTTGGGCCCCCACCCCCATGGTTCCTGGCCTACATGCTCCTCCACGTGGCTGGCTGCTGATATTTGCTATGAACCCAGATTTCTCTCTTTTACTAGGGCCCTCACTCTTCTATGCATCTTTCTCACTGAATATGCTTTGTTCATTTATGCTGGTATTTATTATCCTTCTCTGAATATTAGGCAAGAACCAATACTGGTATATTAATATTAGGAATTTATTGATGGGCACATGGTGATATTGTATCCTACCCCATATGCTGTTATCATAGTGGCAAAAGTATTTATTCAAATAATACATATTTTAACTTGCTTTAAAATGTCCATATGACATGTAATTTGGTTATAAATATATTTTAAATTTATATAGAGCTCAGCCATGTATTATTCTTATGTAACTGTTCATTGATAATTACCCAGTTTGGATAATGTGATGCAAGGTCATTTATTTGTAATTTAGGTGGTGTTACATTTGTCATTAGAATTGTTTTTCTTAAACACTTTCTCATACATTATTGTCTTCTTACAAATAAGAGTCATGTGCAATTTTCTAATCATTACTAACAAATGTTTATGTTTTTCTTTTTCTAAGGAGGAGGAACAGACACTTCAGAAATGAACATCCTAATAAAAGGTAAATTTAAAACTGACTTGTTTTACCACTGCATTTAATTTTTGTGCTGTATCAGCAATCAAGTTTTATTAAAGCACAGAACTTGAGCTGCGTGTTATGGATGTCACATAAACAAATTACTTTACTCACTGAATTTTTTTTTCATCATTATTTTGGTTTCTTCCTAAAAGAGAAATATATTCCAAACTGAGGTTCAAGTATTGCTGAATACAGCATGTGGTTTTTATATGCAAAAAAACAGTGGTTCCATTTGGATTTGAGGATTGGTTTTGAAGACTCCACTGTTGCTTTCTACATTTGGTATTTGTTTTGCATCAAAGCCAATTGTGAGAGTTGCATTTTTTGAATGAGAATCAGCTTTTATGTCCTCTTTACTGCTATCCATGCACCTCACTGAATTATAAGACTGTCACCAGTCTCCCCTGATGTCTCAGCCAATAACAGTTCCCTCCCAGGAAGCAGACTTTGCTTACCCATCTTCTTTTCTACCCTCATCTTGTGCACATTTTAATTTCTACATTCTTTTCCCATGGAATCTACTTTATTCCAAAGAAACAAATATCCCCACATTTAAAGATTTATTTTAATGCTTTATTTTTTCTTGTTATCGTGATAATAATTCAAAGAGATCAGATTCATTGTAGTTCATAGATTCAATTCTAAGAATATAAAGATAGCCCCTTCCTTCCTCCCTCCTTTATTCTCCCTTCCCTTCCCTTCCCTTCCCTTCTTTTTCTCTCTTTCTCTTTCTCTTTCCTTCTCTCTTTCTCTCTCTTTCTCTCTTTCTTCTCCTTTCATCATTTCTTTCTTCCTACCTTCCCTTCATTTTTATTTTTGAAATAACATATTTTAATTTACCTTACACTCAAAGGCGTAATGCTCCGCTAAAGAGGTCAACATGTAAATAGCAAAAAGACTTTAGTACAGAAGGATTATAGGAAAGGGATATAAATAATAATCAAATGAACCATTTAATTTACATATGTAAATTTTTAACAATAATAAATCATTAAATATAGTGATAAATCATTCTTAACCATCGGTTTGACAAAGATATAAAGCAAAGTTTGACAAAGCTATGTTTGCAACAATACTAGTACACACAGGGATTTCTTCTTTTGTTGTTTTTCTCCTTAGATTTTTTCTTTCTTTAATTTTATCATCAACATATAAAAATTAAGCTGCAGTATTTGTCATTCTGTGTGCATCTTATTTCACCCAATACAATGCCCTTCAATAGCACACATATTGATACAAATGGTAGAGTTTCATTTTTTTTATAGCTGAATAATATTTCTTTGTGTTATATACTATTATACACACACATACATCATATGTTCTGTATTCATTCACCTGATGATGAACACCTTGGCTGATTCCTTATTTTGGTTATCGTGAACAGTGTTGCTGCATACATGGTGGTGCAGGTATCTCTTTTATACAACGTGTCCTTGTCTTTTGGGTATATAACCAGTAGTAGGATTGCTAGTTCACATGCCAAGTCTATTTTTAATTATTTATTATTCAAGAAATTCCCATAATGTTTTTCACAGTGGCTGCACTAATTCTCATTTCCACTAGTGGTGTATGAGTGCCCCTTTCTTCACATCCTTGCCAACATTTATTACTGTCTTTTGGATGATAGGAATTCAGACAAGGTTGAGGTGATACCTCTTGGTGATTTTGATTTACATTTTTCTGAGTTACTGATAATATCCATTGGGGTCTTTTTCTCATTTCTCAACTGGATTGTTTGTTTTTTTTTTAATGCTAAATTTCTGAGTTGTTGGTATATTCTGGATAATAAGCTTTTGTTTGATAGGTAGCGTGCAAATGTTTTTCCCATTCTGTTGGATGTCTTTTCACTCCCTTGCTCATTGCTCATTTGCTGTTCAGAAGCTTCTGAATTTGATATAATTCCATTTTTCTAGTTTGCTTTTGTTGCCTGTGCTTTGGGGGTCTGATCTAAGAAGATAGCACTGATACCAATGTCTCGAAGTGTTTCCTCTACCTTTTCTTCCAGCAACTTCAAAGTCTCAGGTCTTAAATTTAGGTCTGTGATGCACCTTGAGTTGTATTTTGTATATGGTGAGAGTTATGGATATAATTTCTTCTACATATAAATACCCAGTTTTTGTCAGCAACATTTATAAAAAGATTATCCATTCTGCAATATTTTGTCAAAAATCAGTTGGCAGCATGTACATGGATTCATTCATAGACTCCACTCTTTTCTACTGATGTATGAGTCAGTTTTTATGTCAGTACCATGCTGTTTTTTTTCATACAAACAATTTTAATTGTGTTGTTACAGCCAATAACCACTACTAATCAGAATATTTCTTATGATTTTTATGATTTTTTTTTTTTTTGACAGGCAGAGTGGACAGTGAGAGAGAGAGACAGACAGAAAGGTCTTCCTTTGCCGTTGGTTCACCCTCCAATGGCCGCCGCTGCAGCCGGCGCACCGCGCTGATCCGATGGCAGGAGCCAGGAGCCAGGTGCTTTTCCTGGTCTCCCATGGGGTGCAGGGCCCAAGCACCTGGGCCATCCTCCACTGCACTCCCTGGCCATAGCAGAGAGCTGGCCTGGAAGAGGGGCAACCGGGACAGAATCCGGCGCCCCGACCGGGACTAGAACCCGGTGTGCCGGCGCCGCAAGGTGGAGGATTAGCCTATTGAGCCACGGCGCCGGCCAGAATATTTCTGCATAAAAAAAAAATTGTGTTATGTTGTTTTTATCACAACCAGCTGTAAGAAACTAGCTGGTGTTTTCATAGCCATAAACTTATAAAAAAGAAATACAACTTTATACAGAAATTTTATACAGATGTAGCTTTAAAATTGATTGTAAACCCAACAAAGACACATTGCCAACATCAATTATTTCACATCAATGGCATTATATTCTAAGGTGGTCTATTAGCTTTACTTACCTAAGCTTATTTGCATGATAGTAAATATTACACACAACAATAAGAGTGAAGCTTATACTATGAATTGCTTGGATAACTTAGGACACTTTTGATAGGCAACTGTGTAAAGCACATTTTGTCTATTGAAGACTTTTAAGACACTTTTGCTTTACTGCCCCTCAAACACATTTATAAATAGAAAAGAATATCAGTATGGTAACAAGAGAATCAATGTTACATTTAATAGAAATCTCCAAAAAGAATAATTACAACATGATGCTGCAGGACCTACAAATAAATAATGAGGACTAAACTGTGTTTCACATTTCCTTTCCTTTTTCAAGTAAAAAAGGATGTAACAATGTCAATAAAAAAATTACAGTGAACTTTTATTTCCAAATAAAAACAAATTTGAATTATGGCAGTCCCGTATCATACCAGGCATTTGTTTTCATATGTTATCTTTACAATGCATTCTACATTCTATGGTTCTTTTTTAAACATTCAATAGAGTAACAAACCCTTTTCTCCTTTTTTTTTTTTTTAAATAAGAGGCTAGTTTCCAAAGAACAGTGTGGAGTGTTACAGGAATAATTAAAGGAAAGGAAATCATAATCATAGAAGTTATAATGCTTGTTTGAAGCTCCAGAACAATAATAATTAAAAATATTATTCACTGGTATGATGCTTACAGGAACAAACCTTGGTATGTTTTATGAATACAGATTTTAGTACCAAACAGTCCTTGATGTTTTACCTGGGGCTGCCAAGCAGTTTGCAAAACAGAGTAAAACGTTTAGTGCAATCTACATCATTCCTTTCCCAACTTTCCTGTTTGTGCAACTTTCCAAAAATTCATTGGTAAAACAATGACAAGGGTTTTCTGAGAGAATGCAAGATGGACTTTTCATCTTGTTAATAAATACCAGTGGCACTGCTGAATGAAGATAATATTATTATTTCAGTCTTTCAAATCAGCACTAATATCTGTGTTTTCTTCCACTGACAGCTCTTCTTCTAGTTTCATGGAAAAAAGGGTATTAGCATTTTTGTCTTGGGCACTCTTCTAAATCTTTAAGCAGCTCCTGTTCTTTATATTCTAACACATCCACCACTAAACCAAAATTCTCCTTCAGTTTTTCCTGGTGCTTAGGAATAATATCACTGGTTCTGAAAGACCTTGATGATGTTGTGCTTGGGAAGGTCAAGTTGGGTGGACAGAGTCTGGATGCCCTCTGCGTCCGGGTATAACCCCACATCTTGGATGAAACTGTGGAGCATTCCAGGGGCTTCCGCTGAAATTTTTGTCACGGCCATGTCTTTTGCCAGTTTTCCTCATCTGACTCAGCAGGTGAGGCTACAGTGGGCTGCCTTGGTGGAGCTGAAGGCCACCGGTGGCTGTACAGGTGCTGGCTGCTATTGCTGTTACTGCTGAATCTACTCTCCTGGAACACAGATGCTGTGGGGAGGCTTCTCGCCATGGTGATGTACCTCAGACTGCCCTGCTGGAGCAGAATGGGAACCTGCTAGGAAGAGGAAGTTTTGAGAGTACAGTTGCAAAAATGCAGGGTGTGCCTTTAGAACACTCAGGCCATCTGATGAAAACCAGCCTTAGGAAAGGAACCATGCTACTAGTTTTCTATGTAGTAGAACATTATGGAAAGACCATTGAATATGATTGCAAGGAGGAGTGGGCAGAATTTGTGTTGGTGAAAAGGATATGTTTTTCAAACAGCTGTTAGAAATAGCATTGCTAGGTTATTTGCATAGCTTTGTTGCCCAGACAAAAGGTTTTATCCAGGCTGGAAAGTGGAATACAGTTCTATTCCCATATGTGATAGATGCCCCTGATGCTAAAGTAGCAGATATGCTTCAAGACGCATATCATGTGGTCACATTGAAGATTCAGTTACACAGTTGCCCCAAACTAGAAGACTTGCCTCCTGACAACGGTCGCACACCACATAAGGAATGTTCTGAAGAACTTACTGAAAGATGAATCGGGTTCATTGGCCAAGGAGCACCCCCTTTCACAGAGGATGAGTTCTTCTATTGTGAACAGCACTTACTATGCAAATGTCTCAACAGCAAAATGGCATGAATTTGGAAGGCATTCCATATCTGCCAGGGCATTATCTCCTGCATACCTTGTAGTCACCCTGTAGGACAGGAGGATTCAGTTCATATCCCCTAGTCCTGAGACTAGGGCTATTGAGTGTTATACGTCCCAGCACAAGTTACACTCTCCTAGCAGGACAAGTGAAAGGGCATATACACATTACACAGCCAAGAGCCACAGTTACGGGTGCCCCAAGCACCATCATCACTCAGGCCTGCCAGTGGCACAAGGGGACAGCTTTATTATTTCCCTCAGCACCAAAACCGAGACCCTGGATAACAATTCCCAGGGTAGCCGACACTGAACTCTATGTGGGTTGAAAAATCACGTATACATGTTAGGGAGCTCAATTCACCTGATACTCACATTTATACCCTTATGAACTGCAGCAAACCAGACCACCGTGTCACAGATGATGTTCATTAAAGCAGAAGAAATCACTCAGAAGCTGTACTTCTGGGCTCACCTAGAACCGAAGCAAAGCAGTAATGCAAGTGATACCCTGCATTCCACTAGATCAAGAGCCCTTTTTGAATAAAATCTACTCCATAAAGAATGGATTATTATATCAGATATGTTTATGTCAACATAGAAACACAGGAAACATGAATAAGCAAGGTAATATGAATAGGACAATAAATCTCCAGAATTAGATCTTGATCCAGAGCAAATTTACGAAATAATTCAAAATAGAATACAAAATAATGATTGTAAGGAAACCCAATGTGTTAGAAGAGAATAGAGGCAGCTTAAAGAAAATGAAATCAGTGAATAATAAGAATGAAAAAGTCAATAAGAAGATAGAAATCATTAAGAAGAAATAAACAGATTTAAAGATTTAAAGCGTGTCTACTTCAGTATATTAATAACTTAATAGAATTTCCTTGATTAAAAATAGTGAAGTTTCAAGGTGGGCATTTGTCATATCTATAAGATGCCATTTTGAATTCCCACATCCCATGTATGACTCAGATCTCCTAGATCCTATTAATGCTAACAAGGAAGCACTAGATGCTGTTTCAAATATTTGGGTCCCTGCTACCCACATCTGAAACCCAGATTGAGTTTATAGCTCCTGATTTCAGCCGGATCCACCCAGGCTTTATCAAACATTTGGGGAGTAACCTAGTGGAAGGAAATCTCTCTGTGTGTCTCTCTCTCTGCCTTTCAAATAAATAAAAAGATATTAAGATATCTTATATATACATTTTATTTGTTGAATATACTTCAATAAAATATAAAAATATATAACTAGGAGAGGAAACATTAATTATTCATATCACCAATTTCAGTGCAAAAATATGAGCTTTTTTCCTACATGTATTGAGGTTCAATATAAGAGTATTTTGGTAAAAATTAAAGTGTTCTATACCTTTAATTTGATTTAACTCCAATTATATATATACGCAGATATATGGATATACACATGCACACAAATTTTAATTATTAGTGCATATGTTCTTTACATACCTTTTGATGGAATTATCCCTTTGACTGGAGTGGCTAGTTTAGGAACGTTACTTTTAATGAGATATCACATTCTCATTTCTAATGTATTCTCAAGAATGACTTTTTTTAAATTTTACTTGAAAGAGTTACACAGAAAGATAAGGAGAGTCAGAGAGAGAGAGAGAGGTCTTCCATTCACTGGTTCACTCCCCCAGATGGCCGCGATGGCCGGAGCTGTGCCAGTCTGAAGCCAGGAGCCAGGAGCTTCTTCCAGGTCTGCCACGTGAATGTAGAGGCCCAAGGACTTGGGCCATCTCCTACTGCTATTGCCAGCCATAGCAGAGAGCTGGATCAGAAGTGGAGCAGCCGGGTCTCCAACCAGCACCCAAATGGGATGCCGACACCGCAGACGGCAGCTCTACCCTCTACGCCACAATGAATGCTGACCCCAACAATGACTTTTAGATAAGATTTCTGATCTCTTTCTTGAGAAGGCATTTCCTGAGAAATTTAGTAAAATGTTTGATAAATATTAGATTTAACTATTGAATTTCAAGTTCGTATTCTGATGTGTAAGTTCTCCCAAGATTTGTCTACTTGCTTTGGTTGAAATATAGTGTTATAGATCTAGGCAGTAGAATAAAAGATAGGAAAGGAGGGAGTTGTATGGTATCATTCAAAAGGAGAAATTAAGGGATTTTCACTTAAGTAAGACATGCTCTGTCAGTCTTTCTACACAAATATGCACACATATATGAGCTCATCCATATGCATATATAAAAGCTATATTGATATAAATAAAATGTACGGTAAGTATATGAAATATATCTTAATGATAGATAATATAGTAATAAACCTATTGCAACTGAGAGGAGATCTTTTATATTGACCAATTCAGAAAAATTCTACTAGTTCAAACTTAAATTTCTTGGAATAGAAGACTATGTTATGGTAGGTCACATATGGTTGATTCTTAAGGGGGAAAAAGATCTGAATTTAAAGATAATTAAAGACTCACATTAGCCATATGGTTTGTATTTTCCAGTATTGGTCATCTCTGTGCTTCCTGTTGGAGACAAAGGTGCAGATGTAGGATTTTAAAATCCACAGGCAGATGCATTTACCAACAGTGTTCATTCTTAATCAAATTCATAATCACAATCTCAACCAATTATGCTGAATACCTTTTCAAAAGGATTTGTATAGAATAATATGTTATGATAAGACTTTGACAATGTTGTAAAACACCAAAGGGAATTGATACGCTATCGGATTTTTTTCTTTAATATTTGGGAGCATCAACTAAATTGACTCAACACACTACACAATTCATTGGTCACCATTTAAGAATTTTGTCTTAACTCTATGTGATCAATATTGCTTGAAAATGGAAATTATTAAAAATAACAGACTTTGGGAAGTGTATGAACTGTTTTTTTTAATATAAAGCAAAAAATTTCCCTGAAGAGGAGAGAAATTACTAGCTTTTAATATCCTCCTTTTCGTTTTCTCATTAACTTTGACGTTTGAAGGTGAAGATAAGAACAAGACAACTGTTTCCAGGCTACAATGGCTTATTAAAATGTCACCATGATTTATATTATTTTAAATTCACACCACGTCTTTATTTTTGAAAATGTAAGCACTCTGGTAGTACAGCACTAGAATAATGAATTTATGGTATATTTCTTTAATCAACTTTCTTGAGGTCCTTGTAAATTGAAGAGATTAGGTAAGATTCTTAAACTGGAGATGATTTTGCCCACATGGAATATATAAAACACCTGGAAACTTCAGAGATTGCCAGAGCTAGGATTCGGTCCTTCATCTAGTAGATAGTGGCCAGGGAAATCAAGTATGAAATATGCAACAATGAGCAGACTAGTTCTCACAACAAAGAATTATCTGAGTAGTGGTTAATGCCCGAGTAGCGATTAATGCCACAGTCCTATATGGGCACCAGTTGGAGTCCCAGCTACTTCACTTTTGATCCACTCCCTGCTAATGTCCTGGGAAAAGCAGCAAAAGATAGTCCAAGTGCTTGGGACCCTGCTTCCCAAGTAAAAACCTGGGAGAAGCTCCTGGCTCCTGGTTTCGGCCTGGACTAGCCTTGGCCGTTGCAACCATATGGACGGTGAAACAGCAGATGGAAGATTTTAGTCTCTCTCCCTCTCTCTCTCTGTTCTTTGTGACTTGACTTTCAAATAAGTAAATAAATCTATCACAAAACTATACAATATCCACTGTCATTAAAAAAAATCTCTACTTATAATATTAAGAAATCATAGTCTAGACAATATAGGGGGACTTTAAACAGTTTAGGGGAAAATGGAATTAAAAAATAGTGTACCAGCAGGCACCGCGGCTCACTAGGCTAATCTTCTGCCTGCGGCGCCAGCACCCTGGGTTCTTGTCCCAGTTGGGGCACCAGATTTTGTCCCGGTTGCTCCTCTTCCAGTCCAGCTCTCTGCCATGGCCCGGGAAGGCAGTGGAGGGTGGCCCAGGTCCTTGGGCCCTGCACCTGCGTGGTGTTATGCCCAGTTATTGTCCCCAAAGATGACCAAGGAGCCGATACCACTGTAAAACACATGAGAGTTTTATTAAAAGTCTGGGCTTTGGCTCTCAACTATCATCGATGCAGCGGATTTGAATTGAGAGCCCGACTCTTCAGTTAACAGGGTTTTTATAGGATTTTCAGAGACATTCTATACATTACAGTACTATTTAGCAAATCATCTCATCCAGTGGGAAATTCAAAGGACATCTCTTAGAATTGATTAGTGCATCCAGTGGTGGGAATGGACCTAGTAAAGGTGGTTGGATGCCTTTGGGGTTGATGCCTTTTAAATTGATTGGCCAAAGTATAGGGTACGAGCTGCTGGGGTGTAGTGCCAAACCACAAGGTCTCGGGAAGCTGTCAGTCACCTTAATTGCCTTGAAAAGACACCAGGAACTCTAGGTATCTCTCTGTTATCTGCTCATTGGCTGTGGCTAGGAGAGTGCACTGCAAGGAGAGTCCATTTATTTATTTTTAGGAGCTTCTGGCTCAGGGTTCAGGGCCTGGTCAGGCCCGAGTTACAAGATGGAGGCCTCTTTTAAAACAGTTGCACCTTGATCCAGACTCAGGTCTCTCAGTGGGAGACCAGGAGGAAGCACCTGGCTCCTGGCTTCTGATTGGTGCAACACGCCGGCCATAGCGGCCATTTGGGGGGTGAACCAACGGAAGGAAGACCTTTCTCTCTCTCTCTCTCTGTCTAACTCTGCCTGTCCAAAAAAAAAAAAAAAAAAAAAAAAAAAAACAAAAACAAAAAAAAACAAAAAACAGTGTACCATGGCTGGTGCCTGTGGCATAGCAGGTAAAGCCTCCAACTGCAGTTCTAGCATCCCATATGGGTGCTGGTTTGAAACCTGGCTGCTCCACTTCCAATCTAGCTCTCTGCTATGTCCTGGGAAAGTAGTGGAAGACAGCCCAAGTGTTTGGGCCCCTTCACCTGCATGGAAGACCTGGAAGAAGCTCCTGGTTCCAGGCTTCTGATGGTCTCAAATCTATTGCGCCATCTGGGGAGTGAGCCAGTGGATTGAAGACCTTTCTCTAATCTCTCCTTCTCTTGGTCTGTAACTCTACCTCTCAAACAAATAAATAAATCTTAAAAAAATAGTGAAACTTTTGTATAAATTCTTTGAAGCTTCTGTGTATGTAGGTAGAGAAACATGACAATATTCTATATGTTATTTTTCTGAACAAAAGAGTACCCAGTTGTCACCTTAAATTAAATATGGTGCTTAAGATCAGAGTGATTAAAGATTCCCCATTGTGAATCATTTATGGATAAAACTAAGAGAATATAAAAACATGTAAATATGTTACTTATATGTTGATATTGTGTAACATTAATTATCAAATGTAGATAAATAATAGGAAAATACATATTTTAAGGAAAAATACTCATCCATAATTCATAGAAAAATATAGAAATGTATTCAAAGTAATAATAAAATATAGAGGCTGTAAAATACAGGGAATTGAAAATATGGTGACTATTGTCATAGGAAACACATTTCAGTGGAATAACTTGTACAGTTCTAAGTATAATTAAAGGAAAATAGTAACATTTGAAAATTACATTTTCAGTTCAAATCTGTATAATTATGGATTTGGATCTTCTATTAACATTTCATTAATTGCTAACAAATGAGAAAACCTCACACTTATAAAGAGAATATATAGTGATATAAAAGAGATACATTATCAGACAGGCATTTGACCTTGTAGTTAAGATGCCCATGTCCCATATCAGAATGCCTGGGTTCAGGGTAATGCACACCCAGCAAATCATCAAGTCTCAAGTAGCTGGGTCTCTGCCAACCACATGGGAGATGGAGTCAGGGCTTGACTCCTGGCTTTAGCCTGACCCAGTTCTGACCATTACAGGCATTTGGGGATGAATCACAGGATAGGAAATCCTTTTCAATCTCTCACTCTCAAACTAAAAAAAAAAAATTTAAATGTGTATGTTAGTAATAATACACTTATTCTTTCTTACAGGAAGTTGTAAAGTCATCTGAGTGGTTCTTTGAATTGTAAGAAGAAAAGATGTTCAAAAATCTAACTAATTAACTGGAGCATTATTTAGCCTTTCTCAAATTTAAGCTATATTTGATACAAGGTGATGAAGATGATCAAAAGCAGACAATAATTTCCACTAAGAAATTTTGAGAAAATAGCTCTTTTATAATAGTAAACTTGTGATAAGCAAAGTTAAGATAAAATCACCAACCAGATTCACTGAAACATGATGATATCATTTTAATCAAATAATATTTAAAATTGTTTTACTGCATCTGTACAACTTTTCAAAGAGGAATATTCATATAAATGCTTTTTCATTTGATGAGTGTAGAGTTCATTTTACTAAATTAGATCTTTAACACTTTATTAATATTTTAGTTCCTAAAAATCTGAATATGATGCATATTTTCAAATAAGATGTTTCAATGTAATATTATTCATAGGCTGTTTATTAAGCATAGGTCATAGACTATGATCTACCAAAATATGAGATTTTCCTTATACCATTCACATTTTGTATGTTTATCTAATAAAACAAAACTCATCAAAATGTGTTTTTCCACTTCTGTATATGTTCTTGCATAGGTGTGAAGGGTGATTTTACATGAAGCATTTCTCTGTGTGTGCATGTGTGTGTGAAAGAGACAGAGGGAATGTTTTGATGTGAGTTTGAAGATAGTTTACTTGAGATTTGTATTAGGTTAGAAATTTGATTTAAATTAATGTAGTTCTTAGTCATTTATATATGTATTAAGAAATATTTTGATCTCATGGCATGGTAATCTAATATAGAAAATAAAACAATTCCTTTTAGAATTCTTCAAGTTTACAAAATAACATGAATTCTATCCTAGCTAGCATTATGTAGGCTGCGTTGCTCTGAAGTTAACACATAGAGACATTATGCCACCTGAATTTCTCAACTTTAGAGATTCCTGTCTCTCAGTTTCAGTGTCATCCTTCCAACCCCATTCACTTTGATTTTTCCATCTTGAAGTAAAAGTTTTCTGAATTCCATAGAAATGCAGAACAGCTCACTTCCCACACTCCAGGAAGACAGATTTTACCTGATATGTGATGGTGTAGGAGTAAAGAAGCTAGCATTTGCTTATGGTTTGGGATCCTAAAGATAACTGCCCTGCATTGATTTATTTAAAACTCATTTCTAAATAGCTTATCAGTGATTAAACTCAATCCAGGTTAAAATATGTAGGATACTGGCTATTGATTATGTTTAAAATTATGTCTAATGGAAAATAAAAATAGCTATTATGAAATTTTACATTTAGCTGCATTGTATAGCATTTGACTAAAAGCCTCATGTCAGGTGATATCATATCTTTTATTTTCTAAGTTGAATATTATGCAAGAGCAATTTCATCTCTCATCATATTCCGTAAATTCATTTGTATGAACTGAGATGTTCTGGAATAAGATTATATCTACACCAGAATTATACATGTAGAAGATTTTTCTTATAATTTCAGAAAGCTCGGTACAAATGAATAAAGAAGCTAAGTAGCAAAAATAGACTCAGAAGAAAATTAATTATTGAAACAGATACTCACAAATTCATGGATTTTTTTTTTTAATTTTTTTGACAGGCAGAGTGGACAGTGAGAGAGAGAGACAGAGAGAAAGGTCTTCCTTTGCCGTTGGTTCACCCTCTAATGGCCTCCATGGCCTGCGCACTGCAGCCGGCGCACCGCACTGATCAGATGGCAGGAGCCAGGTATTTATCCTGGTCTCCCATGGAGTGCAGGGCCCAAGGACTTGGGCCATCCTCCACTGCACTCCCTGGCCACAGCAGATAGCTGGCCTGGAAGAGGGGCAACCGGGACAGAATCCGGCGCCCCTACCGGGACTAGAACCCGGTGTGCCGGTGCTGCAAGGCAGAGGATTAGCCTAGTGAGCCGTGGCACCGGCCATAATTCATAGATTATTAAGTTGTATATAGATATTCTTATTCTCACTTGAATAAAGATAATTTTGGACATTCATGTCCTGAGAATATGCTGTTTGATTAGTATGTTACAAACATTAAAATTTTATATATATATATAAGTTTTATATATATATATGTTTTATATATATATAAAGAGAGAGAGAATACATAACACAATTTAAAATCTTGAAATAAGAGCAGTGCAGTGAATTTTGTTTCACACTTATACCTATAACTTCTAGGGATTGTATGTTTACATATAGATTCTGTTAGTCAAACCCCTTTTCACATTGATGTTATGCTTCACCTATTTGTGCTGCAAATCTCCCAGGTCTGACATGGATCACTGCACTTGTGGGTTACTGTGAAATCTTCAAACTAGTTCTCCCTTGACTGATTCTGCACTTGCATCCTGAATCTTTCTGTGTACAAGTTCATGAAGAAAATACAGTTTCTAGCTGCCAGTCATTGTTAAGATAAAAGACCTCATAAAATGAAACCGAAATTAGAAAGAGATATATTACTCTCCTATTTGTTGGTACCTCTCATATGAAGATACATACACACAGATAGGTAAATATGCAGATGCATAGATGATACAAAGATGAATGTATATATGTGTACATACACATATGTGTGAGTATGCATATTAATCACTGAGCTTCATTTACATATATGAAAATGCTTTGAGATAAAAGGTGGTAATAGCACATCTATGTACACACCTATACAATGAGTACAATCAATTATCAGTTAATTAAAATTTTCTCAAAAGTAAAAGCAAATAAGATGTAAAGAGGAAACTTCCTTTAATGGTAGGTCCTCAAGAGAGAAGGATCAGGCATCCTGTGAGAAAAACAGCACGTGGACACAAGTCATCTGAAGTCTCGACAAAACAGATACTAATAAACACTCTCAGAAATTGCAAGGATACTTTACAGATGAAAAGAACTTCATAACATATTTTCTTAATTTTTATTTATTTTTATTTTATTTGAAAAGCAAAGAGAGACAGAGAAGCAAGTGAGATAGAAATCTTTCATACGCTGGTTCACTCCCCAACTGTTCAAAACAGCCAGGATTTGTCCAGGTCAAATCAGGAGCCAGGAACACCACCCAGGTCTCTAACATGGGAGGTAAAGATACAAGTATTTGAACCACCATCTGCTGCCTCCCAGGGTGTGCATTAGCAGGAGACTGAATCAGAAGCAGAGGTGGTACTTGAACCAAGCTCTTAGATATGGGATTCAAGCATCCCATGTGGCTTCTTAACCAACCACTGTGGAAAATATTTTAAAATAAAACAAAGCAGCATTAATAGGAAAAAAAACCTGAAAGTCTCCTTCATTTATCCTCATCCATGTGTTTTCTTTAAAGAAATATTGTAAAGAGCTTGGAAGACTTCAAAATAAACATGAGCTGAAAGAAAGCAGTTAATAGGTCTTTAATGTAGGACACAATCTCAAGATGCTAATCCTCAAAGAATGAAAGTTATATTTCACGCCTCAAAATATAAATAAATTTATTTGGTACAAGATTAACATTATTTTTGGAAATGTTTTTGGAAATATGCTAAGTATATACATCTAGATTTTCTTTTTTAACAACAATGACATAGAGACTTTTTTTTAGAAATAAATTAATATCTGACTCATGCTTCACCAGGAAAAGTGTGGATTTTGGATGATTCCCTTTTTAAATCATTGTCTATGTATTTTCATCTTAATATAGAGATCGTATCAGGCAGACAAAAAATAGACAGATAACCCAAATGTCTTGGTCTTTCAAAATTTCATTTGAGTACAGTATATTTTACTTTAGCTTCCTTACCAATGCATAGAAAAATAAGCTATAGCATTTTGTTCTTAAATTAAATAGAGCATTGTATTGTGATTTTCTTTAAACAATTTAATGCCCAGTACTATTAAAGTCAAAAAGGTGGAAAATGAGAATCTTATGCATTCTTTACATTTTGGGATTATTCAATATGAAAACCAACCTGGAAATTTGAAATAGAGCATGCCAAAATTCTTTCTCTCTTTGATATGTCTACTAATCTTATATTCTTCTAGAGTATAATTTCTACTTATTATGTTATAGACTTTTAAATTGCTGTCCTAAATGGCATGCTATTTTGCCTGGAATCGTAAGTGCTTTGAACAAGGATAAATACATGTAGATACTTTAACAGTTTTTGTCAGTAAAAAAAATGAGTTTGTCTTCACAAGGTTCATGCTATTGAAATTTTATGACTCCTACTGTTCTCAATTATAATACATTAATTTTATATATGCATCTAGAAATAACTTTATTTACATGAAGCAAAAATAAATACTCCTGGATGTTATTAATAAAAGTACTTATATGATGCTCATAAATTAATTGGATTGCTTAAGATTCTAACAGCTTTCTTTTTTTGATAATGGATATGGGCACAAAAATCATGGAATATTTTGGCTTGATTTTTGGATATTGCTTTATTGTGAGTGACACAGCAGAGAGAATGAGGTAGGGAGAAAGAATAAGGAGGAGCACAAAATGTTTTCAATGAGATTTTTTTCTGTTCTCTCTCTGTTGTTGTACAGATGATGAATAACACTTCAATAATTTCCTAACTCTAGTAAGTATATTTGCTATCACAGCCTTCCCACCTGGGCCATGCAAAAGGTACAGGAAGTAAACCCACATTTAGGTAGCTATTGAAAATCATTCATTGTGCAGCATTTTTAAAAATTGATGTTGAACTTTTTATTTATAATACTTTTTATTTATAATATGTGGTCTTATCTAAAATTTAAGTTGAAGTAAATTTTCCAATACACAGACAGAATTTCTAATTTTGATAAATGTGCTTTTAAAGAATGTTAAGAACGATAGAATTCAAATTTTCCAAGTACTGACAGGTAATATCAGTACTTATATCACATTACAACTGAACTGAGTTTCTATCTACATTGAAACTTTATAGTTACCTGGTCTTGTGAAGACAAGGGCCACCTAATGCAAGTCTCCTGCCATCACCGACTCATATTGGAAAGGTTCCTATTAGACATTTGCATAGCTCTGGAGAAAGTGGCAGCACAGAAGGATGCATTGGCATTACTCAGCAGAGTTTACCTTTCAGAATTGCTGATTCTGGAAATAAGTAAAGCCCCTGAAGAGTCAGGCAGGTAGCCTAGACAGAAAATGCTAAAATGAATCAGAGAAACTTGTAATGTGTGTGTGCTGTGACAAATAGAAATATGCTATCTTCTGGTGCACTATCTAAAGGCCAAACTGGCTGAGGCTGCAGCCAGCATCCAGGAAATCAACCCGGTGTCCCACAAGGGTGGTAGAGAGAGGACCTCTTGAGCAATCAGTTCTCCTTCCCAGTATCTGGGTTCACAGGACACTGGAATCAGGAGCCAGAGCTAGGTATTGAAACAGGCACTCAAATATGGGGCACAGGCATCTAAATTACTTGACCACTGGATCAAGAGCCCATCCCTGCACTGGCTTTTGTTTGCTTTTTATGCTATTCTCTCTGATGAAGCTATTTCTCACCACTTTCAGTTCTCTGCCAAACAGTTGCCTTTTCACTTGCGCTTACCTACAATTGGAACAATGTCCATGTTCAAGGACTTTTCATCCATCTTGCCCTGATTTACTTTTGTCTGTCACACTTACTGCCTGCTTTCAACAAGAGCCTTTACTTTATCCAGGCTATTTCTTGTATAATATGAATGCCGGAAGAACTAAGAATCACATTTGTATTGCTTGCTGCTCTGTGTCCAGAGACTGGATGACGATGGAACAAATATTTGTTCAGTAAATGGGGAAATAAAATAATTTGTCATGAGTTACAGTATTGAATGCATTTAACAATGCTGTGGTTTGGTGAACCATCTTGTCTGGTAGCTACATTGATATTTTTTAATTGATTACATTTAGAAATTGAACCGAGCTCAGGGATAATCTAATACTCTGTTCCAGTCTCTTGTTTGAAGGGATGGTCCAGAATTAGACTATATTATGAGGGCTAAATATGAGTATCATTGCTAAAATAATATTTGCGAATCATGATGTGATTCTGGTAATCTTCTTAACTTAGTCCTAAAAATGATTTGAGTAAAATGTTAAAACTAGACTCCACAGTACTCCTTAAGATCAGTCTGTTTCTGTTACAGAAATATAAATCTTTAAACTTCACATTTCCTATGTATGTATTTTAGATATTTATTTCATATATATGTGATCACCTTCCACTGCTTTCCCAAGTGTATTATCAGGGAGCTTGATCAGAAATGGAGCACCTGGAACTTGAACCTGCACTCAGAAGAAGCTGGCATCGAAGGTAATGGCCTAACCCTCTGTGCCACAATGTCATCTCCCATAGTGACAATTCATATTGCATATTTTTAAAAGATATCTTTTCAATCATATTATATATATTACATATATCATTTATATATATATATATATATACATATTATATATATGAATTGACTGCCACTTCAGGCTCTCACATCACAAATCAGAGTGCCCAGGATTGAGTCCCACCTCAGTTTCCAATCTATCTTGCTGCTAATGTGCCAAGGACGCAGCACATTTGATAACCAAATCATTGGCATCCTGTCACCTATGTGGGAGATCAGAATGGAATTCCTGGATCCTTGCTTTAGACTTGCCCAAATGTGACTGTTGTGGTCATTTGAAGAGTGAATAAGCAAATGGAAAATCTATTTGTCTCTCCTTGTTCTATATCATTCTTCTTGTTAAATAAATAAATAAATAGCTTTAAAAATACCAAAATTAAAGAAATACATATTTTAAATTTTTATATAATCTAAATAAATATGTCTAAAAATGCAGAAGAATAGATATTGTCACTAATTATGAAAAGTGAACAGATATGGATATGAATATGATTAAATTTCCCTGCAGTTTTAATTTATTGGGGTTTTGACAAATGAATCTGTAATTTCTCCCTGAATTTATAGAATGCTAATAGCTCCTTTCCTTAATAACTACAAAAATGCATATTGTTAGTTTACAGTTTTCCCAAAATGTGATTCTGGATATCTCTTTACAATGCTAAGATGCCCTTTGAGTAAAATTGTATATTATATATTGATGTTCGTATCATGAAATATTAATTGGAAAGCTCATCACCAAATAGATGTCATCTTTATGATTATGTAAATTGTTATTCAAATTTTTAGTTTTTTGATAGAAAAAATATTCTGACTAAAAGATGCTGGAATAAGATATGGTGAAGTAAATATGTCGTATTATTATGAGAACTGTATTATATTGTATGTATTCCAAAATTTTTATGTATATATCAATTTCAAGTGACAGCTTTCAGCTTTGATAGGCAGACAAACTTGGCTATGTTCCAAAAATTATACTGGACAAAATCATACAAAACATGACATGCTACCAAACTTTTCTCAAATTTCAAGCAATTTGAAAGAGTAAAAAATGAAAGTGAAATATGAATGAGTCTTAAGAAGTTCATGGAAATGTACATTATGAGTAAAAAACACATGATTCAAAAGTTTTTGCATCAAAATAAACTTACCTTTTAATTCCAAATTTCCACAAAGTTTTTGGAGTAGCTTCATGCAACTTGACAGATAAAAAATAAAGGAAAAAATATTTGACAAGTACATCACAAAACAGGCTGGTTCTCTGTTGTTTTCTGTACTGTTTAAAAAAGGAAATTGTTAGGAGACATTCTTAATAGTCTCCTTGTATTTGTGTAACTACTTATTATTCTATATTTAACTTTCTATTTAGGAATTAGGAAACCCATGATTATACATAGAAAAAGAAGAAAAGTTAGTCAAGCCAGTTTACTAATTCTAAAATATCAATTTTATATTTACTTTTCATAATTTGAGTTAACTCCAAATTCAAAGTAAACTGGTCAAGTAAACATTACATTTATGGAAAGTAAACCCATGTGTAACTGTTGAAGATGACAGAACTATTAAGTTTCAAAAACTTGAATATAAATATTTAAAAATGCATAGGTCACAAATTTTTTGCTTTTTTAAAATTTTATTTCATGTATTTGAAGGTAGATTTACAGAAAGAGAGGGAGAGACAAAGAGAGATGTGTCCCATCTGCTGGTCCATGCCCTAAATGTCTGTAATGGCTGAGTCTTGGCCATGCGGAAGCCAGCAGCCAGGAACTTCTTCCTGGTCTCCCACATAGTTGCAGGGGCCCAAGCGCTTGAACCATTTGCACTGTTTTCCCCAGGTGCATTAGCAAGGAGCTGGATCAGAAATGGAGCAGCCAGGACTCAAACAGGAGCCCATAGGGAATGCAGCTCTACAAGCAGAGGCTTAACCAGCTGTTCCACAATGCTGACTCCATGGATCACAATTTTAAAGCCAATAGTTGTAAACTGAAAAATCCTTACATGTAAGGAAATGTTTTGGATGCATTGCAAAAAAAAGTTTTATCTTTATTATTTTTATTTGGCCAAATTGGCTAAATTATGGTTTCTTGCCTGAATTCATATTTAATTGTGTACATATATTTAGTCAGCATTTCCTCCCAATAAAGATTATGATAGTCTTTCAAAACTAATATAAAGCCAGGCATTGCCCATGAATTTTTCTGAATGTACTTTTGTGGCTTATTGTGGCCTCACAATCTTGTTGAACCATGAAGGTTTAAAAATGGATATCTCCAAGGTAGGGATACTGCCAAACTAAGAGTGGCCTGTGTGAATAGAGTATCCTACTCTGAGTTTTTCTAAGAGCAGATTGTCATGGGAATGTCCCGTGCAATAAAGGAGATGTTTGTAAGACCTTGCTGTGTTAATCGTCAACAGTATTAAAGTGAAGTCAGTTCTATCCATGGTACCATACCATTAGTGGAGGTAAGTAGGTAAGCAATGAGATGAAAAGAACTAGCTCCCTAAATAGCAAGTTTATTCCCAATATAACCGCAGCTTGATGATGCGGCTGAGTGACAATGGGACTGATGGGTGAAGACCGGGGCAGAGTGTTCATAACAGATTTACTTATCCTTTTCAAAAATTGGAGTCCTTCAGTGGTTTGTCAGAAATACTCATCTTTCTTGGAGGCTTTCAAGTCATCATCCAAGATAGAATCTGAAGTTGATTTGGAAACCCAGGTTTTGACTTAGAAATGATAGGGCTAATAATCTAATATGGACACTTTTACTGTAGTGGGAGGGGGGAAAGAAAAATAATCACAGTACAGAGCCCCCCCCAAATGTCCTTTAAAAATGGAAAATGAGATGGAAGGGCCTTGATTAGCAACGATATTCCTGGGGTATACTTAAGGTTTCCAGATGCCCTGGGCTGTGCCTCTGGGAGATCTTGAATGGTCTGTTGGAATTTTGTAAGTGCTGTGATGGACTGGATAATGCACGAAGTATCAATGCCTATTAGGGAATGATTAGTAAGGAAAGGATGACAATATAACATTTCAAATGGGCTGAAACTTATCTTTGATGGGGTATTCATGATATGCACTAAGGGTATGAGCAGAAGAGAGATCCATACAGAGGAGTTTCTTAAGATAGCTTCTTGGGATATCTCTTAAGAATGACATTAGTGCTCCTACCTTCTCTGATAATCCCTTCAGGCACAGTGGAGATTTTGTTGTATACTTAGTGACTTAAAGACTCCCCGAATGACAGTCCACTTAAAGGAGGAGTCATTTTGTAGGCTCTTTGGAAGTCTAACCAAGGGACTATTTCAGGGATCAACACCTTTACTACTTCCGTAGCCTTATCAATTCTCTAAGGGAGGGAAGGCTTTCACCCAACTAGTGAAGGCATCTGCCCATGCCAAGAGGTACTGGATATTCCTTGTTTTAGGCATGTGAGTAAAATCTTATTATCAGTCCTCTTCTGGCTAGCTTCAATTTCTTTGCACTCCAGAGAGACAGAGGAAGTCTTTAATTTAAAGAGTGTTCCTTATACAAATCTCACATAATCCCACAACTTATTTTGTAGTCCTGAGGAGGTTGTTGCCTGCAAATAGCCTCTGGGATGACTGAAAATTATTATGATGCTCCAAGTAGAAACCCTGATGGAGAGTTTTAAAAGTCTTCCATTGGCTGAAAGAAGGAAGACAGATACTTCCTTTTTCAGAGTGACTATCTGCTGTTCTGGAGACTCTAACCACTATATAGGGACCACTGGGTCTCTTCAGAAGAGAACTGTGGCCTGATATTTTGTAGTGGGTTTTTCTAAATTAAATGGGACTCAAATTGCTCAAACAACGGAGTGCCTTTAGAGGCTCATCTGGCCATAAATCAGAAAAATGGTTTCCTTCGCCTACATCATTATTCCCCTTTTGGTATGTTTAATAGTTTATACCTGCTACTTCCCTGGGGAGCAACACCAAAGATAAAAATGTATTTCCTCATGGTATTTGATACTGGATCCATTTTCAGTGAAGAACTGCCTTTCATTCCAAATAGCAACTACAGCAAGAAGAACTAGGCAGGCATACTTAAAACCAGTGGAAATATTTCCATATTTATGCTTTTATCCTTGCTCATTGTGAGGGCTGTTGTCAGAGCCAGCATTTCTACCAACTGAGTACTCATCACAGGTAGAGGATGTAAGGGCTCCCCGGTTTCATTTAAGGTTATGGTTACTATGGAATATCCAACCTGGCAATTTTCTTGTTTAAAATAGAAGCCCCCATCTGTGAACAGAACCAGGTCAGGATGCTCTAAAGCAGTCTCACTGAGATCTTGCCTGGAGTTTCTAGGATAACTTCTGAAAAGAGAGGAAGGTCTACCTTACAGAGTTAACACAGGTTGGGCTTATCTCACAGAGCAAAAATTCTTGAGTGAAAGGAATCTCAGACCATTAACCTTTCCTGTGATATCAGAAGAGGTCTATTTGGAGGATGGTGTTATAGTTAATACTTCCCTCTCCTGCCAACTATCTCTGCTCTGCAGCTTGCATACTGGCTATGCTGTTGTTCAGAATAAAGATCAGGCATTATTTCTTAAAAATCTGAGAATCAAAAGCATCTCAGTTACTGATGATGTACTCCATAAGGGAGTACATCAGGTGAAAGATATTTTATTACCCATTTGAAATAAGAGGACAAGAAACAATGGAATTTGTAAGTTTCAACTTTGCCCACTTGAGACATCTCTTAGTTCCTGGGCTCTGGGAGCATAGCATCATAGAGCCCAGAGGAGGGAGATTTTGGAGAATAGGAGTAGATGCTCTTACCTGGGCTTCCACCCCTGTACTTGGTTCTCTGGGACCCTGACCTCATATATTTAACCTCCAAGTTTTTCCCATGCCTCATATGCCTGTACCTGGGACATAGCATCCCTAGTCACAGTTTGTATTAGGTTTTCAAAAGCATTATTTATAAGGAAAGGATGGATCTGATATCCATGGCTGTGTCTATAGCATGTGGGAATTAGTCCTTTTTGGAATCATGTTTCATTGACCCTGGAGCATAAAACATCAGATCTTTATATAAGCCAATGTAAGTTTGGCATCATTATTTAATATTACAATTCATTTTATAATCCTTTGAACCTTGGAATCTTAAGCAAAGCTAAGGGCCAGATGTGATCAGAGTTTTGGTGACCACTCAAACAAATAAAAATAGGTAGGTGGGTAGATAATGCTAACTCTTCTAAGATTCAGTTTTCCTAAGCAATTGAGACTCAATAAAGACAATAGAAATGCAACTTTACCCCAAGATGCATAATATTCCTGTTACCTAGGTCAGTTACAACAACACATAGAAGCCTTGATTAAAAGGATTAACACATAACATCAACATGTGATCACTTGCTCAGGGTATTTAAAATAAATTGTGAAAGAACAAAAAAGAAGAAAATCAAGTAATCCTGTTGTTGTAAGCTAGGAAAAATGTCATCAACAAAATGTAAACTACAGAGAAGGGAGAAAACAATCACTCAGGTTGAGAAAGGTTAATATTTTAAGGCCCTTCTCTTATAAGCTAAGGAGGTGAGTGCTGTCAGGCTAATTGTAGCAAAAGGCGTGTCCCATGCCTTCCTGACAATTGAGTCTGAGTGAAGAAGGATAGTGAACAGGAAAGAGAGAGAGTGAAGAGTATAGATTTTAGTGCAATATCTGAACAGGTGGTTGGAGTCTGCATCTAATCTATGCAACAACAGGGAGTTAGCCCAGTCAGTAGTGTGCTGTACATTGAGATTTAATGCTATAACTAGTACTCAAACAGTATTTTTCACTTTATGTTTCTGTGTGGGAGCAAACTGTTGAAATCTTTACTTAATGTATGCTAAACTGATCTTCTGTATATAAAGAGAAATGAAAATGAATCTTGATGTGAATGGAAGGGGAGAGGGAGTGGGAAAGGGGAGGGTTGTGGGTGGGAGGGATGTTATGTGGGGGAAGCCATTGTAATCCATAAGCTGTACTTTGGAAATTTATATTCATTAAATAAAAGTTAAAATAAATCTTCAGTTTGTCCAAAAACTTATTCCTGCCTTATGCATTAGACAAACTTTCATGAAAGAAACAGAAGTAGAAGAAAACCACATTCCCAGTGTTAAAATGCAGACAGGGATTAATCAAGTTTGCCCTAGCAATCCTACCCCCTGAGTATTTAAGACTGTCAGCCGTGCTAATCGCTTTTAACTTGCTGAAAGAGCCCCAGTGTTATTAATTTATAGTGGACTACGTTGGAAAACAAGATCTCCAAAAAAGCAGCAGAGGCATCCTGCCTTTACTCACCCTCTGACAATCTTGAAGAAGTTCCCCAGAAATGTTACAGATGTTTGGGTGTTCTAATTACTTGGGTTCATGTCTTGTGACCATGAAGAATTAGGAGCATGGACAAAGAAGTTTGTAAAGAAGAAGTAGTTTATTCAAGTTCAGAGACGGTGAACTCAAGGGGCTTCCATAGCCTAGACAGCTCCTAGCAAGAGTCTCGGGTGATTGTTGACGTCATAAATAAGAGTGCCAATTGTTAAATCAACAACTGGAGTCACTGGGTACATGCTCCCCATGTAGGATCTCTGTCCTTAATGTGTTCTACTATGAAACTTAAAAACAACACTACTAGTTGAACAATACCCTATACCTTGTGCGGTTGTGTGAGTGCAGCCTGTTGAAATCCTTGCTTGGTATATACTAAGTTGATCTTCAGTATATGAAGGTAATTGAAAATGAAACTCGATGAAGGGAGGGATGGGAGAGGGAGTGGGAGAGGGGAGGGCCACGGGAGGGAGGGATGTTGGGAGGGGGGAAGCCACAACAATACAAAAGTTGCACTTTGTAAATTCACATTTATTAAATAAAAAAAATAACTATATAACAAACAAAAAAAAGAAAAAAAAGAACTTAATACTTTACCCTTTTAGTATTTTTTATGTTCTACTTAAAACTATTGGTTGAACTCTGTAATTAATACACAATTACTCTTAGGTGTTTAATTAATGCTATAACTAGTACTCAAATAGTATTTTACACTTTGTGTTTCTGTGTGGGTGCAAACTTGAAATCTTTACTTCATATATGCTAAATTGATCTTCTGTATATAAAGATAACTGAAAATTAATCTTGATGTGAATGGAAGGGGAGAGGGAGTGGGAGAGGGGGAGTGTTGTGGGTGGGAGTGAAGGGGGGGGAGCTATTGTAATCCATAAGCTGTACTTTGGAAATTTATGTTCATTAAATAAAATAAAATTAAAAAAAGAAGTAGTTTATTGAAAAACAGAAAAAGAACCCAGCAGCCAGAAGGTGTCCCTGAAGAAAAGGACCATTTAGAGCTGATTTTCTCGGGATTTGTATAGGCTACACATAAGTTCTTTTGATTGTTCCAAGAGAGGCATTGAGGGGGCCGGCATTGTGGCATAGTGGGTAGAACCTGTGCCTGTGGTGGCAGGCACATATGGGTGCCTTGTTCAAGTCCTGGCTGCTCCAGTTCCCACCATCCTCACTACAGTGGCCTGAGAAGGCAGTAGAAGATGGCCCAGTAGAATATAGACCCCTGCACCTGTGTGGGAAACCTGGATGAAGCTCCTGGCTCCTGGCTTCAGATTGGTTCAGCTCCTTAGTGTAGTAAATTAAGAAATTTTTGTTTATGTTAGCATCACGTCTATGCAGACTCTGCTTTATAATGGCCACTTTGTCATTGCTACATGAAACCACATAGTACAATTGAAGCTATATGCCATACATGTATATAGATACTTGACAGTTGAGGAAAAATGCGATTAATGGGACAATCACATAATATAATTCTGCACTTTCACTGTATTTTCTCATTAGGATAATTGAGGATTTAATAAGGGTGCATCAGAATTTTACCTTTTCCTTTGTGCGCTTTGGCTTTCCTCATAATTCTTACACAGATGTTCATACTGCATAAGCATCCTGCATCTCACCGGTAAGCATCTGCTTCCTGGGAACTTAATCTGCAAGAAACAGCTATTCACAAATTGGAGCTCCTCAGTAGGGATAGTAACAAACTGGAGGGTAGAATAGGAAAGCGATTTTATTGCCACAAAAATTTAGAAATACCTATAATTTATCATAGAATGGCATAGGTCTTTTCTGACACTCTTGCCAAATTCAATTCATTTGTGTAAAATAATCTACAAATAAATTTAAAAACATGTGCTATATCTGGATTGATCAATGTCCTACCAAAATATATTAAAGGACATCTATAATATATGACAATGAAGGCTTTGTAGGCAAGTATGTGCTAAAGGTGATAGTTTTATGCGGAGTGCAAGGGAAATGTAAGGTGTAGTTGAAATTCTGCAAAGAAATCAGATGGTAATTTGTGAATACTTTCTATTATTCCATAAACAATTTCTGAGTATAAATTCCCAGAGAAACTCAAGAGAAGTCTGTATAATGTGCATATTATTTTTTTCTCATGGTAGGTTTACACAGACAAGGAGTTAGAAGCAAACTGATTCATCACCAGGAGAGTAGATTAGAGGAATGAGGTGTTGACATAGATGTATATACTGTACGTTGGTGTACCTTTAATCTGCATTGTTTATTAATATAAAAGAATGAAACAGAATGAGATCTTATATTAAAATGTTATGTAAACTAAAAAATACATAACTAAAAAATAAATGACACTAAATACTATGAAATCTGTGCACATGGCCTTACAATATGTTACTGAGAGCACCCAATAGAACAATGCATGAAATATATCAGTGCCTTTGTGCAGACTTATATAATAAGTCTCCAATGAACAGAGAAGTACAAAGTATTAAAGCTGATTGTTAAAGCTGATCAAAGCACAAAGATATGCAATCTACCAACCAACAAAAGAATGCAAAGCCATATGAAAATACTATTAACCATAATATTTATAATATAATAGGGAAAAAAAGTTATAGTCTGAATTTATTTCATGCAGGTATTTAGAATTCTATTCAATGATAAAATTTTTGGAAAGGATCAATATGTATCAATAAGAAGCTGGTTAACAGACAGACATTTGCCCTTCCTGTTATCTTTTGTTCGAGTCATTGTTATGTATATTTAACATTAAAACCATTTTTCAAACATAACCTTGTTTAGTAAGTTAGTTTTAAGATAAACACTCATGCATGAAATTGAATCATGTTTTCCTTAGGAATTCATTTTCTGTATCTCAAACAGTGCTCCTGCAACATTGTTAGAATAGAATTAATTCAAAAAGGAATGGTGAGGACTGGAAATTTTGGAATTTAAAATGTTTGAAGGAAGTAACATAATTGTGATAATGATGTTATTTAGTAATATCTCGGATGCTTTGTTTTCCCCATGAAAGTATTTTGATCATTAAGTATAAATGTGTTATGCATATGCAATTATGTTACAAAATGTCTTATAATAGCTTATATATTATGATGTAAAGGAGAATTTCTAACATGTTAATAAATATATCTAAATATTTTGGAAAAAGTTTCTTATAATTATTTATGATATTGATGCAATGGAAGATTATGCATCTGCCTCTGTATATAGCTCCATTCTCTTATACTTGTAATTATACTGGCAACAAGATTGTCACTACAAAAAGGGGTAAATTGGATTTCTTCCTTTACCATTTATATCCCTTTGATTTCTTTTTCTTCCCTAATGGCTCTGGTTAAACTTCCAGAAATATATTAAATAGGAATTGCATCAGTGGGCATCTTTGTCTGGTTACAGATCTCAGTAGGAATGCTTCCAACTTTTTTCCATTCAATAGGACGCTGGCAGTGGGTTTATCATATATTGCCTTGATTGTGTTGAGGAATGTTCCTTCTACACCCAATTTGCTTAAGGCAGTCATCATGAAAGGATGTTGTATTTTATCAAATGCTTTATTTGCATCTATTGATATGATCATATGGTTATTGTTCTTCAATTTTTTAATGTGATGTGTCACATTTTTTGATTTTTGAATGTTGAACCATTCCTGCATACCAGGAATAAATCCCATTTGGTCCTGGTGAATGATCTTTCCGAAGTGTTGTTGAATTTCATTAGCTAATATTTTGTTGAGGATTTTTACATTGATGTTCATCATTGATATTGGTATACAGTTCTCTTTCTCTGTTGTATCTTTTTTAGGTTCAAGTATTAAGGTAATGCTGGTTTGGGAGGATCACCTCCCTTTCAAGTGTTTTGGATAGCTTGAGAAGAATTGAAAGTAGTTTTTAAATACCTGGTAGAATTCAGCCATCTGGTCCTGAGCTTTTCTGTCTTGGGAGGGTCTTTATTCCATCTTGGCTATTTTCTGTTTAGCTTTTTTATATCTTCATAACTCAATTTTGGTGGATTGTATGTTTCTAGGAATCTATCCATTTCTTCTAGCTTTCCTAATTTGTTGGCATACAGCTCTTTGTAGTAATTCCCAAAGATTCTTTTTACTTCTGTGATGACTGCCATTTTGTTTTTCATCTCTGATTTTGTTGATTTGGGTCTTTTCCCACTTTTTTTTTTTTTTTGGTTAGTTGGGCCAATAGTGCATCAATTTTGTTTATTTTTTCAAAAAAGAAGTTCTTCATTTCAGTGCATTTTTTTGGTATTTTTTTGGTTTCAATTTTGTTTATTTATTCTCTAATTTCATTTATTTATTTTCTCCTTTTAATTTTGGGTTTCGTTTGCTGTTGTTGTTCTAGATCCTTGAGATGCATTGATAGCTCATTTATTCGGTACCTTTCCAATTTCTTCTTGCAGGCACCAGTTGCTATAAAATTTCCTCTTAATATTGCTTTGCTGTGTCTCATAAGTTTAGACATGATGTATTGTCACCTTCATTTGTTTCGAGAAATTTTTTAATTCTTTTTGATTTCTTCTGTGACCCACTGTTCATTCAAGAATATATCCTAGAGAAAGTTCCATGTAATATTGAGAAGAATGGATATTTTGCCACTGTGGGCTGAAAGGTTCTATAGATATCCGTTAGCTCCATTTGGTCTACAGGGTTGATTAACTCTGTTGTTTCCTTGCTCATTTGCTGTCTGGTTGATCTGTCCATTGCTGAGAGCAGGATATTAAATTATGACAGTAATAGGAGTCTTATTTTCTAATTTAAGATAAAAATGATAATGCTTAATAAGATATTGTAAAGATTAAATAGATGAATGAATATAAATCAATAATCAAAATAATTATCTAACACCATGCTTGAATAATAATTATTAAAATTAGCATGCTGATTAGGATAAACACCAATAGTCTCAAGTTATTATTGAAAGAAACTTTTTAAACATTATGCTGAGATGAGAGCATAAGTGTCTTTCTTTGGTTAACTTACCATGTGAGTTTATACTCCACTGGAAAACTTAAGCATGCTAGCATCATTTAAGATTTTGTTCTATTTGATTTTTATGTGTTTAAATTTTGTTTAAACTGCTTCCTAGTTCACAGATTTTCTGATGCTAGTTAAACTGCACATAATCTGTGTGCATGCAAGCACATGCAAGCTTTTGCAAAAACTGAAATTATTTTTTTAAAAGAAAGATATTTGGAAACCATTTGATGCAGTGCCAGGAAACCTTGCATTTTATAATTCTGGGTTTCATGTGAAACTTCAAATAATTTTTGTAACATTCTGATAGAAGGAAAAGAAAATCTTATTTTTTCTATTTTTAGATAATCTATCATACTTAACAGCATGCTTTGAAGCATCAAAGTTTAAAATCAAATTCAGTGAAGTACATTGTACAATGGTAATGAAATACAGTTCTTCATTTATTGGTTCAAAATAAAAGACAATTCAAAAATAATGACATACATATTAAAACACTAATAATAATTTGGTATAGTAATGTAGATGTTCAAGGGTTATTTTAGAATTTTTTCATTTCTTAATTTAAAAAGGAGAATTGGGGATTATGCAGTAAGTCTGTGTTCACATGTAATGAAGTGAGCTCACTGAATCAGGATTTTCAAGGCTAAATCCCATACTTAAGGAAGACTGTTTCACTTTAATCCATTTGAAATGTTGAATCAAAATATATAATTAAATCTGCTCAGCATGAGGGATAAATGATGTATATTTTGGATGCCACTTCTTTGCAGCGTGAAAGCAATTCACTTAGGCAGTTGTGATTTAATTTGATGATATAGATGTCATTTTCTTTTACAGTGTGAGAATGAATATTTGGAGACACATTGACTTAACAGCTAACATGAACAAAAGACGCCATAACTAGACTGCGTTAAATATGTCAGAACTTCCTCCTGAAATTTTGGCATATTTAGAGATCAAGTAAAATTGTATCCAAAACAGCAACCAGTAAGCAGGATAAAATTACTATTTACAATTATTGTTATATATTTATTAAATAGCCAGAAGTACATCATGGATGAAATATAAATTTTAAAAATATGCTTATCATCTTCTATCTAAGATGAGAAATAAAAAGAGAGAGTTCACTTGTATGTGTATGAGTCAAGTAGCTGGAATTTCAGAAAACTACTTACACTGCACTATTAATGTGAATTTGATTGGAATGAAGAAACTGCTTAACAATTCTTATTTTATAATCATCTGTCTTTATATTCCTGCCATGTTCATTTTTACAGTTTAAAATAGATCAGAGACACTTGCAGATAGATCACTTAAGAGACACTTAAATAGAGAAGAGAAACTTGATCATACCCGATAGATACTTTTGAGTCATGCAAAAATTCATTAAATATAAAATTAACTTTTAATGCCAAAATTGAAATATCCTATAAAATATATGATGAATTTCTATCAGTCAAAACTTACAACTTACTCTCTAGCTTGCTTATACATTAAAATTTATGAAGTCATACTTATAAACTAATAATTACATAACCAAATCTGAATTTTTAGGTAAAATTTGCTGATCTCATTCACTATTTCATGAGTTTTTACTCAAATTATTTTAAGAACTTATTTATTTTAATTTTATTTGAAAGTCAGAGAGCAGAGAATGGACTTCCAACTATTTTTTCACTCCCCCCAAATCTGCAGCAGCCATTAAGTGGACCAGACTGAAGCCAGCAGCCAAGTACTTAGCCTGAGTCTCAATTGTTTATGGTAGAATTGAGTACTTGAACCATCATCTTCTGCCTGCCAGGCTGTAAATTATAACAAGCTGGAATAAGAAGAGTAGTTAGAGAATCAAACCCAGGGACTCCAACTGGGAAAACAGGGATCCCAAACAGAGTTCCAGCTGCTATTCCAAATGGCCATGCCCAGGTTATTTTTAGTCACTCACCATAGGATATTTGGTTTGTGTTTTTTCATTATTGGAAATTGAAAACTATGGTGAATAAATTGTATTTCTTTTTCTCCTCAAATGGCTGCCAATGACACCTGGGCATTAGAAGCCTAGGAAAGGAAGTGTGCAGTATATGTTTCTCTTGTCCACATTCTTGCATGTTTCTGCAGGTGTCACCTACCTTTATCAAACTCCATACGTAAGGCAGAATTTGGCCTAACAGTATAGACACACCTTGGGACATCCATATCCCATATTGAAATTACTGGCCTTGAATTCCAGCTCTATACCTGACTCTAGATTCTGAATAATGTGCATATGGTAGGCAGCAAATGGTGGTTCAAGTGGTTGGGTCCCAACCACCCATATGGGAGACCTAGATTGAATTTCTGGCTGGACAATTGCAGGGTGAGACAGCATATGTAAGATCTCAGTCCGTGTTTTCTTTCTCTTTTTTCTCTATCACAAATATTTACATCAATATTTTCTTTTTATTTAAAGGCCAAGAAATTGTTGGAGACAGATCTCCCATCTGCTGATTAACTGCTGAAGTACAATAGCCAGAGCTAGAATAGGCCAAAGCCTGAAGCCTGGAACTCAATCTGGCTTCCCACAGAGGTTACAGGGACCAAAGTACTTGAGTTATCATCTACTGCCACCCAGGGTGTGCATTAGTAGGAAATTGCATCAAAAGCAGGGTAGCCAAGACAGAAACAAGTACTTTGATTAGGGATGCAGGCATTGAAGGTGACAACGTAACTGGTGAATATGTCTGCTCCAATAAATAAAATAAATACAAAACCACAAAGCTTTCCAGGAGCACTGGTTTTTTTGCAGATAAAATTACTCTCTTGTTTTCCACTAAGCATTCTTTCTCTTTTTCCCTTTCTGTAGCTAGTTCAGTGGTGCCCTAGACATTCTTGTTAATCACACTCACAATTTTCAAAATCATTCTGTCATCTGACTTTCCTTTTGTTATTATGTTATTATGCAACCTGTTTCCAGCCAAAAATAAGTGTCTGGAAATAGATGTTGCACAAAGGATTTTGAGATCACTATTCACATATTTAAATCAAAGAAATACTATAGGACAGTAGAATTTCAATGAAGATTGGATAACAAATTTTAATTTTATTGTTCCTGAATTAGGGAATGAAGTACAATCAAGGTCGCTTGTAGATCACTTATTTGTGGAACTTAAACACTATGGCAACAGTAACAATTAAAAGCTTCTGGGGACACTTGGCAGTTTTTGAGAGATGCAGAGTGGATACAGAGTGAGAGACTCATTAGTAATATTTAAATGCTAAGTATGGAGCACAACTGGAAAATCCAAAACCTTGCTTGGCAACTGTAAAACAAATTCCTAATCCCCTATATTAGTAAGGAAGTTATGTTTTGGACTGCTCCCAAACATGAATGAATGCAGAACTTCAGTATCAGATAATGATGTTAGGAAAGGAAGCCATTGGTAACATTTGGAGAATCTTTTTACATGCATAGATGAATCTTAGAACTTTAGAATTCCAAACTCCTGTCCTTTGTCAGCATAGGAAGACATTTACTTCTTTTTAGTTTTTAAAGATTTATTTTTTTGAAAGGCAGAGTGACAGAGAAGAAGAAGAAAAGAGGAGGAGAAGAAGAAGGAGGGGGAGGAGGAGGGAGAGAGAGAAAGAGAGAGAGAGAGAGAGAGGGAAAAAAGGAGAGAGAAAGATTGATTTTCCATCTTCTAGTTCACTCCCCAAATGCCTGCAGCAGAAACAGCTGGAAAAGGCTGAAGTCCGGAGCCAGGATCTCCATCTGCGTTTCCAATGTGGATACCAGAAACTCAAGTACTTGTGTCTTCATCTTCCGCCTCACAGGTGTATCATCAGGAAGGTTGACAAAAGGTGGAACTCAATCCCAGGCAATCAGATATAGGATAGCTTGTGGTTAACCTGCTGTTCCAGGATGCCCATCCCAACCATTCACTTCTGAACTGAAACATCTTACTGCCTCTAATAAAAATCATTTCAATAATTTACACCAAAGGAGTTGCATCACTAAGAGGTGATGAGTATCTTCAGTATCTACAAAAGATTGCCCCTTATGTGTCACGAATCTAGTGCAACAGTTAAGATACCACTTAAGATCATCATGTTCCATGTCAGAGTGCCTGGATTCCAGTCCTGGTTCTTCTGATTCCAGTTTCCTGATAATCCACACTCAGGGAGATGGCAGATGATGGTTCAAGTACATGGATCCCTACAACCCATTTGGGAGATCTCAACCAAGATTGTGGCGCCCCCTGCCTTTTGTCTGACTCAGGTGTGGCTGTTATGGGTATTTGAGGACTGAATCATCAGATAGATCTCTCTCGTGGATGTCTCTGTCTTTCTCTCTTGCTCACTCTGCATTTCAAGTAAAATTAAAATGAATAAATAAAAATTTAAAAGATCTCTCTGACAACTTATGCACATAATAATAATTACATTCCTGAATGTCATGTCCAGAGGACATAGCTTGACATTGAATATATTACAGAGTATCATCAATTTCTATGAGCAGAGGTTTATACAGTATGCATACAAATGAATTATGAGAATGTTCTATCGATTAGGGTGAACTTACCAGGATATATGTTGATGGTAAGCAATGTTAACAGTCTGCTAGGTTGGTTAATCAAATTCAGTGATGATCTAGAGACAATGAAGTTGAAATATTGGAATTTCCCTGCCATGCCACATAGAAAGAAATTTCAGTGTTCAGGGAGATGGCAATTTGGAATGGAGTAATTTATTATGTGCATCCCATTTAGCTATTCCTGAAGTATATCTCTTAGGAAGTCCTAGTAGTGTCTTCTATCAGATATGTTTAAGAGCAGGATCTCTGAGATCCCTCAAACGTTTTATGAGTGACTCTTCTTATATGGTTAAATATAGCAAAGGATTTTCTTGCAACAATATTTAATTTTGTGTTCTGTAATCAAGATTTGAATCTCAAAGATGCATAAGCAAGTTGGCGGTGATTATGTCAGAAAAATCCTAGACATAATCACTTTAATTGGCCATAGTGACAAAATGGTAATCAGAGTCTTTAAATCTCTACAGATATGTGGTAAAAACTACTTCATCAGAGAATTCTAAAGGATGAATTAGTTGCACTGTCTAGTGAAGTGGTACTTAAAAAACATAGGGAGAAACTTTCTAGACCTTGTGGTAGGAAATCTGATTTGTGTCACTTCAATGGGTGTAAGCATCCTCTTACTTTGTTCCAAGACCTAATCGAACTCATGTAAACTCAAAAACACAGATAACAAGCCCTTGGAATGAAGTACTCTGCAATAAGGCCAAAAGGAGTGTGTTGTGTCGTTTATTCAGCAAAATGTATAGCTATTCCCTTCATTTATTTTGCCTGTATCTATAACTTTTATAATATTTCTTTTAATGGCAGAGATCCATTAAAGAAACCAGCATCTCAGGGCAAAAGAAATCTCTTGATCCAAAAGTGTGCTTTTTCAGCCAAACAAGTCAGCAAGAAGAGTTTTTAAAGGCTACGGGACGGGGCCAGCATTGTGGCTTAGGGAGTTAAGCAGCCACCTGCAGTGGCTGCGAGTCCCGGCTGTTCCACTTCCAATATAGCTCCCCGCTTGGGAAAGTAGTGGAGGACTACCCAAATGCTTGAGTCCCTCCACCATGTGGGAGACCAGCAAGAAGCTCCTCGCACCTGGCCCTTGGCTCCTGACTTTGTCATGCCCCAGCTCTAGCCATTGTGGCCATTTGGGAACTGAACCAGAGGTTGGAAGACCTCTCTGTCTCTGGCTTTATCTCTCTCTCTCTCTCTCTCTCTCTCTCTGCTTTTCAAATAAATAAAATAAATCCTAAAATAAAAGGACAAGGTAGCTTCAGGAGGGAGGTTAGAAATAAAATGAGTCTATTTAATTAACAATTATGCAGATATTCAGGTTTGTTCTAATGAGGATCCATCAGGTTCTTCCAGGGAAGTCCAGGGTGCCAGCAAGGTGGAGACCCCTTGACACTGGGGCTCAGCATCAGTTGGGTGGAGGCTTCTCCGTTAGCTGGGTCAAAAGTTTGCCAGTCCAAATCACCTTCCCTCAGTAGGCTCCTGAAATTCTTACACAAATATTGTTATTCACTGGGCTGGTCACAGGCAATTCACAATATCAGTACTTGATTTTTTTATATAAAATATGATAAGAAGGGAAAGGAAAAGAAAATGCCTTCAGTTCGTTCACATAATTAATTTTCATTCTGTTGGCAAGCCTAAGTCCTTGGCTATTATCTTCTCCAGTACAACCTCCTTCTCTTCATGGCTCCCCTTGCTTGTGTTTTATAGGAAGGCCAGACAGGCCTAGCATTAAGACTTTCCCATCCCTCTGTAGAAGGCTAACTGGGATACAGATGTGCTTTTTCCCGTCTTCAGGTGCAGCAGACTCTGGCAAGTTTGTATTTGTTGGTGGGTGGAGTGGGGTGCGAAGTGAAAGTACTTGTTAAAGGAGAACAGATGATGTGACTTTATTTCACCAAGACTGTTCCCCTTTATCACACCAGAAACACATGGAGGAAGGATTTCTTGGATGTTCACAAAATAATGGGGTAAGATTATTGTAAGTAAGCTTACAGAACAAAGGAACATTATCATAATACTCAATTCCTTGGAACTTTTTATTTTTCAAATTTGTTTACACTCAACCTCCCAAAATGTGTCTATTAAACTTTAGAATTTCTTTTTTTAATATTTTATTTATTTATTTGACAGGCAGAGTTACAGACAGTGAGAGAGAGAGACAGAGTACACTTTAGAATTTCTACCACAATAATTCCCCAATGGGTGATTTTTCCTCTTGGGATTTTGTCCTGATAAATTGTTTTTCCCTGTATCTGCTTATCAGTCTCTCCATTTCTTTTTTTATGGGGAGGTTATTTCTCTGTGATGGCAATTCAGTTGTCTAATGGATCTAAGAAGAGTCGTTTTCAATTTGTTCGGTGTTTTTCTTGTTGTGAAGATGGGAGTCAAATTCCTGGTCCCATTGGTCAGTATTTCTGTAAGCATCTGGTTGGTTTTGGGTCAGAACTTAGGTATCCCTTTTGGAGACACTGGTGGTCTTTTGCATCTACGCCCCTCTTTAATGTAGATGCCCTTGTGACCTGGACTTGTGGAGACAGGTTCTCCAGCATGTTCTCTGGTTTCCTCTTCACTCCTTCTCAGGTATCTCCCTCTTTTGGGTGCACTTCCATCAGGCCATTCCTATATAGCCCCTATCTCAGACATAGCTCACTGGGGAGAAATTTTATTCCCCCACTGTGCTCCGTTATCCTCTCATCTGCTTAGTCTTCAACTATGTGACCAGCATTGATGCCCTCCCACCAAACTCTAACATGAAACATCTTTGTTAAGGTTCTTGTCATGAAGACATATTTTCAACTTCAGGCCTATAAGATATGGCTCACGGTTAGCACGTGCAGAACAAGTTTCTCTTCATGTATGGGGACAAAGCAGTGATGATACATACTTGCACAAGGCAGAAGGCCAGTTCCAGCATGACTGCCAGCAGTGGGAACTGATCACTCCCAGTGCATGCTGGTCTGACAAATATACTGCCAGGAAGAGAAACAACAGGTCCTACTTCAGAACACCCTCAGACATTGAAATCCCTTTAACCTTGCAGCATAATGCCCTTTTCTGCAAAGGGGGGCAAAGTACTGGTATATATTTGACCAGGCAGAGGCCCAGTTCAAGCATGTTGCTAGTAATGGGAGCTGATCACTCCCTGCACATGTTGTTCTGACAAGCACATATCTCAGGTTATGGGTGTGGGAGGCTGAGTAAGAGTGGGTAGTACCTACCTTTCTCCCTTCTCTGCTGGCTTCAGTGCATGTCAGGACACCACAGACAGCGAGAGTTTGGGAGCTGTCTCAAATTCAGAAGCCTCTGATTCTGTCCTCTCAATCCAAATGGGAAACAAACCATCCACAGCAGGCACACATTTGGGGTCCATTCTTAGATACTAAATTTCCTTTGACTCCCCCCAAGAGCTTAGAGAAGGAAAATCTAATCTTTTTCTACACCATTGTTTGGCTTAGTCACAAACTAGAGGATGGATAAAGCTAACCATAGTTGGTTGAGGTCTCTTATGTCCATTCTTTCATTGAACTAAATTATCCCATACAGGTCAATGGCCACAGGAAAAAATTCCTCTGCCTTCTTAGAACTTCTGAGGGAAACTTTAAAAAGATGTACACCATTAGATACTGACTCTGTAGGACAGATGATTTTAAAAGAGAGATCTCTAACTCTGTCTACCCCACACATTAGGAAAATAATTCCAAAGACTAGCAAGGTCCTGAAACTATCCTAGACAACTTCCTAAAAGTGACCACCACAATCTTTTATAACAGAGACAGGAGGTGACCCAATAGTAGAAGCAAAATGATAAGAGGAGAGGTATGCTCCTGGGTGATGTATCAAATCCTGTGTGTCCTCTGGGGCCCTCTAAAGTGATTTCACTCCAAAGGCAGCGGATGCTTTGCCAAGGATTGTCAGAAAGGACTCTCAGGGCCATGCACTTTCTGCAGAGGAAATCACTATAGATTTGACAGCCCCAAAAAGGCCAAGAACTGCAGGACCAGGCATTTCTGATAGACTCCTGCATGGAACTGAAGGATCCATGGGCTTTCCTACAAATTAGGGCGTAGGAGCCCTGGGCCTTCTCATAGTGAAAGAAAAAGTCTAGGCTGGCACCACGGCTCAATAGGCTAATCCTCCTCCTGCGGCGCTGGCACACCAGGGTTCTAGTCCCAGTCGGGGCGCCAGATTTTGTCCCAGTTACTCCTCTTCCTGTCCAGCTCTCTGCTGTGGCCCAGGAGTGCAGTGGAGGATGGCCCAAGTGCTTGGGCCCTGCACCCACATGGGAGACCAGGAGAAGCACCTGGCTCCTGGCTTCAGATCAGCGCAGTGCACCAGCCGCAGCGGCCATTGCTGGGCGGACCAATGGAAAAAGAAGACCTTTCTCTCTGTCTCTCTCTTTCTCTCAATGTCCACTCTGCCTGTCCAAAAAAAAAAAAAAAAAAATAAGAAGAAGAAAAAGAAAGGAAGAAAAAGTCTATAAACTCTCTTCTGTACACCAAAGCAACTTTCTTATTCTTACTCTAGCCTTGCCCCTCCCCCCCATACATCAGTCACAAAAAGGTTTTCTGGAAAGCAGCCCTCCATGTTAGAAATTTCACCCATCTTGGCTGGCGCCAAGGCTCACTAGGCTAATCCTCTGCCTGAGGCACCAGCACCCCGGGTTCTAGTCCCGGTTGGGGCGCCAGATTCCGTCCCTGTTGCTCCTCTCCAGTCCAGCTCTCTGCTGTGGCCTGGGAAGGCAGTGGAGAATGGCCCAGGTCCTTGGGCCCTGCACCCACATGGGAGACCAAGAGGAAGCACCTGGCTCCTGGCTTCGGATCGGCGCAGAGTACAGGCCGTAGCAGCCATTTTGGGGGGTGAACCAATGGAAAAAGGAAGACCTTTCTCTCTGTCTCTCTCACTGTCTAACTCTGCCTGTCAAAAAAAAAAAAAAAAAAAAAATTCACCCAACCTTGGGGTGTGTATCAAATGGTCTAATATTTACTCACCGCTGCTTGATCATACATACTGGAGACTTAGTGCTAATAAAAGCTTTTCCTAGTAACTCCCCAACACTTTCTGACTACTGCGGAGGCCTTTCACTGTCATCCTGTCCATACGCTGCCTCTTAAGTAAAGGTCTCAGGCCATGATGCCTGGATCTATCATACTAGAGTAAAACTCTCAACCTCTGAAGCCCCATCAGACCAGAATCTGGAAGACAACCCCAGGCCTATACAAACAAGGACAATAACTATTTGTGTGAAACCTCCCAGGGATCCAAACTGCTGTTTAAGAAGACCTCACCTTCTGAAGATTAACCCCTTTTTATAAAGTCTATCACTACCCATACTACTCTGCCTCAGGCAGCTGAAATCCTGGATCTTCTTTGTGGTATATTTATCTTTTCACAATTCTCTTTTATTTATTTATTTTTTGACAGGCAGAGTGGACAGTGAGAGAGAGAGAGAGAAAGGTCTTCCTTCCGTTGGTTCACTCCCCAATGGCCACTACAGCTGGTATGCTGCACTGATCCGAAGCCAGGAGCCAGGTGCTTCCTCCCAGTCTCTCATGCGGGTGCAGGGACCCAAGGACATGGGCCATCCTCCACTGCCTTCCCGGGCCACAACAGAGAGCTGGACTGGAAGAGGAGCAACTGGGACAGAATCCGGCGCCCCAACCAAGACTAGAACCTGGGGTGCTGGCGCCACAGGTGGAGAATTAGCCTAGTGAGCAGCAGCGCTGGCCTCACAACTCTGAATTCAGACCCTGAGCTCTGCTCTGTGGTTGGGTATTCTTATCTTTCCTGTGATGACATCTACACATTCCATATGCACCAGATGATCCTTGCCCCTAGACTGTGCTGATTCTTTGTCACACTGTACATCTTAATTGAGGCAGTGGTAGTGGCTAATTCATTATAACAATTCCTGGACTAGCTGCACGGGCACATAAGGAGATTAACTGTTTTTTAGGTTGGAAAAGATGGATAATGCCACTGCTGCAGCCTTATCCTATATTAATGACAAACTGAGCCAAAATAGGGAAGAGATCGTACACAACTGTTCATTATTGATTACTTAAGAATTTGAATGTAGATGATTGTCAGGAATGTGTGTTTTAATTTAATTGACAACTCAAATCTAATTCCAAGGGAATTCAGCAAATTACATAAGGAAAGAAATAAAATATGCATATTGACAAAAAATTTCTTTGAAAACTGGGGAAATTTCTTTAAAAATTGGAAGTTGCTCTCTTGAGTACCACCCTTCCTAGGACCAATAAGTGCCATCAGTTTTATCCTCTGATTAGGACCACGCATATAAACTGTATTATACACATTGTGTCCTCTAGGATTAAACAACTAGAAGCCGTCCAACCCCAGGAAGTATTCCAGGTAAAGCCTATGAGGAAATCTGCTTCCTACCAGGTCCTTTGTAGATCCTCAAGGACGACCCTGTTGCCAGCCCAGTTCCACACCCCTTGTCAGCAGGGAGCAGCCTGATCGGGCTTTTCCCCACACCCCTCATGGCAGTTACAGTCCATTCTTCTGAGGGGAGAATGTGAGGACTGAGATGGGCTCATAGACAGTCAGGTCACGTCCTTGTAGAATGAGAAAAGGGACCGTGTCCCTTTGGGAGCGGACAAACTGATTACTTCACAGAGGTTGCCTTCAGCAACACTTAGTTTTACCTGGAGAAGAAGCTAGACATGAATACCAATTCCAGCCCTCAGATGGGTTTTATTCTTGCCTCGGATTGATTGTCTCAGCAAATCAATTACTAGTGGAGTTGTTAAATGAAGAAGTATAATGGCTGTTTTAATGGAATTATAATACACTTAATCAGGATATAGGCTTTACTTTTTTAAGAATTTATTTAATATATTTATTTGAGAGACAGATAGGGAAAGACAAAACCAGAAAAAGAAAGATTTTCTGTCCACTAGCTTACCTCCCAAATGACTGCAATGGATGAGACTGGGTGAGGCCAAATCTAGGAGGCCAGAACTCCATCCTGGTCTCCAACAGGGTGGCGGAGATGCTCTCCCCAGAGCATTATCAGGGAGTGGGAATGGAAGAGGAGCAGTGGGGACATGGGCTGCTGAAATTCCAAGTGACAACAACTTATCTACTGCACTACACCAGACCTAGGACATAGCTTTTAAAGATGAAGCCTTGTAAAATCTTACAATAACAGGCAATAATATGCATACGCTTAACAAATAGTAAGCATTTACTCTCCACTTGATAATTCATAGGGCTGAAGAAATTTTCTCCAAGACTTTAGATGGCAATATGCTATGTACCAGTGATGCAATAAAATGAATACACACACACAAATGTCTTTGTGTGTTAATCTCTATGTGCTTCCTGACTATTTAATACAACAAAGAATGTCCTAACACATACAATACTGTTCAATAATAGAAATATGTTTCCCTTTATGTTACTTATCATTATCAGTTTGGCTTGTGCATTAACTTGCTCTCTTTTTATACATGATGGAAATGAAATACACCAAAATCGCTATGCAGTAAATGAATAACATTAATTTATATTCATTTATATTTAGCACTGATGATAGCTTAAATACTAAGCAAGATAATAGAGAAGAGCGACAAACATTGTTCCATATTGTTAATAGTCTAAGGGACTGTCAATTTACATTTGGCCTAATGAATGAGGAAGACAGATAAGGGAGAATTGAAAGTAATTTCCAGAAAAAATTTTGACAGTAAAGAACTGAACTAACAAGGGTGTAGAAACAAAAAATTTTGCAGGCAGGTTTTTACTTATTGGCATAGGAAAGTATACTAGGAAAGGAACTGAATATATTTTAGAATATATTTTATAAGAGTATGACATGGTTAAGGGATAACATCAAAAATAAAGAGATATGATAATGAACAGTGATAGAAGAGTTTTATTTTCATTATGTACAAATTTGAACATTAAAATGAAATATGAATATGTACTATTCAGAAGTACATAAGTCCAGTTATGGAAACAATGCATGTGATAGGGAATGAAATTGAATGTGTGAAAGACAGAAACCAAAACAGTTTATAACGGTCTGGTGATAACCTAGATAAAAACGATAAAAATAAAAGAAAATGGTAACATTCTGGATCTAAGTAGTAGTTCACTTAAAATAAAATAATAAAAAGTAAATCACCTACTTATCTGTCAATAATATTTCTGTATGCTGCAACCAAACATCTCTTATAGTCTTTAATTAATCTGGATATAAGGAAATTCTACAGATACATGACTATATCTTCTTTGTAAAAATTCATTATTTTGTATTTCAAAAGACTAATTCTTGTCAGCCAATATCAGGATTTTTCTATGATCATTAAAATATTTTCTGCTCAATTATATGGTACATGTGGATGATATTCTATTTCAATTTTTACAATACTTTGTTTTTTAAAATATTTTTTCATTTATTTGAACGAGTTACGCAGAGAGAGAAGGAGAGGCAGAGAGAGAGAGAGAGAGAGAGAGAGAGGTCTTCCATCTACTGGTTCACGCCCAGGATGGCCACAACAGCCTAAGCTGTGCCGATCCTCCAGGAGCAACGATGTTCTTCTGGGTCTCCCATGCAGGTGCAGGGGCCCAAGGACTTGGGCCATCTTCTACTGCTTTCCCAGTCCATAGCAGAGAACTGGATCAGAGGTAGAGCAGCCAGGACACGAACTAGCACCCATATGGGATGCTGGCACTGCAGGTGGTGGTTTTACCCGCAACACCACAGTGCCGAACTGCAATTTTTACAATACTCTTACATGCCACAGTTCATTTGGAAATTTGAATAAAATCTGAACTCCTATTTTGCAAAAGCAATTCTCAATTTTATGGGGAGAAGAATATGTAAATATTCTTATCTGATTCATATTTCTAATCCATTCGATTTCATAGACTTATTCAGATCCTGTGTCAGTAAAGGAAAATCAATGAAAGTTAGTGGGTGCAAACTGTTGAAATCTTTACTTAATTTATACTAAATTGATCTTCTGTATATACAGATAATTAAAAATGAATCTTGATGCGAATGGAATGGGAGAGGGAGCAGGAGATGAGAGGGTTGCGGGTGGGAGGGAAGTTATGGGGGGCAAAAAGTCATTGTAATCCATAAACTGTACTTTGGAAATTTATATTTATTAAATAAAAGTTGAAAAAAGAAAGTTATCTCAAGATAAGTGTTTTAATTTATTTTGCCTTTCTTTAAAGATTCAAATAACTTTGTAAAACTATACAAATATGGACAGCAAATACATTCAGTTTATGTAATTTACCCTATATAATGTGTTTTCCTGAAAGGATATCATCACACTGTAATTAGAAACAATTTTCAGATGTTAAACTGTGTTGTAGATTTAATGGTTAATGTAAATTTAGAACAAATAATCCTCATTCCCCAAAAATGTTTTTGCTACTATTTTCATAAATATAGAAAACTTCCATAGAACACTTCTATCTAGGAGATAAAAGAAAACCAAATTCTCATTGTATAATTCCCTAGCATCTGCACAGGAATTTTTGCTCAACTTGAAACTTGAAGTAATATTTTGTTGAAAGTTCACTCTGAAATGTAGTAACATAAGCTGAGGAAGTAGGCAATTAAGATGATGAATAGTTTGTTTTTGTTGTTCTGCTTTTACTTTTAACTGAAAGAAACTTTGAGATTATTTACTCATTTTTCTCCTTTTCACTTTCTCTAAACTGAGAACTAATATGACTCTTGCTCTTCTAAGCTCATGCAGATAGTTTACCTAGTATTTCTCATTATGATCCAAGTCTCCTCACTTCATTCAATGTTTTGTTTCATTTTAGCTTTGTAAAAGAGATGTTTCTTCACATTTTGCTAGCAACATCACATTCTCAGTCACATCAATATCAAAATACAGTTAAATGGCCAACAAAGGCATATTTATAAAGGAGTAATAAAAATTAAGCTCTGATAATTTTCCACAGTTTCTGTTCTTTTAATGGAAGAACAGAACTGAACACTGGCCTATTTCTATTGTGTCCAAAATTCCCTACAAACCTCACTGTCAATGACCAGTCAGTCACACTGCTAGAAATGTGCCAGAGATTCCAGGCACTTGTGTAGCATTGTGCCACAGGACACAACATTTAAGTCATGCATTGAATCTGATAACTCAGAGTTCTAACCTTAAATCCATTTTGTACTTAGCTGCTTGTGAATGACAAGAAAAATTGGTTCACTCTTTTATATAAAGGTACTTTGCAGTAGTCAGATGATGGATTTCTGAAATTATCAACCTGACAGTGCATTCTTTTCCTTTTTTTTACATCCCCATACGTCTGGAAGGTATTCTTTAACATCCATACAAAGTTTCATATACCTCCTTATATGAATATCAGTATGATTATTGCCTCTAAAACTCTAGTTTTTATTTACTTACGATATCCAGAAGTAGAATATACCAAAATAATCTGAAATTTTTGACAACATGTACTCTATGTGATAAAAAATCAGCAAAACACCCAAATATTAGCATAACTATATTTGGAACACCTCATAAATGCACAGACAAGATTATACTTTATTATGCATATCATTTTTGATGAATTCTGATTATGCAAAGATACATATTATTTAATTTTGTTCCTAGCACAGTTTTCAAATCTGTGTAGCCATTTCACTGAAAATTTAAAGATATATAAACATTTGGAAGCATACAAAAAAAGGGGTTAAGAATAAAACCAAGAGAAAAAAAATAAAGAACAACAATAACAATAACAACAAAAAGAAACAGGTGTAGCTCTTTGACTTAGCCATTATGACGCTGCATAGGTAGCTTTTATTGCAAATCAAAGTGCTTGAGTTGCAGTCCATGCTCCAGTCCTGATACCAGCTTCCTTTAAATGTGCACCCAGGGCAGTAGCTGAGAATGACTCAAGTATTTGAGATACTGATTGCATTCTTAGCTCCCAACTTCAGCTAGTCCCAGGCCTGTATTATAGGTATTTGGTAAGTGAACCAATGAAAGAGAATTTTTTCTCTTGTTCCCTCACTCTCAAAGAAATAAAAATTAAATGAATAAATAAAAATTAAAAATACAAATGAAATATTTAAAATAGTAGAAAAATCAGGTGAAAATATCACAAATTCTCATATCTCAATTATCTTTTCTTTAAGATGATATAAGAAATCTCTCTATTTTATTGAGATTGTCAACAACATTACCACTTATTGCTTAGAAAAGCTATTTAATGGGACATGCTTTTCTGCATAATGTGTACTTCTTAATATGATAGATATTTCTACCAATTATTAATTAATTGCTAATGATAATTTATATTCACTGAGCTATAAATATGTGCCTAATGTTACTCTATTGGTTAAAATAATATATGCCCGATAGTCTCAGCCATAGAATAATATAAGATACACACACACACACACACACACACATATATTCAAATCATGGAATCTTAATAACAACTGTAAGAGGAAGTTGTCTTTGTTTTCCCAGTTGAAAACTGCTAAACTTATAAATAAATGAATAAGGCACTGTCATTTTTGGAAAATTATTAGGAAAAACTCTTATCATGCAAAGCCAAAACAGTGTTTTTACAGTAGTTTTATAAATAAGTGATTTCAGATAATTGAATATATGCTGTGCAGAAAACTCAGTAACAATAAAATTGTAAAATGTTGGATTAATGTTAAAAATTCTAGTTATTTTTAATAAAATTCTGCTTATTACATTGTAAATTTAAGAACAATGGCAAAGTAAAAAAGTATCATTAGTACTCTATAAATATTTATAAATTATTTTATAGAGCTACTACTTAAAATAGTTATATATTATATGTGTTGTTTTTAATCAGTTGATTTTTCTATTATTATTTCAGAAGCAGAGAGACAAAGAAGAAGATGTCTCTCATCCTTTGATTCATTTTCTAGTGCCTATAATAGCTAGACCTGGATCAGGACAAAGCCAGATAATCTATCAGTGGCTTCTATGTGGTTGGCAAGGACCCATGCACTATGATGTTTGATGCAGCAATCTTAACCAGTGTCTTATAAGAGGTTAAATATTCTGTTGCCCACTTAAGTTAGGAATGAAATGGAAGAGTTAGATTACATCACCAATATCTATTTTTTCTAGAAGAAAAAAAAATCTAGGATTGAATATAGTAACTTCATTTAACTGGAACACACTGTTAGTCCTAGAGAAATATATTATACACATTTGGAGAGTAGTTTCCTAATCAATAAAGTTAGTTCATTGACAAAAAAAAAAAAGACAAATTAAACATCACATTAAATATTTCATGTCTAAACATTTCTTTTTCAAAATTTATTATTCAATAAAGACTATTTGAACCATAATAATTGATTACAAATTTTAAGTATGACCAGTAAAACTTAACTTGAATTTGCTTTACTTAAGAAACCAATTCCCAAATGCACTTTTCTCACATTATGTTAAAGTCATTAAAATGAGATGTATTCATGCAACAATGTAGTTTGAATATGATTAAATGATGAGCAAGGCACATTCATATTCTAGCCAGAATGCTATTTAAATCTCTAGAGATTTATATTGATATGCCATCAGAAATAAGAATTTTGTTTCTTGCTTTCAATTTTTACTAATAGAAGTGCCAAGCTTATTTATATTTTGTTTTATTTCTTTGATTATTTCCCATTTCCCCTTTTTTGTATCTAGTTTTCTTTCCTGCAACTGTTAATTCTTAAAGTAATGTTTCAATTCTGACAGACACATTCTGATAAAGTTTTCTTTGTATTTTGTGTTGTTAGTGATCTTGAAATCAATTACAAGGATAAAAGTCCTATGTGATTATTATATTAAAATCCCATTATTTGAAATTGGATTAAGAATTAGATATTTATACCTTATATTATTTTGACTAGAAAGATATACTTTACAATTCGATAATGCTATCTATTGTCATATATAGTTCTCTATCCCTTTTACTATAAAGATAAAATTAAGTTATCCCTACAACATTTGATTTTTTTTTTTTAGTTTGTTTTTGGTTAAGTAGTTTTGATACTACATAAGTCAAATATTGCCTTATAGAAAAGTCTAGAACATAATGAAATCATTAGATTTTTAGCGTCCTGATTTCTCTGCTATGCAGTCTTTTGCTTCATGTGCACTTTTAAATGTAAGGTGAAGGAGCGCGTCCTCGTGTAAGTTTTCAGTCCAAACAATAAGACTTCAGTGTGTTTTACACTTAGCTGCCTTTTTTTATTTTTTTGACAGGCAGAGTGGACAGTGAGAGAGAGAGACAGGGAGAAAGGTCTTCCTTTACCGTTGGTAAGTCAACAACAGGAGTCACTGTGCACTTACTCCTCATGTGGGATCTTTGTCCTTAGTGTGCTGTACATTGAGATTTAATGATATAACTAGTACTCAAACAGTATTTTTCACTTTATGTTTCTGTGTGGGAGCAAACTGTTGAAATCTTTACTTAATGTATGCTAAACTGATCTTTTGTATATAAAGAGAATTGAAAATGAATCTTGATGTGAATGGAAGGGGAGAGGGAGTGGGAAAGGGGAGGGTTGCGGGTGGGAGGGACGTCATGGGGGGAAATGAAAAAAAAAAAAAAATTCTCAATTGTCACATCTCCCAGTGCTCAACACAGTAACATTTCTAAACTGGTCAAGAAGCATGACTGCTATGCAAGAGACTGAACAAACAAACCAGACCCTGACATTCAGAAATTATGTAGAAACTTTGAACAATTGATCATGCGTTACCTATATAAGCTCCCAGCACCCAGACTTTGATAGACCCTCCCTTGTGGTCCCTCCTGGCAAGCAGGAGTCTCTGTTTCTCAATAAAATCAACTTTTACTTACTTTGCTCGCCCTCCTTTGTTGTCCACATTGTAATTCTTCATTGCTGTGAAACAAAGAACTGACTCCAAACTCCATTTGCACAAGGAATAGAATAAAGGCAATAGTTAAGCTTGAAGTCGGTGTATTTTTCTGTGTTTCTTTTTTTGAAAGAGTTACTTATTTATTTGAGAAGCAGAGCTACAGACAAAGGGAGATACAGAGAGAGAGGTCCTCCATCTTCTGGTTTTCTCCCCATATGGCCCCAACAGCCATGACTGGGCCAATCTGAAACCAGGAGCCAGGAGGTTCCTATGGGTCTCCCAACTGTGTACAGAGGTCCAAGCACTCTGGCCATCTGCCACTGGTCTCCCAGGCCATCAACAGAGAGCTGGATCAGAAAAGGAGCAGCCAAGATATGAACTAGTGTCCACATGGGATGCTGGCACTGTGGTGTTGGCCCCTTTTCAGTATTTCTTTAATGATGAGTATCTCATTCATAATATAATTTGAGATTCTCCCAGTGTGTGTTTGTAGCTTATTTTTTACTCTCTGAAACTCACAAAGAGGAGAACAGAGGATTACTTAATAAACATCACTGCAATTTTCACCTAAAGTATAATAAAATATCTTGCTAACTCATTGAGAAAATCCAACATTAGAGCTCATGTGATTTAATCAGGTCATTAATTAAGCGAAGTATGTTAACATCCAGCATGCAAACACCTTGTTCTTATTGGTTGAATAATAAGATAATGAGTTATCTATTTTTCACTTTTGAATAGGTTTGTATAATGAAAGCATTAATCTCAATTAAAGGGCATGGGTTTGTTGTTTTGATACTTCAGTTTCTGAACACTGATTAAACTACTACTTTCTGGGAACTGACCATGTTTGTAACATCACAAGAAATAACTTGCAGAGGTCTGGTGTTGCAGTGCAGTGAATTAAAACACTGCCTATGGTGCTAGCATCCCATATCAGAGGGCCAGTTCAAATTCTGGCTGCTCTGCTTCCCATCCAGCTCCCTTGTCAATGAAACTGGGAATCCAGCAGAAGATGGCCCAAATGCTTAGATCACTGCCATCCTTGGGGGAAACTTGGATGGAGTTCCTGACTTTGGTTTAGCCCAACACGGCTGTTGGGACTTTTCAGGGAATGAAGCAGAAAATGGAAGATTTCTCTCTCTCTCTCTCTCTCTTTCTCACTCTGCCTTTCAAATAAATAAATGCATATTTTTATTTACCTGAATGGAAGAATGACATAGAGAGAGGGTGGCAGAAGTTGAAGAGAGAGGCATTAACTGATAACTGCATAAAAAACATGTGGTATTTTTACACGAGGGAATATTATTTAGCCAAAAAAGAGAAAGAAATCCTGTCTTTTCAACAAAATGGATGCAGCTGGAGATCATTAAGCTTAGTGAAATTATCCAGACCCAAAAAGACAAATATCATATGTTTTGTCTAATTTGTGGTATCTAATATAAGGAGTACAAAATATAATTTAAGGTATATGAGTGAAATTGGCATCCTCAGGTTTGATTATTGCTTATTGCCTTTCTCCATACCCCTGTAGAACAGTGGTCTTTCTGCTTTTTACATGTTGAACTATTTATTTTGTGGAGGATTAAGCCTGTGATTATAAACTAAGTTAGAAACAAGTTAGCCCTTGGAAAGTTCAAGAGCCTGAACTTCCAAGACCGAGAGTTTTTTGAGGTTTTAGTGGCCTGGTATAAAACAGGATATTTCCTCTGAAGTTGAGAGGTGACTTACTGACACATGTCCCCTTACTTTTCATGGGCACAGAATTGTTGCGAACCTTTTTCAATAACGAAAACAAAAAATGATATATTTAGACATTATGATCTAATTCACCTGTTAATTGTTAAAATATCAAGTTCAGATGGAGCCCAAGAAGAAAGGCCCTGCCGTGGAACTATGCTGTAGTGCAAAATGTCTCATCCCTTGGGTCTGAGGACCAATAGAAACAATTGTTTCATGAAGAACTTGTATGGATCTTCCACAAAAAAATTTTCATCCATTTAAAATAATGATACACAATACCTGTTAGTAAAAAAAAAAAAAAAACTATTAGTTATTTTAATTTAATTTAATTAGTATATTTAATTTCATCATAAAATATTATTATGTTCTACTTATATACATGTCCATTTCCTGACCAGAATTGTAAAGCATAATTAGATATTCACAGGAAATTCATTTTGCAGCTGGCCTCCTCTTAATACTTTATACAACCTTTGGTTAAATGTCGGTTAACGGTACCATGTGTGTTTGCTTAGCTAACCAAAACAAACAACAAAACTAAGAAGATAAATTCACAGTTTCTCATTGTAGTGAAACATCTCAAAGACTAATAGCACCAAATTTGAAGTAGAAAACAACCACCTGAATCATTTGATAAAAGATGGGAACTTTTGGAGCACATCATATGAAATTATGGCCATAAGCAATGAGGGTGTTCTTGTGATCATATCGACAATAACTAGTATATCTAAACTGTTCCATTTATTATTATTTAGCTTACCTCAAGTGGATTAATGACTTGAGAACATAGTACAATATGGATTTGAAATCCGTTATAAAGGAATAATTTTCTCACTTGATTGAGAATACAAAATCCTCAACCTAAATATATTTGTATATTTTTTCTATCATTTTATTTTTGACTATAATCATATTCAAATTCTCAGCATAAGAAGCATAGATATTTGCGCATCCTGTATATTAAGTCCAACTCAGATATATACTTGGAAGTATAGATCCATTTGCAACAGATATTAAAATACTGTTAACCAAGTATATTATTATGGAGTCAACTTTTTGTTATTTTGACAGCACTGTAAACTCATTTTAGTATTATTTTGTCTATATATCTATTAATAAGTCACATTTTTCTAGACATCAGGATATAGTGCTATTACTGCAGATGTGGCTGTTAAACATAATTGAGTTATTATTCTTCCTGCAAGTGTAGCCATTTGACAAATAATTTTAAACAACCTAAAAGTCTTATTTGCATATCAGAAATTAGAAAGAATCAATTCAGGACATGTATAGTAGCTTCAATAACTTCATGTCTGTTCTCCATCCATTTTTGTTTTGTATATCTCTATAGATTTTCTCTGTCATCTATAGATATTGGCATTGGGGGGTTTTAGGTACTGTGTGCTCATTGCAGAAAATAGAAATGTAGAGAAACAAAGTGCCAATGACATCGTGTGTGTGTGTGTGTGTGTGTGTGTGTGTATAATGTGTGTATTGCTATCTTTAATCCAAGACATAAATGATTACTGATAATATAATCAGTAGTCTTCAATTAAAACAGTATTGACTGAAACCACTGCGAGCATATTTGGATCTCTGTTTATTAGGGAAAAGTAAAGACAAGATACGGAGTAAACAATGTTTCAATGTGAAAAACTATGCAATAATGGAATTTCCCTCTATTCTTCTTTGTTATGTAATGCATCACTGTAATAAGTCATTATAATTTCAAATACATAAATGAGTATACACAGCCCACTTCTGAATTAGGTCACACTCTAATTATACTCATATTGGACACTATGCACACTTGCACTGTAATATTTCTAAGAGGAAAAAAAGAACTTACATAATACATCACAAATGAAGTTAATTCTAAAATTATATTTTGATATGTCTTCTTTATCAAAATATTATCATTACAATAGCTTTCAAAAGTATGGGACATTTCAATTTTTCTTCCCATCACAGATATTAGGTAGGAGATATTTAGCTCATTAATTTAAGCATGCATTGTCTCTTACTGAATTCAATTTCTATATATGCTTATATATGTGTACATATATATTCATTAATGAGAAATATGCCTTACTAAAATTTGAGTGGAAATATATTCTACTAATTATATTTCCCCTCGAGATAAAATACATTCTTGGGACTGGCATTTTGGCTTAGCAGGTAAAGCCACAACTTGCAATGCCAACATCCCACATGGGCAAGAATTTGTGACCTAGCTGCTCCATTTCCAATCCATCTCCCTGCTAATGGCTTAGGAAAAGCAGTGGAAGATGCCCCAAGTGCTTGGGCCCCTGCCACCCACATAGGAAACCTGTATGAAGCTACAGGCTCTTGACTTTTGCCTGGCTAAGTCCTGTCCGTGGTGGCCATCTGGGGAGTGAACCAGCAAATGAATGACCCTCCTTTGTATCTCTCCTCTCTGTCTGTAATTCTGCCTATCACATAAGTAAGTATATCTTTGGAAAGAAAGAAAGAAAGAAAGAAAGAAAGAAAGAAAGAAAGAAAGAAAGAAAGAAAGAAAGAAAGAAAGAAAGAAAGAAAGAAAGAAAGAAAGAAAGAAAGAAAGAAAGAAAGAAAGAAAGAAAGAAAGAAAGAGAGAAAGAAAGAAAGAGAGAAAGAAAGAAAGAGAAAGAAAGAAAGAGAAAGAAAGAGAAAGAAAGAGAAAGAAAGAGAAAGAAAGAAAGAGAAAGAAAGAGAAAGAAAGAAAGAAATTCTTTAAAATGTTTCAAATATTTTTCTTCATGTTATTTGAAATTTTTAAGAAAACCCATTACATGCTTTTTGAAAATTGAGCTTCTATGCAAATTCAGCCCAAATCCACACCATCCACTTCTCACCATTTAATTGACCATCATATCATAACTTTGATGCTGTAATTGGTTGAGCTGAAATAATTATCTCTATAATTTGTAAGAGTCTTCTATGATATACACTTCTTTCTTGAGAAAGTGTACTGTGGCTTCCAAAGTGAAATAGCCATCAAAACTTAAAATATTGTAATGGGAGTTACATATCCCACTTTTCCAGATACACTAATCTGTCTAATGAGTCTGACATGGACACAGTATTGCTTGCAGTGGGTAATGTCTGTAATCAGAGACCAGAATTTCATAACCCTACGTAGAGGGAAAATAAAGGGGATTTTTCTTCTGCTTCATGGGCCAGGTTGGCCTTGTCTTATTTAAGGGAACTGATTCTACCCCACACTTTCTGGAGTCTCACATGTGGCAGATTTGACTTTTGAATGCTTTCTGTTTGTGCTTTTCCAGGATCGCTTAGTCTCATCTGTCGCTCCCCGTCTTCGTGGAGGAACGACACAGGACCCTGCACTGTTCTTTTGTCTGCTCGGCCCTCCCCGGGTTTGCTGCTGGTTCTTCCCGGGTTGGCTACCGTCCCTTCCACCTCCGTGGAAGGGCGGTTCCCCCTGCCACCTTCCCCACTTCCGCGGGGGAGCGGCACACCGCTGGCCGGCTCTCTCGGGGGCTGCACAGGTGTTCCTTCAGATAGATGTTCCCCTTAGATGTTCCTCGTGCATGTTGTCTCTCTCCTCCTTTATAGTCCTCTTCCGCCAATCCCAACTCAGCTGCCCACACGCCGAGTACGCTGCTCTCCTCCAATCAGGAGCAAGATCAGCTCCTGGAGGTCATCACTCAAGTTGGCAAGAGGCAGCTGGGTAGAAGCTGTTTTCTCCTCTCCCAGCGCCATATTGTGGGAAAGCAGATGCATAGAATAAGTCTTAATTCCAGTAACTCAGTCCAGTCCGTGTTGCTCCCCACACTCATCTCTAGTAATTTACTGATATCTGGGGTGCGTATCTTCTTCTCTTCCTTAATCCTATTGAATATAAAAAGGAGGAAGGAAGGAAGGAAGGAAGGAAGGAAGGAAGGAAGGAAGGAAGGAAGGAAGGAGAAAAGAAGGAAAGGAAAAGAAAGGAAAGGAAAGTCACAGAAAGGCAAGGAAAGGAAAAAGAGAAAGGGAAAGGGAGGTTGCAGGAGGGGTAGAGTTGGAGGAAGGAAGGGAATATCATTATATTCTTAAAACTATATCTATTAACTACCTTGAATCTGTTCTTTTTGAATTAATTCTACATTAACATGAAAAAATAAAGTATCAGAAAATAAACAAAAACATTAAACTAAAAAATGAGAGATATTAATCAAATCAGCAGTTTTACACCTTACACTATTTTAATGATATTAGTATCTACTAACACAAAAATCCCTTAACTCATGTGTCTCTTGAGTGCATCACATGTTTCTGGTAACAAACACGTATTGGTCTTTCTAACACTATTATGATTGCAAGTTCTACCACAGCAGAACCAAAGACTGTGTTCTCTAATTACTAGCTGAGTAGGATCAAAACCTCTATTTAACCAATTATGTAAATTATTTCTCATGCCTATCTATTAAGAAATGACTTTATTAAGAAACTTGTTATCTATGGAAGATGAGTTTACTAATTATCTCCCCACTAACAACTTCATGTGGCTGTTTCTTATGCTTCATAATTCAGTGAAGCTTCATAAAATTCATTGATTGGTTTCTCAGTTTGATATCTTCAGTTTCCAACTCCCCATATTCTCTTAATTACACTCAGTGTCATCATTTCTCCTTGGATTGAGAAGTTATTACATGAGTGATAGCATATGATGTCTCATCATAAATCTTCATTTATTATCATGAGTTCAAAAGTAAAGGTATATTAAGGAAATCACTTCTGGTTAAAATTAATACATCCAATAGAAATACAATTAAAAGAAAAGCATAATATTAAAATTGCTGGCAGTCATAAAATCTCAAAAAAGGTGAAATAAATTTCATTTTTATTTTTTAATATTTATTTGAAAGACAGATTGACAGAGAGTGACAGAGAGAGATCTCCCATCCACAGATACATTCCTAAAATATGTGCAACAGCCAAAGATATAGCAGGCCAAAGCTAGGAGCTAGAAATGCAGTCTTGTTCTTGCATGTGGGTTCCAGGAAGCCAAGTACTTGGGCCAGCATCAATTGCCTCCCAGATTCATCAATAGAAAGCTGTATTGGAAAGAGTAGCCTGCACTTTAGGTAGACCTCTGATGTGGTATGCAAGCATTACAGGCCACAACTTAATCTGCTGGGCTGCAATGTCCACCTCCAATTAATTTTATTAAAATATTATACTGAACTTAAAATGTTTGAAATATTACCTTTTGATATGTATTCAATATAAAATCATGCAATAATTTGTGTACTTTTTCTGTACTGTCAAAATTTAAGGTGTATTTTTCTTTTGAAAATTGTACTTATTTTCATTTTACATGTAAGGAGGAGAGAGAGAGAGAGAGAAATAGAGAGAAAACTTCCATCTGCTGGTTCACTCTCCAAAATGCTCACAACAGCCAGGGCTGTGCCAGACTGAGGCCAGGAAGTTGGATCTGTATCAGGGTCTTGCACATGGGTGCCAGGAAGCCCATACTTGAGCCACAAGATGCTGCCTCCCAGGGTGTGAAGCTGAGTGTGACGCAAAGTAATTAGGATTTGAACTACGTATTCTCATATGGGATATAGGCATCCCAATTGGTGACTTAATTGCTACACCTCACACTCACAGCCAGTGTGTATTTTTCACCCTGTAAAAATTTTTATTTATTTATTTACTTATTATTTTGAAAGACAGGCAGATCAATCTTCTATCCTCTGGGTCACTTCCCAAATGCCCACAGAGCTTGAACTAGACAAGCATCCAAATATTTGAGCTATCACTAGCTGTATCTCAAGTTGTGTGTTAGCAGGAAGCTGGGATCTGGAAGCAGAGGCAGGACTGAATCCCAGGCACTTTGATGTAGGATGTAGGCATCCTATGTGGCCTCTTAACAGCTGCATCAGACTAGTCTCAGTTGAAGCAGGTGGTAACTGAAAGTAGCTAGTGCTTATCATGCTGGAAAATACAGCTTTTGATTGAGTATGAGGTTTCAGTTCATTATAACATGTTAGTCTAAATACTCTGAATGAAATGCCCAAAATGTTATTTTCAGAAGTCAACTTTTCTCAGCGTAGTATGTAATTAGACAGAAAATACTGAATGTCACCAAAAGCCCAGAATGCTATTACAGATCATTAATGTGGGGTCTTTGAGCACTGTGAGAAATAGGTCATCATCTAGTCCCATTCATAAAATGCCTCTGTGGTCTTCTGTCCTGCTAAGGCAGATAAGACACTTTCCATTCTTTCATTCATTCTATTCTTTCTCTTATTCTGGTCATAAGTGACTCTCATTGAGGCTTCTGAAATCCTGATTTTCAATGTGGTACTGCATTTCATGTAGAACACCTGGGAATTAAACCTGTGTCTCAATATTTATAATGAAGCTGTTTCTTATTTTTTTTTCTCATAAAGAATTCTATCACAGAAAAACTTCCATTAACACAGCATTTTAAAAATTAATCTCAGGCATCCCAAATGATCCCTGGCTCAGTCCCGGCTGCTCCGTTTCCAATCCAATTATGTGATAATTCACCTGGGAAAGCAGCAGAAGATGTCCCAAGTGTTTGAGCCCCTGAGACCTGCATGGGAGACTTGGATTGAGTTTCCGGATGCTGGCTTCATCTGGCCCAGGCCAAGCCATTGTACGCATTTGGAGAGTGATCCAATGGATGAAAAATCTCTCTCTCTAAAATAAATAAGTCAATTTTTTATAAAAAGCTTGATGGGAAGTTTGAAAAAGACCTTGACATACATTTTGCTTTCTGAACTATGAGACTGAAAAAACGAAACCAAATGAAAATCAAAAGGAAAAAATGCTCTGTGTTCCCCTCAGAAACATAAATTACATACTTATCAACTTCTGGGTTTAAATCTTTTCTTCAAAAGTGGAAATTTATAGTAATTTCTTTATATCCTAAATATGAATGTTATTTACATTTCATAGAGAAGGAACTGAAGATCATAATTCTCAAAAATATTTCCATTCACATTCCTAACAGTCCAATAACTCCAATGACATATTGATTATGCTTGTAATGTTCCTACTCATGTATTTTATCAAAGTTACTCATTTGGATTCTGTAATGAATTAGCTATCAATTTTTCAGACAAACATACTCACTCTCCCCCAGCCCCGACACACACATGCAAAAACTCACTCTCTATGGAGAATTAGGTTTGTGCTTGGAATGAGAAAATGAAGAATTTGCCTTAGTTCTGGAGGTATACAAATTTAGGAGAATACTATAATCCAATGTGACTAGTTCTAAATTGGAGTATATACACAATTGAAGTGTTCAACATTTGGAAGGAAAGGGAGGAGTTGGTCAGGGAAGAATTAACTGAAGTTAACATTTCTCAGATGTAGTTGGCAAGATATTCCAATATCTTAAAGTAAGAGAAAATGAAAGTTATAATTACAGCAGTTATGGAGACTAGAGCAGTCTATGGAAAGTGACTAACAATGTGAGAGGTAGATAAGGTATAAGAGAATATTACAAAATATACTGATTTATAAAAGATAAAAAATTATATAAATGTGTTTCAAGGAAAGATAATCACTATGTTGTACACAGATTATTTAAGTATTATTTTATGTGCAAGCATGCTTAACATGTCCTTCCCTCTATCCTGTCAATAAACTCATTTACTCAAGAGAAATATGATATATCATGTTCATTCTGGAGTTGCTATTATCCAAGACTATGTCACTCAGTTTCCCTATAGGTATAGTTTGCCCGATATTATATATTTTATTCAAAACATAGGGAGTTCTTCAACAACTCTTCTATAAACAAATACAGAGTAACATGTTATTCTAGTAAAAAAAATGTGGGACGGTACTGGTGTTGTGGTACAACATGTTAAGCTGCCACTTGCAATACCTACATTCCATGTCAGAGTCCTGGTTCAAGTCCTGGCCGCACTGCTTCTAATTCAGTTTCCTGTAATGCCCAGGAAAGACACTTGGACCTCTGACATCCATGTGGAAGACCTAGATGGGCTTTTTGGCTACCAGCCTGGCCTGTATGAAATGAAAGATCTCTGCGATGAGATCCCAGTGGAAAGAATGGCAAAGGCTGTCAAGGAACCAGTGGATGGAGGACACCTTTCTCTCTCTCTGTTGCTTGTCTCTCTCTGACATTCTGGTTCCCAAATAAATAAATAAATATTTTTATGAAAGGAAATAAAATGTGGGAAGGGTTCTCTCTGTGTATATATGGTTTATTTAAATATTTATTTGAATTAAACAATCCTATTCAATTTAGCTTGTTGCTAAATAATTGCATGTTTTAAGCAGTTTTGCTAGACGTGAACCTTATGAGACAAAATGGAAAAGGGAAAAAATTATTCATAGGTATAAACTGTCTCGAGTAAGCATTTTCCCAAGGAGATATACAAAAGATCAACAGGTACATGAAAAAGTACACTAATCAACAGGGAAGTTGCAGTTGAAACCACAATGAGATATAACTTCACACCTATTAGAACATCACCAAAAAACAAGAAATGGCAAGCATCAGTGATATATTTACAAAATGAACTGGAAACATAAACTGAAATGGCATTAGCAGAGTGTAATATGGAGGTTCTTCAAATAATTAAAAATACAACTATTGGGAGGGACATTTGGCAAAGCTGTTACAATGCCACTTGATTTGTTCATATCTCCTAATTGAGTGTCTGAGTTGGAGTCTCCATTCTGCTCCAGATTCCAGCTTTGTGCTAATGTACACTCTGGGAGGTAGCAGATCATTGCTCAAGTTCATGGATCCCTGCCATCCATACTCCCGCCCACAGGCTGGCACAGCACTGGTTATTGCAGGCAGTTGGGGAGTGAATCTGTGGATGGGATATGATCCTCTCTTTGTGTCTGTTTGTCTATGTGTCTATGTTTCTCTGTATTTCAAATAATAAATAAAATTAATAAATACACATCAGAATATCAAAAATTGGACTACATATAGTCAGTAGTTGCTGTTCACATTCCGGTATATACCTGAAAGAAACAAAAACAAAATCTGTATTTTGAAAAGATATTTGTATTATTTCTATGATTGTAGCATTATTCACATCAAGATAATCAAACAACTTAAGTGTTTCTTACACATAAATAAAGAAATTGTACAGGGTCTGCGCTGTGGCGTCATGGGTGAAGCCTCCCCTTGCAATACGGCATCCCATATGGGTGCCCATTCAAGTCCCAGCTGCTCTGCTTCTGATCCAGCTCTGTGCTATGGCCTGGGAAAGCAGTAGAGGTGGCCCAGCTCCTTGGGCCCCTGCACCCACATGAGAGACCTGGAGGAAGCTCCTGGCTCCTGGCTTCAGGTTGGCATAGTTCTGGGGGTTGCAGCCATCTGGGCAGTGAGCCAGTGGATGGAAGAGCTCTCTTTCTCTCTCTGCCTCTGCCTCTCTGTAACTCTGACTTTAAAGTAAATAAATCTTTTAAAATATATTAAAAAAAAAACCATGTTATATTTATATAATGGAATATTCTACAGCAAAAAGGAAGGGGACTCAACCATTCATTACAATATGTATGAAACTGAAGGGCATTACATTAAATGAAATATGCTAGTCACAGAAGGATATATACTGTATGATATCATTGATAGGTGAATTTGGAAAAGAAAATCAAACCCATAGGAAACAAAAGTTTGATGTTGTGACTTGCATTGTGGTACAGTGGTTTAATTTCCTGCCTGCATGCCAGCATCCCATATGAGCACCAATTTGAGTCCCTGCTGCTATTCTGATCCAGCTCCCTACAGTGGAAGATGGCACAAACACTTGGGCCTCTTCCACTCATGTGGGAGACCTAGAAACAGTTTCAGGCTTTTAACTTTGTCCTAGTGAAGCCCAAGTCCTTACTGCCCTTTGGAGTGTGAACAAGTGGATGGAAGATCTCTTTTTCTGTCTCTCCCTCTCTCTCTGTAACTCTGCCATTCAAATAAATAAATCAATTAAAAAAATAAAAAGTTGAATGTGATTGTCAGGGACTTGCAGTTGGGGGTAAATAGGAAGATGCTGATCATAGAAACAGATTTTTCACTTATAAAAATGAGTAAGTTCTGAAGAGTAAATATATATCGTGATTGCTCTAGTTAATAATACAGCATCATGGACTTGAAATTTGATGAGTCAAACGAGTATTCTCACCAAGAGACACTTCAATTTTTTACAGAGAGAATAATCAGCTAAATTTTGATAATGGTTGCAAGGCTCTTTCATGTAGAATATCAAAGCCAGTACAAAGATGGTAGCCTGAGTTCAAAGGAGAAATAGAGCAGCAGAACTTACTCAAGACAATGTTAATTAAAAGATAGCATTTCCTAGCTTATAGGAATTACAGTCATCAGAGGTCAATTCATTGCATTGAACAAAACAAAAACTTCAACACTAAAGATAGAAAAATAGTGTAATGGCATGGAAATAATTAGAGATAAAATCAAATGAATGAGTATGAGAAATTAAATGATCAGAAAAATTAATAAAGGCAAAAACAGAGGTTTAACAATTAACTCAATTAGAAGTCACAGAGAAAATAATTTCCAAAAGATGAGAATGTAAAAATTATGACTGTGAGACCACTTTGTACAATGAGGTAAAACTAGAACAGGAAAAATGGATGAAGTTGATAGTTTGGCAGAAAATATGATGAAGCCTGATGCAAGCTCAAACAGAAAGTCAAATAAAACACAAGAGAAGAAAAAAAGAAGCTGAGTATAGAGCCCCATCACAAAAAGTAGCATTTTATCAAAAGCTGAAAGATCAAGTGGTTCATGGATCATCCATAGATGCACGAGTTTAAAAATATCAATTATATTTTTGTACAGCAAAGAAAAAGCTGGGAAATTTCCATTTTTTATTAACCAAGCAGGACATTTACTCCTTAACTTGTAAGCAATTTTCTGAACTTGGTAAATTATCTCTCACACACACATAAACCCTGCATGTGTGTGTTTACGTGTACACAAATCATATATAAAATCATCGAAATGAAGAAACACCATTGAATCTAATGATCAGAATTAAGGAAAAATCTAAGGACACATAATTTTCTGTAGAATTTACCACATTGCTTTTGTTACAATGAATTTCATCTAAATGTACTACATTCTTCCCTTACTTATTTATTTGAAAGGTAGTTTGTCAGAGATAGAGGAAGAAACAAGGAGACACACCAAGGAGACTATCCTTGGTCTGCTGATCATTGTTCAAATGGCCACAATATCCCCATCTGTGTCAGATTGAAGCCAGGAGGTAGGAACTTGATTCTGGTCTCTCCTGTAAATAACAAGGTACCAAGCATGTGGATCATTTTCGGCTACCTTTCCAGGTACTTTTAGCAGGAAACCGAAAGAGTATCAGAGCAGCTGGGATTTCAACTTGCACTTTGGTATAGGATGCCAGTGTCTCAAATGGCAAATTAACCTGCTATGCCACAACATTGGGCACAAAAAGCAAATTAAAGAACAAAAAATGTACATGATGAATAAACTATGCATAGACTTCAAAAATGTTTCTACCGTGATATACAACTTTCAATTAAAAATTCATTAAGTATAAGAAAAACAACAAAAAATTAGAAGATACAATATCAATAGACTCCATCTCTCTATGTATGTATGTATGCATAAATGGAATTCACATTATTTTAATAGCTATGATATATATCATACATTTAATCATATTTTTTTAAAAAAATTGTAAATGGAATAAAAGTTAAGTTCACTTTGGTGTAGAGGAGGTGACTGGTTGGAAGGGTTATTGCATCAAATTAAAAGATTATAAATCAGATATAACTATTTGGCTTAGGAAAAACTCACCATTTTGATGTATCCTTTTACTTTTTATTTTGTGCCTGTTGTCATTTTAAACAAATTCTAAGTGTACTGCTAGCTACTTGTTTTTGACAGAACAATGCATTTACAGCAAAGCTTATTCAAACAGGCATTTCTTTCTTGTCATGTTTTTGGTTTTTATGATCTTTTTAAAATAAATTAACTTCCACATATGAGGGAGAACATGCAGTATTTGTCTTTCTTTGTCTGACTTATTTCATCACTGTTCACAATAGCCAAAATATGGAAGAAACCATGGTTGGAACTGGAGGGCAATACTTGTGTGTGTGTGTGTGTGTGTGTGTTTTTCATCAAAAAGAAGTAGTTGCTTTTACTTTGTTATAATGTCATAAATAAAGTCACATATTGATAATCATTTATAACTTCTCCAGTGCCATTTATTCTTGAACAAAATCTTCTTCAACCTGTCTGAACACAGATATGGTAAGGTTATGGACAAGAAAATTATAATCATTTATATAAGTAGCCTACTGCTTGTGAGAATCATTTGTAATTGTTGAAGCATTAAGAATGCATCTTTTTTTCATTAAGCAAAACTTATTGCCAGATCTTAATAGAAAAATGAAGCCAAGTATTAATTAAAGACTCTATCTTATAATTTCAGTGAGCTATGACTCCAATCTAATTAAGCATATTAACTTTCAATGTTTTTAAGATTACTGCAGAAATACATGTGATATATAGTTTTGGCCACCTTAATGAACATCTTATCTTTTACAGAGTGAAATAGAAGTCACTTTTATTTATTTGTTAGTCTATATTAAAGCAAAGTCTGCATGAAATTAGGTAGAAATTTAAGTTTTAAATGTAGGACCTTTCAAAGGAAAAATGGAATGTCTTTATGGTAAAAAATTTCAGATAAAAATAAATAAAAAATACGAAATTGTCAGATCCAACTTCATCAAACAAATAAGGAGTGCATGTTACAGATTAATATGGACATAATAATAATTGCAAAATATTAAAAGGTTGATTGCATGCCTCCTAATATATAGATGTTTATATGTTTATATATATATATATATAATTTTTAAGATGTTCATGGCACGAGAGTATTTTAAGCATGGAAAGCCAAGACACTGCAGCAAAAAAAAAGAAGACCTAAATGAAAGATCTCTGCGAGTGAGATCCCAGTGGAAAGAACGGAGCCATCAAAGAAGGAGGTACCTTTCTCCGAAGGGAGGAGAGAACTTCCACTTTGACTATGACCCTGTCGGAATAAGATCGAAGTCAGCGAACTCAAAAGGCTTCCAGAGCCTTGGCAACTCATGACTAGAGCCTAGGGAGATTACTGACACCATAAACAAGAGTGTCAAATTGTTAAGTCAACAACAGGAGTCACTGTGTACTTACTTCTCATGTGGGATCTGTCCTTAATGTGTAGTCCAATGTGAAGTAATGTTATAACTAGTACTGAAACAATATTTCACACTTTGTGTTTCTGTGTGGGTGCAAACTGTTGAAATCTTTACTTAATGTATGCTAAACTGATCTTCTGTATATAAAGAGAATCGAAATGAATCTTGATGTGAATGGAATGGGAGAGGGAGCGGGAGATGGGAGGGGTGCGAGTGGGAGGGAAATTATGGGGGAGAAGCCATTGTAATCCATAAACTGTACTTTGGAAATTTATATTTACTAAATAAAAGTTTAAAAAATTACAATAAATAAATAAATAAAAAGATCTTCATGGCAGCTTTATTGCAAGAGTTGCAAACTGTGAACAGCTCAAAAGTACACCAACAGGCAAATGGATAAACAAATCTTGGTGTATGTTTCCAAATGATGGAATGATACACAGCAACAAAAATGGACAAAGCTCATACATACAGCAGGGATGAGTCACAAAATATTTGCGTGGAGGAAAATAAATCAGAAAAGAGTACATACAATTACTATATGATTCTATTTACATAAAACTATTTTCTTTATCATTAGAGAATTCACAATCTCTGGTTTATTTGTTAATATTTCACTCTCTTGAATTCCAGTTTTATACAATGAATGTTAAGTGAGTTATTATGTCAAAACTAATTTTGTAACAACACATGGAACACACAAATGTAATATATTACCTACTGTTTCTTTAACTTTTATTTTTAAGGTTTATTTATTTATTTGAAAGGCAGAGTTACAGAGAGGCAGAGGCAGGAGAGAGAAAGGTTTTCCATCCACTGGTTCACTCCTCAAATGGCCAGAACAGTTTAACCCAAATGTTCCACAATGCTGGCCCTTAAAAGTTTTAGTTTTTTTTTTTTTAATATACTGATTGTATCACCAAATATGTAGGCAAAGAATTTTAAGATATCATGATAGAGAAAACAACAGCAAGCAGGAACACTGCTTCCCAAAGCAGAAATATATTTATTATTATTATAAACTTTTATAAAACTTGTGAATTATTTATTGTGTTGGTAATTCATCTAATTCATCTTTACTGATATGACTATATTTTTGACTATCATTATTATACTTCTGCTGTAACTGTACTATGAAATGAAAGTTCATCATTTCATTTTTTTTTTTTTTTTTTGGACAGGCAGAGTGGACATGAGAGAGAGAGAGAGAGAGAGAGAGAAAGGTCTTCCTTTTCTGTTGGTTCACCCCCCAATGGCTGCTCCGGTGGAGCACAGCAACCAGCGCACTGCGCTGATCCGAAGCCAGGAGCTCATCTCCCAAGTGGGTGCAGGGCCCAAGCTTTGGGCCATCCTCCACTGCCTTCCTGGGCCACAGCAGAGAGCTGGCCTGGAAGAGGAGCAACCAGGACAGAATCCAGCGCCCCAACCCAGACTAGAACCCGGGGTGCCAGTGCCGCAGGGGGAGGATTAGCCTATTGAGACGCGGCACTGACCCATCCCATCATTTCTTTCTTTCTTTCTTTCTTTCTTTCTTTCTTTCTTTCTTTCTTTCTTTCTTTCTTTCTTTCTTTCTTTCTTTTCTTCTTTCCTTCTTTCCTTCCTTCCTTCCTTCCTTCTTTCCTTCTTTCTTTCTTTCTTTCTTTCTTTCTTTCTTTCGGCAGGCAGAGTGGACAGTGAGAGAGAGAGACAGAGGAAGGTCTTCCTTTGCCATTGGTTCACCCTCCAATGGCCGCCGCGGCTGGCGCGCTGCGGCCGGCGCATCGCGCTGATCCGATGGCAGGAGCCAGGAGCCAGGTGCTTTTCCTGGTCTCCCATGGGGTGCAGGGCCCAAGCACCTGGGCCATCCTCCACTGCACTCCCTGGCCACAGCAGAGAGCTGGCCTGGAAGAGGGGTAACTGGGACAGAATCCGGTGCCCCGACCGGGACTAGAACCGGGTGTGCCGGCACCACAAGGTGGAGGATTAGCCTAGTGAGCCGCGGCTCCGGCCATCATTTCATTTTTAATTTTAAAATCAAATATAGGAGATAACTGAAAGATTAATTCTGGGATCAACAAATAGTTCCTAACTTAGCATTAAGAAGCTGTGCATTAACATGAGTTTCTTTTCAGTAGTTAAGACACCATTGGGGACAAACAATCTTCCTATATCTGTGTGCCTGGCTAAACTCCCTACCTGACTTCTTTTCCAGCTTCCTGCTAATGAGCATCATAGGAAGCAGCACATTATGGCCCACATACTTCGGTCCCTGCATCCCATAGAGGTGACCTGTGTTTTGATCTGACTTCAATTTGACCCAGTGCAGGCGTTTGGGAATGAAACAATGATGTGGGCTTGTCCTGTGAGGCCCATACTATCAGGATAGTGGGGACATGGCGTTTTTCAACAAGAAGTAATAGAGACAGTTTTGGCAAACATGTCTGTTTATTAGCAGTTAGGCACAAGCTTTTACAGGGCAGGCAAAGGAGAGGAGCTAGCTTAGGATAGCAACACTAATTTTATAGGATAAAGCTGATACTGGTGCCACCATGCTTTTCTGATCAGCTTGAAGGTCACATAGCCAATATAGCCTTCTAGGTGGTCTTCTGCTTCTAGGCCACATCTGGGAGCTGTTTATCTAGCTGACAAATACCAGGCCCCTCAACAGGAAGTGTGGGTGGGGAAAATGCAACTGGAGCCCCTGCTGTCTGCCAGCAATCAGGTCATAAGTGAGTCTCAGTGTGCTGAGTCCTCAACCAGGGTTTTCCCTGGGGGCATGGTGTACCTTGCCCTATTGACCTCCTTCATAGGCTATGCAGACAATCTTCCAGCCAGGCACAGGATCACCCACAGTTGCAGGCACTTGGGAATAAACCAATGAATGAAAGAAAGAGCCTCTCTCTCTCTCTCTCTCTCTCTCACTCATCTCTATCTTTTGCTGGCCCTCTGCCAAAAAAATTTTAAAAGTGGACTCTTTGTTACCACCTTTGTTATTCAATATTTTCTAGTATTCATTAAATTTTGTTTCAATTAAAATGTGTACTTTTAAATTAGAAGTGTACCTATTTATGGCAGCTCTGTAGTAGAACATTTATATACCTTAATGTATAAAGGCACTACTAAAAGTGAAGAATGATTTTTTAAACATAATAAAATATGGAGAGGTTTACCCTGTTGAAAGGTGCCAGAAAGGTTTCAGGAACTTGTCAGTCTTGCACTTTGGAAAAATGACCAACAATAATGGCCTTGTTAGTTTCCTGTATTATAAGTGGCCTAAGAAAATATTCCTTTTTATTTCTTTAACAGTGGTGTGGTATTCACATAAGATCCGTGTAAAATCACCTATATTAGAAATGCTTTTTTCTCTACTTTGAAATGTCAGGTTATTAAATTTCTCTTTTATTTCTCTATGGAACAGTCCGACTTTCTATTGTGTAAAAATGTCACGGAACAGCTGTGACCTTATGTTTGGAGATGACTGGCACAATGAAGTGTCAGTACAAGTGAAAATGCCATCGTCTGATGAACAGAGCGGCTTCTATCACATTAATCACTTGTTTATAATGACTAGCAGGTGTAGACTGTTGAACATAGGCTAACTAATAAACATACTATTTACCATAATGTTCCTCATTATCAGTAAATTAGAAGAGAAGCTAAAGATGTAGTGAGGTCACCATATGGCACATCATTGAAAGAGCTAAGTTATTTACATAGGGAAAACTCTTGGCTAAATATAAGCTGAAATAGACTTTTGTCATGCTAGGAAAGTTTGGAGTATTTTTATCCAAACAGTATATGTTTATTCTTATGATAAAAATTAAAGTTAGATTTTCAAAACTTAAACATTGTCGTATTCACAGACAGAACCCCTGAAATTTCAGTTTTATTTTCTAGGAAATAGCTATAAACTGAGATATTTAAGAAGGTACATTAACATGTATTTCCACACGTTTCTTTTTCTTTTAATCTTAAAATTGTTGAAAAAAATGATCCGGCCTTTAAATGCCCATGCATTCCAGCTGTCCCATTTGTCTAATATTTTTAAGAATTGTGTATACAGCTCCTTATTCTTAATATTTGCAATCCTCATTTTTAACTGATCTGTGAGTAAAATGTGTATGATAAATAAAAGATGATCACTTGAATTCTATTTATATGCTTTCTAATCCTTCATTAGGAAGGGGATCTGTACTCTTTATTTCACCAACATTAAAATTGGTTACATTAATCACAATACTGATAATATTATGGCTTCCAAATAACAGCAAATATACTCCCTGGTGTTGCGGATATGGCATATGAATTACATTAAGAGCAGCAGGTGACGCATACTGAAAAATTGTTCAGTCAACATAATACCCAAAGAGATAATTATGCTCCCATCACATACTGGCCACACTTTCCTTTTATTTCTAATCAGAAAGAGTAAATGTCAACAGTTATAAAGTATTGTGGACTAATGTTCCTCATGAAGAAAAATATCACCTAATTCCACAGATTATGAAGGGAACTCACTTATGCTGAGTCCACCCATATTTCCTAATTATAAGCTCCTCTTCCAGCGCACACACACAGCACATGGATTTAGAGTATGTAGAAACAAAGATGTAGCTTCCATACTAAGAAGTACACTTTCTTTTTTTTTTTTTTTTTTTTTAATTTTTTGACAGGCAGAGTGGACAGTGAGAGAGAGAGACAGAGAGAAAGGTCTTCCTTTGCTGTTGGTTCACCCTCCAATGGCCGCCGCGGCCGGCGCTATCCGATGGCAGGAGCCAGGAGCCAGGTGCTTATCCTGGTCTCCCATGGGGTGCAGGGCCCAAGCACCTGGGCCATCCTCCACTGCACTCCCTGGCCACAGCAGAGAGCTGGCCTGGAAGAGGGGCAACCGGGACAGAATCTGGCGCCCCAACCAGGACTAGAACCCGGTGTGCCGGCGCCGCTAGGCGGAGGATTAGCCTACTGAGCCACGGCGCCGGCCAAGAAGTACACTTTCTATAAATTTTAATTATACATGGGAAGTATTCAAATGTCTCTCTCATGTTAATTTAATTGTTGTACAATATCTGGTATTCAAATAATTACTTCATGTTTTTTCATGGTGTTGCAACAAGTAGGCATTTTTATGCAGAAAAGCTAAATTTTAATCTAATTTTTATATCATATTTAATAAAAATGGACAAAACAAAGCATGTCAAAAGGGGTAATATACTTCAAATTGTCTTTAACTAAATGTATCTTTAACCACAAATCCTGTAGATTAAGCGAAATTGTCCAACACCATAATCTATAAAAGAAGCATGATCAATAAAAATTCTGCTGTTTAAAAGACACTATAAAGATAATGAAACACTAAGCAAAAGGCTGCTACAAGAAACTCTGAAAAACAGTAAGTGAGGCTGGCACCACAGCTCACTAGGCTAATCCTTCACCTGTGGCACCGGCACACCAGGTTCTAGTCCCGGTTGGGGTGCTGGCTTCTGTCCTGGTTGCTCCTCTTCCAGTCCAGTCTCAGCTGTGGCCCAGGAAGGCAGTGGAGGATGGCCCAAGTGCTTGGGCCCTGCACCCGCATGGGAGACCAGGAGGAAGCGCCTGGCTCCTGGCTTCGGATTGGCCGTGGGGCCATTTGGGGGGTGAACCAATGTGAAGGAAGACCTTTCTCTCTGTCTCTCTCTCTCACTGTCTAACTCTGCCTGTCAAAAAAAAAAAAAAAAAAAAGAAAAAAGAAAAAATAGTAAGTGAAGTAATTGCTTCCAAAATATATTTTAAAATTCAAAAATACAAATCATATAAAAAACAAAATAAAAATTTGATGAAGATTTAAACACTCTGTCCATGAAAATTAACAAATGAGAACATCCTGGATGTCTGAACAGTGCGAAGCCACACTGACCTTCATCACAGGAAGTCACCAGGTAAACAAAGAACCACATTCTCAGGGGACTGACATAGAGACATTTTCAGTGAAGAATGGACAGAATAGAACAGAGAGTCTGTGGGGCAGCCATTAGAGAGGATAGACATGTCACCACCAGCTACACTGTGAGGTTCCCCTGGCTACATTGTGAGCTACCCTTGCATGTATGTTACTGGCTACTAACTAGGAAATGTCATATTGCCAATATAAGATAAGAAGAATGTGCTAAGGTCTGCAATACCGGGCTTTTCATTGAGAGTAAATTCCACAGACCTACTTGTTTTATTTCCAGGCTGGAAAGCTAACAGAGGTGAATGACTACTGGGCTCCAGAAAACAAAGTCACAATGTTTTTACCACTGTACTTCTAAAAGCGCCAGACTAAGTTTGCTGCGCTAGGGTTGTTGCTGAATGCTATTCTGACTTAGGGGACAGTAAGCAGTCCTGCCACTATCAGGAGCCATTGGACACATAAACAGGGCAATTTACAGGGTAGAGAGTAAATTTGTTGCCTTCTGTGGTTATGGAATATCTGGGCATAAGCCACGGAGCTAAGAACCCACAGATTGACGTTAGGTCCCTGTGCACCCACCCAGTCTGAGCTCAAAGAATCAGAAATCCATGCTTATTGGGGAAAGATCTCACAGTGGGTCCAGAGCACACACTGCAGAGTGGTTTGGTGTGGATGGTGTGCCTGCTCTGGTTGGTGAAATGCACTGACACCGTGAGCTCATTCTGAGCTGAGAATCCATAAATTCACCCTAGCGCAGAGATAGCTGGAATTGTTAACACACCAGCCAGCTACAATACCACCCCTGCACTGCATGTAGTCAGAGGTGCCCAACCATGTCCATCATAGGAAAGTCACTCTGGATTCTTGCCCCACCCACAAACAGTAGCCAGATTTCCCTGATCCTACCCAAACTCAAGAGTAAAGCTCAATAGTAGCCTCATGGACTCAGAACTCTCACAAAGATACGTTTTCAGAAATAAAAAAATCTAGAGTCCCCCCCCGACATGGGTAAACATTGATGTAGAAATATATGAAGCATGAACAAGATAGGAAATCTAGCTTCCAATAAAAAAGATATCTTACTATTTGTGAATAAGGGGAGATTTCTGAAATGCCTTAAAAAATTCAAAAGAATGATTGTAAGGTTACTCAAAAATACAGAGAAACAATTAAAAGAAATTGGAAAATCAGTACATGAACCAGGTGCAAAATTCATCAAAGAGATAGATATTGGAAAAACTCAAAGAGAAATATAAGAAATAAAATATTCAATAAGCCAAATAAAAATATAGCAGAAAGCCTTAAAAACAGATATGGTAGCAAAAGAAAGAACACAAAATCTAGAAGACACATCTTTTGAAATATCTCAAATAAAAAATAAGAAGAAATAATTAGAAAGACTGAAAACAGTGGTTAGGTTCTATGGAATACCATCAAATGACCAAGTATTTGAATCTTAGCAATTCCTGAAGGAATTGTAAAAATAATGTCTTAGAAAACCTGATCAATGAAATAATAGCAGAAAATTTCCTCACTGTTGAGAAAGATATGAACATCCAGACACAAAAAGTACATAGAATCTCAAACAGGAATGATCAGAAAAGATGGTGACCAAGACACATGACAGTCAAACTTTCAAATGTAAAATGAAAAGAGAATATCCTAAAATACGCAAGACAGCAATTCCAGATATTTTTAAAGAATTCTTATGAATAACAGATTTCACAACAGAATCCCTTTAGGAAAAGAGGGAATGGAGTGTTATAGTACAAATTTTAAAATAATGAAATTGCCAACTCAAAATATTTTCACCAGTAAAGCTTTCATTCATAAATGAAAGAGAAATAAAGTTATTTCAAGACAAGCAAAAATTGAAAGAATTTGTCTCATTTGGCCAGCATTACAAATGATATTTAAGGATGAATTATATACAAAAATAAATAAAGACAATCAGCATCATGAAAGAATGGGAAGGCAGGAAACCTCTTAGTAAAAGAAAAAAGGGAGACTCAAAATAAACAATAGGAATATTGATGGAAAAATTACAAGATCAAGTCACTTCTTATCACTCATAATTTTGAATTAAAATGTCCTAACTTTCCTATTTAAAATATGCAGATCACTTGAATGGATTATCAAAATACTCATCTATGTGCTACCTACAAGAAATCCCTATCATGAATAAGGATACACGTAGATTGAATGTGAAATGATATAAAATGGTATAATATACAAGTGGAAATCATAAGTAAGCTGGAATAGCTATATTCATATAAGACAAAACTGTTAAAGAAGAAAAGGAAGGTCATTATGTAGTGATTACCAGATCAATTCAACAACATGTGACTATAGTAAATATACATGCAACAAATGCTAGGGCACTCAGGTTTATAAAAGAAATGCTAATGGATCCAAGGGAAAACACCCCACTGTCATTAATGGACAGATCAACCATATGAGAAATCAACAAACAACAGAGCTAAAACATATGGTAGACAAAATGGAATTAACAGATATCTATGCAATATTTCATCAAACAGTTGCAAAATATGCATTCATTTCATCCGTGCATGGAACATTCTCTAGGATAGATCACATGTGAGGCCATAAAAGAAGTCTCAATAACTTCAAAAACGTTGAAATCATACCTTTCATCTTTTCTGATCACAATAAAATGAAATTGGAAATTTATGTTAAGAGAAGCTCTAGACAATACAAACTTGGATATTTAACAACATGCTCCTGAAAGAATAGTGGGCCATGATAAAAATAAAAGGAATTCCTTGAAAATGATGAAAGTAAGGGGAGAGTGTTGTTGACTGAGGGGTAAAACTGCTGCCAGCAAGGTGGACATCCCATATAAATGCCAGTTTGAGTCCCAGTTGCTCTGCTTCCAATCTAGCTCCCTATTAATGGGCCTGAAAAAAGAGTGGAATATGGCCCAAGTAGCTGAGCCCCTGCCACTCATGAAGGTGATCAGATGAAGCTCCTGGCTAATTTCTAGAGCCTGGCCCAGTGCTACTCACTGCGGCCATTTAGGGAGTGAGCCAGCAGATAGAAGATTCCTTTTTTCCACCCTTCCCTCCTTGTTCATTCTCTCTCTCTCTCTCTCTCTCTCTCTCTCTCTTTTCTCCCTTTCTCTTGCTCTCCTTGCATCCCCCCTTTGTCAGTAACTAACTCTGCATTTCAAATAAAATTAATAAATCTTCTAAAAAACAAAGAATGAAAATGAAAACACAAACATATCAAAACTTCCAGAATATAGCAATGGATGTGTTATTAGGAGTGTTTGTGGAAATAAAGCCCACATCAAAAAACTGGAAAGATTATCAAATAAAGGATCTAACAATGTACCTCAAGGATCTATAAGAACAGGAGGAAATCAAACCTCAAATTAGTAAAAGGAAAGGAATGCTAAAACTAGAGAAAAATAAACAAAATGGAAATAAAATCTATAAAAAGATCCATGGAATGAGAGCTACTTATTGAAAAGTAAATAAAATCAATAAACCAATGCCCCATCAACCAAAAAAGGAAAAAATCCAAATCAATAAAATGATGAGAGGAAACAGGAGATGTTACAACTGATAACACAGTGATAATGTGCTACCGAGAACTGCAGCAGCTCTATGTCAAGAATTTGGAAAAGCTAGAGGAAATGGATGGACTTCTAGACATATGTAATTCTCCAAACTTGAGGCAAAAAAACACACATAAAAACTTAGCTGAAAAATGATCGCTGTTAAATATAAGAGTGGGAATAAGAGAGGGAAGAGATGTGCAATTCAGGACATGCTCAAGCTGACTTACCTCAAACGGTAGAGTTAGAAACATACCAGGGGATTCCAATTCAATCCCATCAAGGTGGCATGTACCAATGCCATCTCACTAGTCCCAATGATCAATTTCTGTTCACAACTGATCATAATGATAGGAATAAGAACCAAAGGGATCACATAAACAAGAATAGTGTCTGCCAATACTAGCTGATAGAATAAAAAAGGGAGAGAACGATCCAACATGGGAAGTGAGATACACAGCAGACCCACAGAATGGCAGATGTCCTAAACAGCACTCTGGCCTCAGAATCAGCCCTTAAGGCATGTGGATCTGGCTGAAAAGCCCATGAGAGTATTTCAGGCATGCAAAGCCAAAACACTCTGGGGAAAAAAAAAAAAAAAAAAAAAAAAAAAAAAAAAACCTAAATGAAAGATCTCCGCGAGTGAGATCCCAGTGGAAAGAACGGGTCATCAAAGAAGGAGGTACCTTTCTCTGAAGGGAGGAGAAGGGAGGAGAGAACTTCCACTTTGACCAGGGCCTTGTACAAATACGATCAGAGTCAGTGAACTCAGGGGGCTTCCATAGCCTTGGCAGCTCAAGACAAGAGCCTAGGGTGATTACTGATGCCATAAACAAGAGTGTCAATTTGTTAAGTCAACAACAGGAGTCACTGTGCACTTACTCCTCATGTAGGATCTCTGTCCTTAATGCGCTGTACATTGAGATTTAATGCTATAACTAGTACTCATACAGTATTTTTCACTTTATGTTTCTGTGTGGGAGCAAACTGTTGAAATCTTTGCTTAATGTATGCTAAACTGATCTTCTGTATATAAAGAGAATCGAAAATGAATCTTGATGTGAATGGAAGGGGAGAGGGATTGGGAAAGGGGAGGGTTGTGGGTGGGAGGGACGTTATGGGAGGAAGCCATTATAATCCATAAGCTGTACTTTGGAAATTTATATTTATTAAATAAAAGTTAAATTGAAAAAAAAAACCTGAATAAATTAATAACCAAGACTGAGATTGAATCAGTAATAAAGAGCCTCTCAACAAAGGGTTAGATGGTTTCACAGCTGAATATCACAAAACTTTTAAGAAAGAGTAGATATAAATTTTTAAACTATTCAAAGCAAATGAAAGGGAGGAAAACTTCCAAAACTCATTCTGTGATGCTAGCATTAACCAATTCCAAAACTAGAGTAAGATCAACAACAAAGAGAACAAAGACATATATCCTTAGTGTACATAGATGCAAAAACCCCCAACAAAATACTCACAAATGAAATCCAACAAAACATCAAAATTGTCATTCACCTTGGTGAAGTGAGATTTATCACATGGTGAAGAAATCTTTTAGCATATGCAAATCAATAAACATGATACGGCCGGCGCCGCGGCTCACTAGGCTAATCCTCCACCTAGGGGTGCCAGCACACCGGGTTCTAGTCCCGGTCGGGGCACTGGATTCTCTCCCAGTTGCCGCTCTTCCAGGCCAGCTCTCTGCTGTGGCCAGGGAGTGCAGTGGAGGATGGCCCAAGTACTTGGGCCCTGCACCCATGGGAGACCAGGATAAGTACCTGGCTCCTGCCATTGGATCAACGTGGTGTGCCGGCAGCAGCGCGCTAGCCTTGGCGGCCATTGGAGGGTGAACCAACGGTAAAGGAAGACCTTTCTCTCTGTCTCTCTCTCTCACTATCCACTCTGACTGTCAAAATAAAAAAATAAACATGATACATCACAACAGCAAAATTAAGGGTAGAAACCATATGAATACCTCAGGAGATGCAGATAAAGTATTAATAAAATGTACCAATTTTTCAATGATAAAAAAAAAACTTAAAAAGTGGGTACAGGGAACAATATTGTGGCATAATGGGTAAAGTCACCAGTTGCAATGCCAGCATCCCATCTGAGCAAATGCAACTATTTGTTGAAAGAGGCTATACAGAAAAGAACTATAAAAAGTTGCTATTTGTTAAAAAGAAGTGAGAACATTTGCCAGCTGAAGTCTAACTTGTTATAATATTATAAACTGGAAGTTGCTGCCTCATAAGGAAATGTACCTTAGGACTGGCGTTGTGGCATAGTGGGTGAAGTCTCTTGTGACTCCAGCATCCTAAATTGTACAGGTTCATGTTCTATCTGCTCCCTTTCCAATCCTCTTCTCTGCTAGTGGCCTGTAAAAAGCAGCAGAAGATTACTCAAATTCTTGAGCTCCTGCCACCATGTGAGAGTCCTGCATGAAGATCTTAGATCCTGCCTTCAGCCTACTGAGCACTCGCCATTGCTGCCACTTGAGGAATGATATCACAGAATAGAAGATCTCTCTCTCCCTCTCTCTCTTTATCTTTCTTTAACTCTGATTATCATATAAATAAATAAATCTTTTAAAAATGTAATTAAGGAAGATAACTCAATGCCATAAAGGCAATATATGACAAAGCTACAGGCTGCATCATATTGAACAAGGGAAATCTGGAAGCATTTCCACTTAAATTTGGAACCAAAGATACCCACTCTCACTACTATTATTCAATGTAGTTCTGGAAGTTTTAGCCAGCGCCATTCGAAAGAAAAAAATAGTCAAAGTGATACAAGGTGGAAAGTAGAAAATCAAATTATTCCTATTTGCAGATGATATCCTTTATATAGAAGAAACAAAAGGTCCACTAAGAAGCTATTAAAATCAATAGACAATTCAGCAATGTTTTAGGTTATAAAATCAACACACAAAATTTCTTAGCATATTTATATACAGCAATGCTCTGAGAAATAACTTATAAAACCAACTCCATTCAGAATAGTTGCAAAGGAAAATTTAACAATTTAACCATGTCTCTAAAATGAAATTTACAAAACATTACTGAAAAAAAAGAGAAGACACACACAGAAAAAAATTCTATGTTCATTGATTGGAAGAATTAATATCATCAAAATGTTCGTACTTCCCAAGTTTACTGATTCAATGTGATCCCAATCAAAATACCAAGCATACTTTCCACAGAACTAGAAAAAAATTGTAAAATTCCTAGGCAAATAAAAAAGACCCTGAATAGTGAGAGAAATCTAAAAAATAAAAACAAAGCCAGAGACATCATAAATCTGAATTTCAAGACATACTACTGTTATAATCAAAACAGCCTGGTACTGACAAAAAATAGACATGTAGACCAGTGTTACAGAATAAAAACCCCAGAAAATAACTCATGTGTTTATAAGCAACTAATCTTTGAAAAATGTGCTAAAATTATTCCTGGGATAGACAACAGTCTCTTCAATCAATGGTGTTGGAAAAATGGATTTCACATGCAGAACTTTGAATCAAGATCCCTACCTTATACTGTCTACAAAAATATATTCACAGTTAGTCCAATATCTAATCTTATGACCTGGAGTCATCAAATCACTAGAGGGAAAGATAGGGAAAACAATGCAAGAATTGGCTCAAGGAAACACTTCTTGGAAAAGATCCCAGAAACACAAACCAGAAAAGCAAAATTAGACTAGTACAATTACATCATGCTAAGAAGCTTCTGCACAGCATAGGAAACAATTAACAAAGTAAAGAGGCTACCAACAGAATGGAGGAAAGTATTTGCAAACTGTGTGTCTGATAAGCATTTAACTTGCAGAACAGATACAAAGAACAAGAAACTCATAATTAATAAAAAAAGCCTTTAAGAAATCAGCAAAGTACATGTATAGGCATTTTTCAATGGGTAAATTACAAATGGTAAACAGAAACATGAAAAAATGCTCAAGATAGCTAGCCTTCAGAGAAATACAAATAAAATCACAATGAGGTATCACCTCACTTCAGTTAGAATACTGTTATCCAAAAATCAAAAATTAACAAATGCTGTTGAGGGTGTGGAGAAAAAGTAACCTAATAAACTACATATGGAATTTAAATTGGTATGATCATTATGGAATACAGTATGGAGTTTCCTCAGAAAAGTAAAAATAAATATGTCATATGAACAGCTATCTCAGACCTTGGTACATAACCAAAAGAAATTAATTCAGTACATGAAAGTGTTATCTGTACTCTCATGTTTGTAGCAACTCACATTTTCAAAATAGCTCAAATAAGAAATCAAACTTGATGTCCAACAACTGATTATATAAATAATATATATATATAATGTGTAAATATGTATAATGTACATGTATACATATACATATATAGTATAATGTACATGTATATGCACATTATATATATGTGCATATATATGTACACACACATACATAATTGTTAGAATAATATTCAGCCATTAAAAACTGAAATCTTGCCATCTGTAATAAAATGGATGCTATTGGAGGCCATTATGCTAAGCGAAATAACGTAGACCCAAAAGACAGATAACACAGGCTTTCCCTTATTTATGGAAGTTAATATATGGAGAGTGTATAAAAATTATATGGATTTAATACCATTCTGTACTGCAAATATTGTGTCACTCAATCATACCAAGTAAGTGGCTATATACTCTTCTTTCTTCACATTAGAAAAACAGGAATTGGAGAAAGGAGAACAGTGAGAACCTTGGGGTATTAGTAATACTCTATTCTTTTTTTGGATTGTAGTGTGAGTTTGTTCTGATGACAAAAAATTCTTTGTGTGTACACTTAAGTGCATTTCCTTGTGTGTGTGTATACAAACACACACACACACTGTATTTCTATAAATGTTTAAATGAAAAGAAATGAAAAACAATGGCCAAGAATGTTGCTCATATCATTATTTATCAAGAACAGAAATATATCTTTAGTAGTTCTGGAAGGTGCAAATTTCAAGATGAATGTTCTGACTAGTCTGATTGTCAGGATAGACTGAGGTCGGTAATAAGTAAGTAAACTGATGTATCTTCAAAACAGAATGATGCTGAGAAACAATGAATCAGTTATTGAAACTTATAACAATAGAAATGAATCTCAAAATCAGAATTTTTAGTGAAATAAACTATACAAAGCAGTTAATAGTATATGATCTCATTTATTTAAAATGACAAAGCATGTAAACTAATTTATAGTGCCAGAAGCTGTGTAGTCATTGCTGGAAACCTGGGTGGAGGGAGGTATAGATTACACTGACACCTATAGAATTTTGAGAGGTGATGAACACCTTCTTATCTTGTTTGTAAAGACAATTTCATAGATTTATACATGTACCTAAATGTATCAAATTGTATATTTGTAACAGATGCATTTTGTTTTAACTATAGGTAAATACAATGGAAAATTATATTGCAAATAAGGACTGTGGAAATGTCTTCTTAGAAAGGAGGAAGACAAAATCCTCATGCATGGAACCCATGAGAAAGGCGATGCACTTGCAACAAGGACCTGGGAGACTCAGCGTGCTTTTGAGGAAAAATTCCAAGCCAGTGAGTGGATATATTGAGCTTGAATAATAATTTAAGAAGAAGAAAAAATATGGAAAAATTAAGACTGAAATGTAAAAAAGAATTACTTCCATAACTTTGAATTTCATAGTCATCTTTAAAATACTTGGGCAGAAATGAAACCAAAAAAAGTATCAAATATGTACAATCATATGCTAATAAATATTATATGACAGAGTGTGAGATTTACTTTTTATTTAAAGTATTTTTGTTTGAGTTGAGGCTGTGTTAATATTAAAGTATGTAAACTTCTTTGAGTATGTGACAGCAAACTGCCAAAACTTTTCAGACACACATGCACAAAATATAAAAATAGATTCTCCTTCCTAATGAACAGTTCCTCAAAGATTCATTTGCTACATTACTAAAAATATTCTTAGTTTTCCCCCTTAGAGCCTCCACCTATCTCTGACTCTGTTATTTTATATAATAAAGTTATTTCCTATAAAGGAAATATATATTAGTTCTGTTGCAAAAAAGGCAGTGTAGATATAAACACAGGGCAGGGGAAATACTAAATCCTTTTTAATAAAGTGGAATGAAAGTGATGTACCAAGGAATTTCTCAGCCTATATACTGTGTTGTTCATAGAAACTCACTCTTCATCCCAAATTGCCTTCCAACCTACCCAGAGTATTAGGAAAAGGGACAGGGGCAGATAAAGCCAGAGCCTGCAGTGTCAGCATTCTATATGGGCACTGGGTCAAGTCCAAGCTGCTCCACTTCTGATCCAGCTCCTGGTATTGTGCCTGGGAAAGTAGTGGAGGAATGGCCAAGTGCTTGTGGGCCCTGCCATCCACACAGGACACCCAGAAGAAGCGCCTGGCTTTGGAATGGACCAGCCACGACTGTTGAAATCATTTGGGAAGATATCTCTCTCTCTCTCTGTCTCTCCATATCTCTCTCTGTAATTGTGCCTTTCAAAATAAATGAATATTAAAAACAATAGGGCAAACACTGTCTCTGCCTTCCTGACAGATCGAGGAGTTGATGTGGACTTTCAAATATATATGAGATGAGAAGGGTAAAAAATGAGAATATATGCATTATTTCTAAATTCCACTCCATGGAACTTATCTTCTGTCAGGATGAACCTTCAGATTTGAGGAAAAGTCATGCATTTTTTAGAGAAAGAAGTGGCACTTAGCAAGGAGCTTTTTAAAATAAGCAACAAGGAAATAGCAAATTTAACATCCAAATAATGGTTTAATAGTCTATGCACCATTTGTATGCTCAATGTCCCTTCAGTCTGTCAAAGAAAAGTCTGAGGTGAGTTAAGATAGACTGGCCATGGTCAGTATTTGCTTAATATGGTCATAATTTGACAATTCTGGGCTTGTGACTAGTTGAGAAGTTGACTACAACATTTGGCAAAGACTCAGTTGCTTGGTCACAGGGTAATTTTTTGTCACATCCAGCTAGAATAGAGTACATTATGTATGGAAGTGACTTTGGGCCAAACTTTATCCACAAGTATACAGACAATTTTAAATCAAATTTGATTGAATATGTCTTAAATGGATTTGATTTTTCAATTAAATCTTTTTTTTTTTTTTTTTGACAGGCAGAGTGGGCAGTGAGAGAGAGAGAGACAGAGAGAAAGGTCTTCCTTTTGCCGTTGGTTCACCCTCCAATGGCCGCCGCGGCCAGCGCGCTGTGGCCAGCACACCGCACTGATCCGATGGCAGGAGCCAGGTACTTCTCCTGGCCTCCCATGGGGTGCAGGGCCCAAGTACTTGGGCCATCCTCCACTGCACTCCCTGGCCACAGCAGAGAGCTGGCCTGGAAAAGGGGCGACCGGGACAGAATCCGGTGCCCTGACCGGGACTAGAACCCGGTGTGCTGGCGCCGCTAGGTGGAGGATTGGTCTAGTGAGCTGCGGCGCCGGCCTCAATTAAATCTTTATACTTGACTTCTTCATGTATAATGTGAATAGGTCAATGTAACCCTGTTAGTGTTATTGTGATATCTCAAGTAGGAGTAATAGCTTAAATAATTAGTCAGCATATTTATTTGACAAAATGTATCTTAAAGGTAGATATCCAACTCGTACAATATTCATCTTTTGTAATTTTTCCTCTATGCTGTAAGAGAATTTCCCCAGCCACAAAAATGGGATAAAATGTCCATCAATAGAACTTCATGTTAAAGACTTTAAAATGTGTTAGCTTCCAGCACAGAACATACATTTTATCATCTCGCTGAGATCCTCCAAGTGCAGAATATATGAGACCCCATGACAGCAACAGTAGCTACAATGCTTAAAAGCATAGAGGTGCACTAGGCAGTGTAGATGGTTTAAATGAAGGGCACGGTCTGCTAGTCATTAAGTCTACCTATATGTGCACCTTTTGAAATTTTAGTACTTAATGTTCAATGGTATTTTTAGTATTAGAAATGTAAAATGACCTTGTAGAAGGCAGTGAAGAAAGAATATAAAATCATTAAATATAAATAGAGTGCTTTGAAATATGCAACTGAGGAAAAGGCCTAAGGAAGTGAAAAACTGTGTTATTATGTCCTACTTCCAAAGGAAGTAAGAATAACAATCAAGGATAAGACAGCTGTGTATATTTTTATTCCTCTCTAAATTAAAGCACATTTATAAGAAGTAATGTTGTATTACTATATTTAAGAAGTTCCTCAATTTCATATTTGAATTTATGATTTCTTAAATACATGTTGGATTTTTTTTGTATTTCCAAACACATGTGTAAGCACACATTCCTTATTTTATAATGTAACATTTGATTTGCTGAATAGAAAGAATGAAGGTATTCCAGCAGTGATGGTCAGATAAAGAATTAGAGAAAGTCAGGAAAGCTGCATGATGTCTCTGAAATTCAGAACTGTGAAAACCCATTAGAGAACTTTCAAATTTTGAAAAGTTACCTTTGACTTTCATAATGTATTGCATATTATGTGAACATAGAATCTAAATCAAAAGATGTTACACACTGATTGGAAACCTGTCCTGCAGATTTCTTTGTTAGATATATCTGAAACATGACTCTGCTAGGATAATAAATCCATAGAGGTACTGAAATAGAAATAGAGCAAATTTGTAATAATAGTCAATATTCCCCTCCAGTTTCATGTGAGGTTTTTATTTGATATACAAATGAGAATTATGTTAGGCATGCAGGAATCGGACAATTACTAAGGGTAGTCAACAATTTAGATTTTCTAGTAAACATTTGTCCTCAATGTAGCACTCTGCATTGAAGTTTTTGGTTTTTCCTTTTTTTATGTAATTGCCTCAGTAGTGTATTATTATAACCAGAAGTTCAAAATACAGTTGCAGAGTAACAGAAATTATATTCTTTTTGATTGTTTATTCCTTCCTCCTATTTAGACCATAAAAATACTGTGACAATCAGGAAAAGTTTTCAAAATTGAGTCACAGGTCCTTCAAGAAGCTTGAACAGAGATCTGGTGACTTGAGTAAATGATTGTTCCACTTATGAGCTGGGGAACACACAGCAAACATGAGATGGGAGGAGTGGGTAAAGAGGAACAAGATCCCAATTTAAAGCTGTTTTGTACTGGTGAGTCCTAGATATTAAAGCAGAGTTATTGACTAAGCAGTCTTTTATTAAAACAGACATTGATGGTGAACTATCCGAAGGTCCTGGGGTTCTATTTGCACTGAATGCATGGCTATGCACACCTGCTCAGACACTGCTCCTGGGCTTTTTGATCCATCAGAGTTTTAACTACTTCTGGAGATAATTTTGTTGAAGAGAAATTGTCCAGATTTCATTCCTCTCAGCTGAACAATCTCTATGTTTTATTTTATACCACCAGGGCAGGGCTAGAACTGCATGAAACCAAACCCTTCCTTGCCTTCTTTCCGGACCTATTCTCTTTCCTCAAGCTCCTTTCCATTACTCTTGACAGCATTCCTTTAGTAAACTCTTTGTATATAATCCACCTTCTCAGGCTCTGTATTATACAGTCTTTATACTACCCACGTCAATAGAAAAATCAAGGCTGGAAAGGCAAATGTAGAAAATACCAGTGTAAGTGACATTTAAACACTGAGCCCTCGACTGCATTACCAAGGTTGTGAATTTAGTCACAGAAAAACACAGGTTCTTATTCTCAGTCCTGGGAAACATCTACACTTAGAAAAACTTAAGAAAGGAAGACCAAACAAAGGAGATGTAGGCAGACTTTCTTATGAAGTAGGTTATCAAGGAGAAGATAATACAGCATGAAGTTAATGTGCTCAAATGTGTCAAATTCTATGGAGTGATTGAAGGAAATAAGGACTGTGAATTGACCACTGAGAAAAAAAATCTTAAAACACAGAAAAAGTACAACTGTCTTACATAATTAGAGCAAAGCATCATACTGAATATTTCATTTTTGTAAAAGGTAGAGAATGGTTTGGACTCTTCAATAAGACAAAAAAAAAAAAAATAGGCCAGTGACTCTAAGGAAATGGAGCAGAAAATGCTGCAAAAAAGGAGGCAAAGATGAAGAAGCAGAGGAAGGAAATTGTGAAAGAATGCTGTAAAACTCTAGACACAGTAACAAAATCAAAATCTATACTGGAAGTGATGTGGAACAGCTGTTACATACATTACCATTCAACTATCTATATGCATAAGAAGCTGTATTCCAATGCAGAGGAACAGAATATTACAAGTAGCTGAAAGAATGATGGGAGAAAAGATAGACAGATAGCTGTAGAGGAAAAATTAATGGTTAATACAAAATAAAAAAAAAAACTATTATAGGAAGTTAACCACAAAATGACAAAAGAGATACATAGTTTTCATCCATCAAGTGTTAGGGAGACTGTAATGAAAAGTCTCTGAAAGTGGACCATTATTTAAAGTTTTCTGACAATCTGTTTAATCACATACTCTGGAATATGTTTACTTACATCTCTGTACTTTGGAAATCTATATTCATTAATTAAAAGTTAAAAAAATAAATCTCTAACATTACTTTCCCTTTTTAAATCTTCCAGGTTTTCAACATAATAAAATATACTTCTAAATATAGGCAAATTATACTATCTACATGCTAAATGACCTACAACTGAGGTCCGCTTATTCCAGTTATGTGGAATTAGACAATTTTGCTTCAAATTATTTCCATAGGCATATGAGAGGTTTTCAAAATGTTCATGTAAATGAGCAAATATGTACATAAACTTCAAAAAATTGCACCAAAATAAATGTATCTATAATTATATTTTCCGTGAAGTTTTTGAATTTCCCTTTCATATTTTCAAGTATTGTAACAGGACAAAAAAAGTTTCCTAAACAAGCCGGCGCCGTGGCTCAATAGGCTAATCCTCCACCTTGCGGCGCCGGCACACCGGGTTCTAGTCCCGGTTGGGGCGCCGGATTCTGTCCCGGTTGCCCCTCTTCCAGGCCAGCTCTCTGCTATGGCCAGGGAGTGCAGTGGAGGATGGCCCAGGTGCTTGGGCCCTGCACCCCATGGGAGACCAGGAAAAGCACCTGGCTCCTGGCTCCTGCCAGGATCAGCGCGGTGCGCCGGCTGCAGTGGCGGCCATTGGAGGGTGAACCAACGGCAAAGGAAGACCTTTCTCTCTCTGTCTCTCTCTCTCTCTCACTGTCCACTCTGCCTGTCAAAAAAAAAAAAAAAAAAAAAAAAAAAAGTTTCCTAAACAGAACATGAATCAGTGTCACATTTATTCTGAAATAGGAGCATGTCATGACTTTGGGTGGATGTCACAAAAATTCATACACAGAGTGAAAAATAGCACCCCTGGGAATAAATCTGCCAATGGATAGATGTCATGAATTATCAAAAATTAAACTTGGTTGTGAAATGATGGCCAAATTTGATAAAAAACAATCACATAAATTAGGCCAGATCTTAGCAGAATAAAGGAACAATGGCAATTTAGAGCAGTGATAATTATAGGTATGTAAAGTATTTTGAGCAGTCTCAGCTGAAGTATCTGTGTATTATTCCTGAGGGCGTTTTGAATACATTTAAATTATGCTCCCTGAAGACTCTGAAAGACATTAAAAGAAGTAAGGAAGCTTCAATAAGTGGCTGGAAGTAACTTAAAAGGTTACTTGAAATTCTACTCTTATGAGCTCAGTTGTTTTCTGGTCATATAATAAGGTGAGGATAACCTTTGAGTTAGAATGGTTACTTTATAGTGCACTTGGAATGTGTATGTCAGAATTGCACAAATTGCTCTTCATTTTCACTGAGGACAGAAATAAATATGATAAGCTACACTACAAAGAGAGCTTCAGAAATAGCTAAATGTAAATGGATTAAAATGCATTTCACTAAATTAGAAATATAGCAATTTATTTATTAAAAGATATTCTTGAAATAAAAAATTATTCTGCTTGCATTGGGTATTAGCTACTTAATGAAAGAATGCATACTGCATATCTGTGCTTGGAAATCTGACAAATTTTTGTTGACTTATTTATTTAGACCAATTTGTTATACTCATGTCAGTCTTGCGCTGTCAAATTTTTAAAACATATGTAACTTAATAATGGCAACGCTGTGCTTTACCTTTCCATTTTGTAGATAATTAAAATTAAAATACTATGAATAGAGTTGGTTGCAAGCACTTGAAATTCACTCGTAATTGTATCTGATAATTCCACTGCTGTTTTCTCCTGTTTTATTTACTACTCATTTCACAGAAATCATTACTAATTTAACATAATATATACTTATCCTTTCCTCAAGTAAGTATGTGTGAATAAATGGAATTAAGAAGATACTGTGTCTGCCACTTATTTTATTTAACATAATATTTTCAGCACATCAGTATATTTTAGGCACTTATTTAACATATGACAACATTTGATTTTGAAATTACATATTATTTTTGCTAAGCACTGTCCAGTTAAGATCAAGGAAACAACTTATCATTCTGACAAAATAAGAACCCCACAATAGTTATTTATATTCAACATCGTGCTAGAAGTTATAACAGGATCAAAGATTATAAAGTGATAAATCTATCTCTACTTACAGATGATATGACATAATCATATGGAATCTTAGGAATCTACTGACTATTTGAAGCAACAACTCATACCACAGACTTACCAGATATAAACCCTACATAAAAATACTTTTTGCCTTTCACTACCAATTAAAGTAATATCCCATTTATAGTATCATTGAAGATAATAAAATTTTTAGGAATCAGTCTAATGAAAGAAGTGTGTAACATAAACTAAACATCTATAAAACATTGCTGAAAAGAAATAAAGGTTCTTAAATAAAAAAATATAACCAATTTCAAATGGCAGAAAATATAATATCATTGTTCATTTACCCACAGATCCCTACCAAAATCTAATATATTATTTCTTTTGCAGAAATTGAAGATCATATCCTGAAGTTAAGTGGAAATGCAAAGTATTCACATTAACCAAAATCATGTTGGAAAGGAACAAATGGAGTGCTCTCATTCTTTGTTTCAAAACTTGCCACATAGCAATAAATATTATGTGGCACCATAATAAAAGTAGAATTTATATCAGTGCAAAAAAGTCATATTCTACATAAATACATATATATGCATACACATATAAATGGTCAATTAATTTTTGGCAAGATGCCACATAAATTACATAGGGAAAATAACAGTCTTTTTAAGTCATGGGATTGGACAAACTGTTGTACACACAACAGGCACTAAAGTAAGGCTGCTACCTTTTACCACATACACAAATTGACACAAAATTGATAAAAGGCTTAAAATCATTAAAACTGTACAACTCTTAGGAGAAAAGAGTAAATAAACTGCTATAACCTTGAATTTCTTAGATAAGATATAAACACCGCAATTACCAAAAGATGTAGATAGAACTCTTCCAAAAAAAAAAATCTAGCAAATGTCACCATCAAGAAAATGAAATGTCACAGTTTTCTAGCAGGTAGAGGGAAGGGAAGATGAGCACAAAGGACTTTAGGCCAGTGAAACTTTGTGTAATGATACAATGAAAGTAAATGTGTGTTATTGGTCATTTGTCAAAACGCATGAATAAATACCATCAAAAGGGAATCCTCAGGTCCACTGTGGGCTTTGGGTGACAATGATGAGTTAATGTTAAGTTGACTGATAATAACAAATGCTCCACTGTGGTCACTGGGATGTTGATAGTGGAGGAGGTTGTACATGTAGAAGGCAAGATGATATATGGGAACTCTGACTTTTTCGTTCTTTCCATAGTTTTGCCTTTTTTAAAATGTCATGTAGTCAAAATCACACAACATAAAGTTTTTCAGTTTGGCTTCTTAGATATGGTAACAGGCATTTCAGTTTCCTCTATGTCTTTTCATGCCATCATAATGCATTTTTAGATGAATGACACTTTATCCATTTTCTGGATGTACGATGCCTTATCCATTCATCTTCTGAAGGATATCTTAGTTGCTTACAAATTTAGACAACTAGGAGTAAATCTGTTACAAACCCCTAAGGGGCGGGCACAAACCCCTAAAGAATGAAAGGGTTATTTACTACATGGGATAATATTTTAAAATAAAGAATCTGATAAGATTTTCATAACATTGTGCAAAAATTCTATCACTCAACAATAAGAAGACAAATTAATTTAAACATTAATATGAGATTTGAATAGATAATTCTCTAGAGAAGAGACACAAATGGCTAATCATGACATGAAAAGGTGATAAGCAGGGCTGGTGCTGTGGTGGAGCCAGTTAACGCCCTGGCCTGAAGCACTGGCATCCCATAGGGCGCTTGTTGTATACCCGGCTGCTCCACTTCTGATCCAGCTCTCTGCCATGGCCTGGGAAAACAGTAGAGGATGGCCCAAGTCTTGGGCCCTTGCACCCATATGGGAGACTCTGAGGAAACTCCTGGCTCCTGGCTTAAGATTGGCATAGCTCTGGCTGTTGCGGCCAATTGGGGAGTGAACCATCAGATGGAAGACCTCTCTCTCTCTCTCTTTCTCTCTGCCTCTCCTCTCTCTGTGTAACTCTGACTTTCAAAAAAATAAATCAATCTTTAAAAAAAAAAGGTGATAAATAACATTAGTCATTGGGGAAATTCTAATCAGTTATACAATGAAGAGCTGTAGTTTTCAACTTCGTATCCACTTGGGTAGTTAAGAAAAACAACCAACTAAACACACAAGAAATGTATGAGCATTGAAAAGTATTGGCAAGGGTGTGGAGATATTGGATCCCTGATACATTGCTGGTGAAAATATAAATTGATTCAGCTATTTTGGAATACTGTCAGGTGTTTTCTTAAAAATGTAAGCATAGAGATATCACATGACCCAACCATTATCTTCTTTGGTGTTTAGGCAAGAGAAATGAAAATATACATCCCCACAAATACATGAGTATGAATGATTCTCACAACTTTATTCTTAGTAGTCAAAAAGTGAAATGATTCAAATTTTCATAATTTGTTGAATGGATAAATTACTGGTTGTTTGTCAATATAATGAGATGCTATATGGCTATGATCTGCTAATACATGTTCCAACTTGGATGAACTTTGAAAACATTATGCTAAGTGATAGAATCCAAATGCAAGTCCACATACTATATTATGTCATTTCAATGAAAATTTCACATTGTCAAATTTATGAAAAAGTAAATTAGATCAGTGTGCTGATGAGTAGAGAAGGGATAGTGAATGGAAAATTATACCTAATGTGTATGTAATTTCTTTTGGGATGCTGTGTAAATGTTTGTGTAAATTGGTCCATGCACTAAAAATGAATGTGTTGTTCACTTTTAAAGGGTAACTGTTATGCTGTGTAATTTATCTCAATAAAGCTGTTTTATTAAAAATGAAATATTTAAATTTAAAATGTCAAATAAACCAAGTAAACTTAAACACATTTTAAAATTGTCTTATTTTTAACATATTAGTGGTAAAATTTGTACTTTTAAGATGTAATTTTCATTTACTTACTTGAGAGGCTGAGAGAGGGGAAAAGATAGAGAGAGGGACACACAGAGTGAGATAGAGAGAGGAGGGAAAGGCAGAGTGAAAGCACTCTCATCACCTGGTTCACTCCCCAATTGCTCACAATGTCCAGGACTGGACCAGGGCTGGGCCAGAACTGAAGATGAGATCCAGGAGTCAATCCAGATATTCTAAGTAGGTGGCAGGTGTTCAATAACTTGACCCATTGCCAAAGCCACCAAGTTCTTCCTTGGAGGAAACTCGAATCAGGAGCTGAAACCTGGAATTGAACCCAGATACTGCAATGTGGAATGTGGGCATCTAAATGTCTACACTAAATACTCACTCCTACACTTTTAAATTTACCATTACTTTTCATGTTATTCCATATATAGGTCTAGCTTAAAAGTTCTGGCCTTCTATCGTGTTTCATTAAATTGCTAATGATTATATAGGTTTTCATTAATTTTATTGACAAAATATTTTAGCTACAATTGACAGTATAAACATACTTCATTAATATTAACTGTATAATAAACATTTTATATGTACTTTATAATTATATTTTCTTTATTTTCAGTGCTATGTCCAAGAACTCTCACTCCTTCTGTCCTGCGGGTATGTGCAGAGTTTGGGAGAATGAGTATTTACTTTGTTTCTTTTCTTTTGCTACCTACATCAAGAGCACAGAAACTTCTTATTTCTTTCAGATTAATGAGCTTTAATTACTGGGTGCATTGTTGACACTTTAATTTCAGTAAGGCAATTAAGCAATGTCCACGGTTGAGAGGGCGGGATGCATTTATAAGGAGAAAGTGACCTCAGAGTTTTCCTTGTTTCTTTCTTCTTGTTATCTTCTTTTTTGTATAAACAAGTCGAAGCATTTAAAAGAGAAATTTGTAATTTCTTAAACACTTTCTCAAGTCCTAGAAAATTCTATAAACATGATGTCAGTAACTCTCGATTTCTTTAAACTTTATTCCACACAAATTACAGTCATCTACATAATAAGTGCTTAAGAATGCAATATCTTTGATGTCTGTCAAGTTGATCTCTAAAGATCTTTGTTACTGATTTTAGACCCTGCCATTACTGCCCATCACCTAACCTTTTTGTCTTACCTTGTGCTGCAGAAAAAACACAAATTTAGGTGACACTGTGCAGTTGAAATGGTAAATAATTAAAAAGTAAGTCTCCAGCTCAGCAGCAGCAGCATATTATTTTGCCAAGTTTTTAAGAACAAATCAATTGTTTCTCTAACAAAATATAATCAACAGTTGTTACATAGAAGTAAGATTTTCTATTAAAAGCAAATTCCACAGAAAAGCAACTCTGCCCACTCCAGTTGGTAAACGAGAGGATAAGCTGATAGGACACATTTCATGACAGTGATGTCAAGAAAAAGCTTTTAGAATAAAAAGTATGTGATATCACAGTTTAGAAGCTTGTAAACTTCAGTGGAATCTATCTTTCTAAAATGTGAATGGGATAGATTTATGAGTTACCACTTCTCTCCACTGGTGATTCATTGAATAAGAATGTCTTTAGGTTGCTATATAGAGAACCTTCAGCCACAAAGTTATGTGAATGCTGACTCATATCCCATGTTTTCAAGAGGGTTTTGGAATCAGACTTTCAAACTCCTTTTCCACTAAGTGAAACTCATGTTTGCTATATAACTGATATCTACAGAGGAAAGTACTTTTTTGGTGTCTCTTTAGCTGCTTCCCTTTCACATCTCTCAAATCTGAATGTGCAGGGACAAATAGTTCCTTAATGTATTGGTATTCTCAGTTTCCTCTCCTTCTTAAGTTATACTTCTATATTTTTGCTACCAAAAACAAAAGTTTTCAGACACTAAAATTTCAATTTTCTGTGTTAATGAAAAGTAAATTTGATTTAATTCCATTGGAAAAAAATAGTCATCATAATTTACTGATCTCCATCTTTTTATAATAGAGAAGATTTGAAGATGGGCTGGCACTGTGGCGTGGTTGGCTAAGCCTCTGCCTGTGACTCCAGCATCCCATATGGGAACCAGTTCATGTACCTGCTGCTCCTCTTCCAATCCAGCTCTCTGCCTGTGGCCTGAGAAAGCAAAGGAGATGGCCCAAGTGCTTGAGCCCCTGCAACCATGTAGGAGTCTCCAAAGAAGCTCCTGGCTCCTGGCTGCACATTGGTTCAGGTTCGGCCATTGCGGCCATTTGGGGAGTGAACCAGCAGATGGTAGACTTTTCTCCCTGTCTCTCCTCTCTGTCTGTAGCTCTGCCTCTGAATAAATAAATAAAATAAAATAAATGATTTAAAAATAAACATGTAGACCTTATCTGGTCTCTAAACTCATTGTCATTCCAAAATTGATAAAGATTCAAGAATATTAAGCATTGCATGTAGAAAAAGAAGTATATTTGAAAGTAAAAATTAATCATCATTTAGTCATCTCTATAACTTAACATTATGGTATTAAAAAATTCAGACACCCATTGAATTATTTTTGCTTATATATCTAAGATTTTTGATTGTGTTAATACTATCAACTCTCATTAGTTGGCTACATTAGAGTCAAAAGAATGTCCAAATTACTATGTTTTAATATTATAATATCAAATGGTAGGAACCATATTGTGGACAACATTTTAAACCAATGCTTAACAATGCCGCATCTAATACCAGCACACTGGTTTGCATCCAGGTTGCTCTGCTAAGGACCCAACTCCCTGCTAGTGCGCCTGGGTAAGCAACAAAAATGTTGTGAGTGCTTGGCCATTGCCATCCACGTGATAGACGAGAAGGGTGATCCTGGCTCTTGGTTTCATCTGGCCCAGATCTCATTGTTGCAGCCATTTGGGGAGTGAGTAAGAGGATGGGAGTCTTCTGTCTTTCTCTGTCTCTCCACCTATCTGTATCATTCTTTCAAATAAATAAATGATTTTTATTAAAAATAAATCTATCTTAAAAAATCAAATGGCTATTATTATGATTTCCTTGACTGATAATAATGACAGATTTTTAAAATAGGAATTATGTTCTAGAATGACACTATAGAAATCATTAAAAATATTTCAAGTCCACTTACGATAGACTTTATAAATTGGTATACATGTATAACGTTTTTAGCTTGTAATATATAAATTGAAGTCAACATGGCACAAATATGAACTAATAAAATCCAGTTTTGTTGTCTCCTATTGGCTAAAGCTACTTTGATTTTAACCTAAAAAATATTTTATTGGTTCAACCAAATCAGTGTTGCATGATGAATATATTTCTAATAAATGTGTGTTTATGAGTCACCATTTTGCAAAACTAACTATACTCATCAAATGTTGGCTATGAATTATCTTGATTTTTCCTTCAGATGGAATTTTTTAATTTTTCATTTATATATTTTTTTTTATTTTTGACAGGCAGAGTGGACAGTGAGAGAGACAGAGACAGAGAGAAAGGTCTTCCTTTTTGCTGTTGGTTCACCCTCCAATGGCCGCCGCGGCCGGCGCGCTGCAGCCAGCACAGCACACTGATCCGAAGCCAGGAGCCAGGTGCTTCTCCTGGGCTCCATGCGGGTGCAGGGCCCAAGGAGCTGGGCCATCCTCCACTGCTTTCCCTGGCAACAGCAGAGAGCTGGCCTGGAAGAGGGGTAACCGGGACAGAATCCGGCGCCCCGACCAGGACTAGAACCCGGTGTGCCGGTGTTGCAAGGCGGAGGATTAGCCTAGTGAGCCACGGCGCCGGCCCCATTTATATTTTATTTTTAAGTTAATTTCAAACTATCATTATATATATTGGAATACAGGTGACTGTTTACCAGGTCACCAGGAGTTATTCAAAAAATGGAAATTACCTAGAACTAGATCTGTAACTAGGAGGAAAAAAAATGGTTTCTGTCATTTAGTAAAATCTTGCATGGTTTCATATGCATGTCCATAAATTTCAAATTAAGGCAAAGCTTCTAGAGAAAAAAATAAATCAAATATATTCTATAGACTAAAGGAAAACTTAAGTTTAGCATTGTTGTTTAAAGAAGAGCTGTTTTCTCTGGTAATATAAACCCAGTGTTGCATAGTTGATATATATGTGCTCTGTAATATTTAAATTCATAAAAGGAATTAAGTAGCAGAAATGACAAATGCTCAAGTAAGAGTAAAAGTAAAAACTTCAATCCATCAAGCCTATATAACTGCACATAGTTAAATTAGGATATCATTCCAGTGCATTTTCTTGAAGTAACGCATTGTACTTTTGAAGTGTTGTATGTTTACTTTAGAAGCATTTCATATTTTTGACCAGCAATCGTGCAAAGCATATGTATTAAGTGTCCATATGTGCATGACATACAATAGCAACTAGAAAAGATAAGATATAGACAGTCCCTTTTCAAGAAAAACGAAGTCTCAGAAAGAAAACACATCAATAAATGCAATGATTGGATTTTTTTCATGGATTGCCTCTAATGATAAATCTAAATATCAAACAAGGGAACATTACATAGGATATCACTAAACTCTAGTACTGTTTAAATTTGATTCTGGAAAGTTTTTATTACTATGTTAACAGCCATTCTATAAAACTAACTCATTAACAAAATACTTCAACTGTTGTTTATATTCCTACAAAGAGATCCTTGCTTTTTACCATAGACCTCTGTACTTACATAATATATTGCTCTGAAAGTACTTACGGTATAAATATGGCAGCTTTATATTTAGCATATTAAGTAAATTTCAGCTTTTAAACAGTTTTTTTTTTGCAGCAAGTACAGAACAGGATGTTTTTCAGAGATGTTTCAAGATGTTTATAAACAATGCATTAGCTCAGCAGTGTATGAAAATAAACCAGGAAGTACTCAATCCATGGCATGTGGAATACATACACTCAGTATTTACTTAAACTTTTGAGAGTTTCTGTTTAAATTTGTGGCTTATGGGATGGAGGTTAGTATACTATTCTATTCTGTGATAGTATGAAATGTAATTTTATATCAGGAGTGAGGTTTATGAGAGACTAACTGAGACTTTGGTGTTCAGTCTTTGGAATGAATATGCAAAGAATTTTTTTAAAGGGATTGTTCAGATTTCTGTAAATTCTTCTTTGTTTCCAAGAATTACTCATACAATTCTGAAATGGTAATAAATTTCAAAACATACATAAACAAAGAAAATTCTAAGGACAAGTATCCCTTTGAAAAAATGTTCAAGTCAATTGGCCAGCAGTGTCATTAAACTGAAACCTATTAAAACTAATTGTAGGGGCCAGACATTGTGATACAGGAAGCTAAGTTGCTACATGCAAGCTGTCATTCCAGATGGAAGATTCTGTTAGAGTCCTGGCTGCTCTACTTTTGATCTAGCTTCCAGCTAATGTGCCTTCGAAAGTGAAAGAGGATATACATGAGAGATCAGAATCGAGAAGTCCCCATTCCCAGCTGTTGCCACTATTTAGGGAATAAAGCAGCAGATGGAAGCTCCCTCTTTCAAATAAATAATTAAATGTTTTAAAAACTGATTTAAAAATTAATCTGCAAAATTTTTAGTGGTTTCAGAAAAAATTGATATCTCATGATTTGCTGATGGAATAGTAAAAGGAGGTACTTACCTTAGGAAACAATTTGGATGTATTTCTTTTTTTTTTTTTTTTTTTTTTTTTTTTTTTTTGACAGGCAGAGTGCACAGTGAGAGAGAGAGACAGAGAGACAGGTCTTCCTTTGCCGTTGGTTCACCCTCCAATGGCCGCCATGGCTGGCACGCTGCGCCTGGTGCACCGAGCTGATCTGAAGGCAGGAGCCAGGTGCTTCTCCTGGTCTCCCATGTGGGTGCAGGGCCCAAGAACCTGGGCCATCCTCCACTGCCTTCCCTGGCCACAGCAGAGAGCTGGCCTGGAAGAGGGGCAACCGGGAAAGCCAGTTCTAGTACTCCAAGTACCAGAACCCTGTGTGCCAGCGCTGCTAGGCGGAGGATTAGCCTATTGAGCCGCGGGGCTGGACTGGATGTATTTCTCTAATTGAAATCAACTTATAACTTAGACATGTTTTTGAAATTACAAATTCCCAGTTTTGTATCCTAAAGAAAGGAAAAACATGTTCACACAAAAAATTAAGCAGTGATTTTCAAATTAGCATTTACTACTGAGAAAAGCAAAATTTGTATCTGCAGGCAAGTAGATAAGCAAATTACCTACACCCATAGATTGAAACATTAAGTATTCTAAAACTTTATATATACATGTGTGTATAAATATAAATATATATAAATGTCCTTGAAACTTCCTCTTTGACTTACAAGACATTTAGAATTGTTTTAAGACACAAATGCTTAGGAATCATCCATATTTGTTCCTATTAGGTTCACATGATAGAATCAGTATTTCCGGTTGTAAATAAAAATTGAAATTCAAAGAATGAGAGAAGGAGGGATTTCTTCTTGTTGTGGGTCAGATTATGATAAGGAAAATGGAAGGTTTTTCCATACTAATGATGATAGTACTGGAGAAGGTCTGTTTCCTGGTAAAGTGGAGGTAGGTTATAAAGAACTACCATTGTTGGAACGCCTGTGTGTGTTGAGGGGCAGGGTGCTGGCCCACAGCCCACATACAGTGCCTGTGTTCCAGTCCCAGCTCCTCTCCCAAGTACAGCTTCCTGCTGATGCACACCCTTGGAAGCCACTGGTGATGGTTCATGTACATGGGTCTCTGCCACTTGGTGGACCTGGAATGAATTCACTTCTCCTTGTTTCAGCTTGCCCCATTCTCTGGCTGTTGTGAGCATTTACAAAGAGAACTACTAGATGGGAGATCTCTCTGTCTCTCTCTTCTCTCCCACTTTCACTTTCTCTGTCTTGTCTTTCAAATAAAAACAAATTACAATTAGAAATAGTAATATGAATCACTTCTTTGTTAATAAGGGTAACATCAATAGCATTCATTGTAATATCAGCAACATTAGTACAAATTTCAAAAGTGTATGCCTAAGGTAGAAATTGTAAACACTTTCAATTCTGAAGGGTGATTGCGGATTCTGTCCTGTTGGCGAGCACTGAGATGAGTAACCACTCCACATTGTCGGAGTGCAGCACGGGGCAAGGTCAGCAGGATGTTAGAACTGGCACTGTCAGAGATCAGCTTTACCAATGTTATTTTCAGAAGAGCGTGTGGCAGACTCTTCAAGTGTAACTAACTTCTGATAAGTGGACCTGTAAGGGTTCATGAATTAATAACTTGGTTTTCAGAAAAAATGAAAGGAGTGCAATCCCACTTTATCTCCAAAAGTATTAAGTGTGAGGACCAACACAGGCAGCTGTTCCACACTTCACTTGATTAACTTTTGAAAGTTTATGCAGACTTAATCGGGTTAGACTGCAATTACAGTGTATTTATATTCATAATTATAATATAATCTGAAGCAGTAGACCAAGAAGTGCTGTATTATCCATTGAAGACAGACATTCTCATAACAGTTTGTTTGTAGTTTCCAATAGTCATATTTTCCCCCAACAGTCAATAGCAGTCCTGGAGCTGAAAAATATTAAAAAAAACCTAATACAAATAAATAATATTTTTGTAAGATTAGAGATGGGACTTGAGCACCCTCTTGACTTGCATTCTCTGGTCTGCTTTAGCAAAAGCCAGGAGGAAAAGAAAGGCTAGGCATCAGAAGCAATGTAAAAATAGGTGGCAGTCCTATTAAAGGGTGCACTATACAGTGATCTACCCTCAAAGAGACCCAACAGGCCAGTCCACTGTGGTGGCTTTCAATGTGAAAAGCCAGGGATAGAGCAAAAGTCAGCTTGTGAAGAGCCCTGGCAGCTCTGCCAGCCAAGAGTTAGATCACTGGAAATTGAACTGCCCTGGAGTCGAAGGACACCCAGGTCAGAGCCACAGATCTTGTTGGCTCTAAGCTGAAAAACCCTTCACTTGGCCCAGCTTCCAAAGTGACCACCGCTGCTGAGGGGATGGCAAAGTAGGGTCAGCAACATTGCAGGAAGAACTGTAAATTTCCTGTTAGAGATGCCACCTGCCTTTACCTGGCCAGCTCTCCTCCCAGGCCATATGAAGAGATAGATAACTCTGGGCCTCATAACTTACAAGGTCTTAAAGCCCACCAGATTATTATCAGGCCCCTTCTGTTAGTTTCTATTTGCCTCCCAATCAGAGAACTTATTTGTGAATTAGATAGCACCTTTCTTAGGTCCTCTAATAATGACCCTGTCCTTTGTTCTAGACCCTGTCTAACCCATTTGGGGCCTCATTGCTTTGTAATCATGGCCTCTACTCTAACATCAATGACTCTACTCCAGACCTGTGTATATTGATTGATGGTCCTCTCCCCCGCTCAATGTTGTATGATTGTTCAGGATTTTCTCCATAGACAAACCCCTCTACCCACAAAAGATGAGTGGCTTTTCTTCCAGTCTTGGCTGTGATAGCTTTAAACCATGTCCATCAAACTGTCCTCAGAAGGATCTCCCTCATTTCTCTCCTCCATGAAATCTCTTTATCTGGTTAATGCCACTCTTAGGATCATTGGTTGCTATTCTCACCCTGTCTTTTTACCTCAGTGTCTGTTTAAGTGTTTACAGCAGGTGATAATAGAATGAACCAAGGCCTTCAGCAACCCTGCAGTCATCCAAATGCTGCTACAGGGATATACTCAGCTCCCATCCAGGATACAGCAGCTTGAGATATCTCTCCATGACAGTGAAGAGGACCTCGACGCCCCATGTCAGCAGGAAGTAGCTCTAAAGACCGATCATTGCCTCTCTACCTCTCCTGGACTTTGGGGCTGATATAATCCCATACAACTCCTGCTATATAAAAAAACAAAAGGGGAGAATGTTAGTAAAATGGTGCCGTCTTACCTATGGCATGATCTACACCCTGACACCATCCTAGGCTCTAGCTCCTGCCACCATTGCTAGAAGCCAGGTGGCCACATGGCCCAACCTAATGGGATTCGCTGCTCCTACCTCCCTGCCCACCCCCTGGTGAAGTTTTTAAAGGACCTATTCCTGAACATGTCTCTCTCTCTCTCTCTCTCTCTCTCTCTCCATCTCCTGACCTCGGTCTCTGTCTCTCTCTCTTATGCTCTCCTTCTCCCTCTTTTTCTTCTGTGCCCCTTCCTCCCAGTCTTTCAGGTTTCCCCACAATAAACTCTTTCCCTTAAAGAAAATAGTATTTTTGGTAAACATCATCATTTAAATTAAACATGATGAAAAATGAGTTAAGGAATAAGATCCACAGTGAAACAATGAAACAAGATTGTGACACTTTTATTTGTGTTTCAAAGAACTTATTTAAAAATATGACATAAAATGTTCATTTATATTGTGCTTTTTTCCTTTTTTCTTTGTCATTTATTTTCTTTTCTCCTTTCTTTTATTCTCACTTTTCTTTTGACCACACACACATAAAGCCAGGCACACAATTAGAAGGAAAGGGTAGTCAGGAAAGGCTTCTGTAGATACTTAAGGAAATAGGAAAGTATGGTTCCAATGTAAACAAAAACAAATAAAAACAAAGGATGTGAGCTGACATGACTAAAGAAGGAGCTGCCAGTCATAAGATAATCTGAGAAAAGGATTGATTTCAGGACACAAGTGGAAATGAGGAAAAACATTTGACATGATTTTAGAATCATCCAAAAACAGAGCGAGCGGCCAAGGAAATAAATGGTAAGAATCAGAGAAAGCAGTGATAGGGGTGATCAGGGGGTGCCACGCCCACACAGGGCATGGTCTTCTTGGCATAGGAGGAAAATAAGGTTTACTCTCAGTCAATCAAGTAAGATAGTAGGGCAGGCATGTGGTGAAGTGGGTTAAGGTGCCACCTGCCACACCAGCACCCAGTATAGGCACGGGTTTGAGTCCCAGACACTCCACTTGACATCCAGTTCCCTGGTTCGCTTTGATGCATCTGGGAAGCAGAAGAGGATTTTCCCAAATGCAGGAGCCCCTGCCAACCATGTAGGAGGACCCTGATTGTCGCTCCCCGTCTTCGTGGAGGAACGACACAGGACCCTGCACTGTTCTTTTGTCTGCTCGGCCCTTCCCAGGTTTGCTGCTGGTTCTTCCCGGGTTGGCTACCGTCCCTTCCACCTCTGTGGAAGGGCAGTTCCCCCTGCCACTTTCCCCACTTCTGCGGGGGAGCGGCACACCGCCGGCCGGCTCTCTCGGGGGCTGCACAGGTGTTCCCTCAGATGTTCCTGGTGCATGTTGTCTCTCTCCTCCTTTATAGTCCTCTTCCACCAATCCCAACTCTGCTACCCACACGCCGAGTACGCTGCTCTCCTCCAATCAGGAGCAGGTCCTGCTGTTTATTGGTTGAACTGGAGGCAGCTGTGTAGAAGCTGGTTCCTCCTCTCCCAGAGCCATATTGTGGGAGAGCAGATGCATAGAATAAGTCTTAATTCCAGTAACTTAGTCTAGTCCGAGTTGCTCCCCACACCTGATGGAGTTCGAGGTCCCTGGTTGTGTTCTGGTCGAGCTATCAGGTGTGAAACAGTGAAAGAAAGATTCTCTCTTTCCCTGTCTCTCTCTAATTCTGCATTTCAAATAAATAATAGATACATCTTTAAAAGTAATAAGGTAGCAGAAGGAATAAGAAAACCATATTCTTTATTATGCTATTTTAAAAATAGCTCCTGTAGTTAAATCATAAGGGAATAAAGTTATGATACTCTGAGGTTTGGGAGGACGGCTTTACTTCCATAATCATTTTAGGTCAATAATGGCTTGGATTTTAAGTAAACATTACAGCTCTGGAACCGATAGTTATTGAGTACTTAAATAAAAGGATTAAAATGTTTTCAATGTAATGATATATTAACCAGAGCCCTAAAACTTTTCTAAGTCTTGGTTCTTCAGAAAATGGTGTGATGACATCAGTCAAAAACAGACAATAATTTTTTAAAAAGTAATATTTTTGCCTCAATGATTTTCAAAGATTTTCACCTGCCCATCTTTGACAGAGTTCAATAACTCTGCCGGTAACACTTGTGATATGTAATCTAAAAGGCAGTGTCGGCATGTTTTTACGTTTCATCAGATCGACTCTGCATGATCAGCTAGTGAGTATCAATAATTGCTTCACATTTTAAAAAAGAAGATTACTATGGAGCTCATAAATTATAACTTAATTAGTCATCAAAGAAGAGAAATCATAAAGGCAGGTGAACCATAACAAATTTGATCAACTCTGCCACACCACTGAATGACCTCAAGTCACATTAGGGGAAACATGCCTGCAACTTCTGACTTCGCCTTCTCATCATTCTACCAATTAAGTCTCTCCTACATAAGGACCTTAAATACAGTTAAAAACAGAGTCACCTAATGTCAGTTGCTTATAGCCATAAATAAAATGAAATGATAAAATGAACTATCCTTAGCTGAACATAAAATGTATTATGTTTAATATGTAGCACCATCTAGTGAAAGTTCAGGGAAATGTATGATGGGTTGAATATGATAGAGAACAACATTGTGAATTTGGGAGATTCAATCTTCTGTGTAAATTATGAATTTAAGTTTTCACAGAACTCTCACAAGGTATAACAAAAATACTATGCGTGTATGTGTATATAGAGATAGATGAATATATATATATATACATATAGAGAGAGAGAATGAGAGAGAGAAAGAGAGAGATGTGATTTCTCATGTTTTCAAATTGATCCCTTTACAGTATTGTTTATAAAAATAGGAAAATGTTTTGTTTCTATTAAATTAGCTTAAGGGGACTGATGTTGTGGGGTAGCTGGTAATGCTGCTGTTTGCGATGACCACATCTTGTATGGGCACCAGTTCGAGTCCTGAATGCTCCACTTCTGATCCAGTGGCCTGCTAATGCATATGGAGTGCCTGGACCCTTGCACCTACGTGGGAGACCCAGATGAAGCTACTGCTTTCTGGCTTTGGTCTGGCCCAGCCACATGAAGAATGAACCAACAAATCGAAGAACTCTTTCTCTCCCTCTCTCTCTATAACTCTGCCTTTGAAATATAAAATAAATCTTCAAAAAATTTTTAAAAAGCATTAAATCATAATCAAGAATTTATTAATTAAACATGTTTAATATCACAATAGTAAAATACAGCCTAAAATATGTCAATGATAATACATGAAAGTAAAGTGACACAGGCATTTATGTGGCCTCTCAAAACCTTTCATAAATCAGGTAGAGAAGAGTGATCCAGGTAGCCACAATTCTACTTTAAAAGTTTGTTTTATTTAAAAATATTTTCAATGAATTTTTATAATATTTGGTGGTCTTATGTATAATAGAGGTTGATAATTCATGAAAATTATAATACATTTAATATTTTAGTTCATATAATATATCCTACTAGTTATAAAATACTAAATCATAAAACATACATAATATTAAAATTAAATATGTGGAACTGTGGGAACTTACGCCATTTCCCGCAAAGTTCAACAGATATGGAGTATGTTTTGTCATAAAAACGTATTTTACAAAGCAATTTATTTGAGCATCATCAATAAAGAGAACTGATCATTTTTATGAATAGACTATTTGAAACATCAGCAACATCAATGCAATAGAAGATGTATAACCACTGGACACAATGTTAAAAAATAAACCATTATTGTGGCTGGTGTTGTGAAGCTGGCATCTCACATAGGTGCCTGTTCACACCCTGGTTGCTCCACTTCCAATTCAGCTCTCTGCTGATGGTCTGGGAAAGCACTGGCAGATGGATCAAGTGCTTGGGATCCTGCCATGCAGGGAGGAGACCCAGATGAAGCTCTTGGTTTCATCCAGGCCCACCCTTGGCTGTGGCACCCATTTGGGGAATGAAATAGAGGACTGACAATCTGTCTAACTCTCTGTCTCTTCCTCTCTCTTTGTCTGTAACTCTGCCTTTTAAACAAATAAATAAATCTTCATTTAAAAAATTGACCCCTAAGGCCGGATTCTGTCCCGGTTGCCCCTCTTCCAGGCTAGCTCTCTGCTGTGGCCAGGGAGTGCAGTGGAGGATGGCCCAAGAACTTGGGCCCTGCACCCCATGGGAGACCAGGATAAGTACCTGGCTCCTGCCATCGGATCAGCGCGGTGCACCGGCCACAGCACACTGCTGCGGCGGCCATTGGAGGGTGAACCAAAGGCAAAAGGAAGACCTTTCTCTCTCTCTCTCACTGTCCACTCTGCCTGTCAAAAAAAAAAAAAATTAACCCCTATATAATAAAATGATCTTTTTACCTTTTGGTAAATGGATTTTAAATACAATTCCAATGAGAAGTTAAAATTCACTCTTGTAATCCGTTTTAATTATGATATTTTAGGATTTCTAAATTCAAAAAAGTATCAATCATCTCTCATGAAACATTTAATAAACAAGAAGAGAATTATATCATTGATGATAATACTGGCCAACTTCTGAGAGCAAAGATGACCAGAATCCCCAGTTTCTATGCTCTAAAATCTATTTTTAATTTTATCCTAAATCCACACTTTCTACAATCTCCTCTCAGACAATGACTGAGATTACTATGGTAACAAACATAGACCTGTTCTTGGGAGACAAGAAGAATGTTCTGTTAGCCATCTTTTTTTAAGATTTATTTATTTATTTATTTGAAAGTCAGAGTTACCCAGAGAAGGAGAGGCAGAGAGAGAGGGAGAGGTCTTCCATCCGCTGCTGCATTCCCCAGTTGGCCGCAATAGCTGGAGCTGCACCGATCTGAAGCCTGGAGCTAGGAGCTTCTTTCAGGTCTCCCACGCAGGTGCATGGGCACAAGGACTTGGTCCATCTTCTACTGCTTTCCCAGGCCATAGCAGAGAACAGGATCAGAAGACGAGCAGCCAAGACTAGAGCCTGTTTCCATATGAGATGCCGGCACTGCACGTGGTGACTTTACCCGCTCCACCACAGTGCTGACTCCTGTCTTTGGCTAAAGAACTCCTCCACAGATGGGACGAATTTTCCTTAGCTTGTACTACCATCTAGAAAGCTCCCACTAACTTTATTTCCTTTGGTTCCCAACTGGAATCGGGCATACATTATAATTAGATGACTCTCCTCCATTCTTTCACTCCCAGTTCTCTCCCCACTCCTTTTACTCAGAGGCATTTCCCTAATAAATGATTGTATATTTAATCCCTTCCTGGCATCAATTTTTCAGAGGGTACTGAAGCATGGTACTGGAAGGCTCAGTTTATTTTTTCTTCAAAGTAATAGATAATTATTCCGTATATATATATATTATTTTGCTTTTGTTATATACCGAGCTTCAGTTGTTACTACTATATAGAAGCTTACAAAGTGCCTGAGATGATTAATTGGAATCCTACATGGTATAAAATTGAGGCAGGGAACAAAGTAATCATTCCATTTAACTATCTTACGACTATCACCAGATCACTTCATAATCTTTGTGAACAGAGATAATTGGGAAAGAAGGGAAATTAGAAGGGAAATTAGTGGAGCAATTGATCTGTTCAGTAAGGGGATAAATGATACCTTCTCCACTATCTTTATTGTAGCCATATTTATAATAGCTAAGATATAGAATCAAAAAATGTGTCCATGTCAGAGGAATCTGTGAAAAAATGTGCTACATTCACACAATGGAATATTATTTTGCCGTAAAATGTAATGAAATCCTGTCATTGCAGCAAATTATATATACCTGGAGGCTGTCATGGTTAATGACATAAGTGTCACAGGAATACAAATTCCAGATGTTCTACCTCATTTGTGAGAGCTGGAAACACTCAATATGAACACAGAATGGTGATTACTAGAGGTTGGGGATGGGGTTGGATAACAGGTAACAAATCTGATCAAAGGAATAAGTTTCTAGCATTACAGAGCAAAGTGGTGAGACTACAATTCACAATAACGCACTAGGCATTGTATGCAGGCTATCAACTTTGAAATATTATCTGTAGAGTTTTTTTTTAACAATATGCAGCCTCATACCTCTGAAAAATATTTTATGTGTAAGTGAATTCTCTAATTATGCCCTAAACTGGGGCTGGCACTGTGGTTAAAGCCACTGCCTACAGCGCTGGCATCCCATCTAGCTCCTGGCTATGACATCTGGGCAAATAGTGAAGGATGTCCCAAATCCTTGGGCCCCTGCACCTACTTGGGAGACCTGGAAGAAGCTCCTGGCTTCAAATCTACTCAGCTCTGGTCATTGTGGTCATTTGGGGAGTGAACCAGCAGATGGAAGACCCCTCTCTCTCTTTATCTTTCTCTATAACTGTCTTTCAAATAAATAAATAAAATCTTTTAAAAATAAAAGAAATAAAAATGCCCTAACTTTAGTGAAACAATAAAAACTGCTATTTCTAAGGCAGAAATTTTAATTTGTACTCTAATAGCGTTCTTTCAGTAAGGCCGATTCTGGACACCAGTTTAAATACATATCTATAAGGCAAGTTTTTATTTAGTATTCTTGATGAAGCCTAAAACAACGAATTAAATTGCATACCCATAATCCCCCATCAGGTACCAGGAAATTCTCTCTATGTGTGGAGGAACCTGGAATGCAAAATGTGGTATTTGATCCAAGTACAAGCAACAGTGGGAGACAAGCTGGTTGCCATACATGATGAATGACCTCAGAAGACAGAAATGGGCAGAATCAGTGTCTCCTGTGTCACATTTTGCTAAGCATCAAGAGATCATAACCATTGTAATTACGTTTTTACTCAAAAGAATGGAATACATATTTGCTTTCCATATGTAGGACTATGAAAAAGTCAGGTATACAGCCTCAGGGAGGGGCTGGTGTAGTGTGGAAGGTTAAGCTGTTGATTGCAATGCTAGCATCCCATATGAGAGTCCAGGTTTGAGTACCAGCTACTCCAGTTCCAATGAAACTTTTTACTGATGGACCTGTGGAGGTAGTGGCTGCTGAGTTTCCTGCCACAGATATGGGAGACCCAGATGAGTTGCCAGGCTCCTGGATCGTGGTGGCTGGCTTTGTCCTGGCTCAGATCTGGCTGTTAAAGCCATTTGGATATATAACCATAAATAGAAAACACCTCTCTCTGTCTCACTCTCTCTCCCTCTATCTCTCTCTGCTACTCTGTTTCAAATGAATAAGGAATTCTTTACAAATGAAAAGAAAAAACAGAAAATAATATTAATAAAAGGCTATTTTTTTGACAGGCAGAGTGAACAGTGAGAGAGAGAGAGAGACAGGTCTTCCTTTTCTGTTGGTTCACCCCCCCCCCCGATGGCTACTGCGTCCGGCGCGCTGTGTCCGGCGCACTGCACTGATCTGAAACCAGGAGCCAGGTGCTCCTCCTGGTCTCCCATGAGGGTGCAGGGTCCAGGGACTATTGAGCCGTGGTGCCGGCCAAAAAAAAAGCTATTTTTAAAAATGAAAGATATCAAGAAATAATAAACAATGGTAAATATTAATGATCCAGAGCAAGGAATGGCTTAGAAACAGGTAACTTTCAGGAAACTCAGATGCAACATAGAGAGATTTCTTAATGTTATGTGAATGTGTCCCTCTAATGGCGTTGAAGAACTTATTATTTTGAGGGTAATAAAATAGATATAAATAATCTCTCCATACCAAAAACTTACGTGGAAAAAAATATGCCTGGAGGGTTTTCCTTCACAAACTGGCATGTTTGTTCTTGCTAGTTTGGCATATATCCAGATATTTTATTCTATTGTAGGAACATTTGCCAGACAAGCATAATCATTCTATTATTTTTAATTTTTTCATTAACTTTCACATATTTATGGAGTCCCATATGATGCCTTAATACAGGCATACGTTGTGTACTGCTCAATCACTGTACATATAGTTATCTCACAAAATATTTATCTCTTTGTGATGAAAGCACTCAAAATCTCCTCCTCATATGGTTCATTATTGCTATTTGTATTCACTCTGCTGTGCAACAGAACAAATGTAATCATCAAAAGAGGGCCCTACCATGAGGAGAATTTACTACTCTATGTACCCATTACCTGACACTTTCATCACTAAAGGGGTTGCAAATAACCAGCCACCTAAATCCATGGTCTCATGATAATTTAGACACTTGAAGGTATTTCTCATTGAAATAGTGCTTAGTACAATACTTGGACTGTAGATCAAGATTCACTTTGCTGTAAAGGTCAAGTGCATGGTCTTTCGTTGATCCACAAAAGAAGCAAACTATGTATCCCTGCCACTAGTGTTTTGAATTATGAGTCTTTTTCTCAGGTTGGGAATGCAGATAAGTATCTCGAATATATATAGGGAGATATTCTGCATTACTAAAACAACCTTGAGCTAAGGAACTGTGTTTCTTTATTTTTCTCTCTGGTAGATTTGCTGCAGTCTATAATACAAAACAAGACACATAATTCATCACTGAAAACTTTTATGTTTACTGTTATTTCATTGTTTTCTGTTCCCTGAACTAAATCCTGAACCTGTCAAAAGTAGACGAGATTAGTTTATTAATCAGTGCCTACCCAAAACAATGCCTAGTACAAACATTCATTTTAAGGGGAAATGTGTGAAAAGAAGTTATATATCTCCATATACTCCAGATAACAATTTACTAAATTAACAATTTCTTCATTATTATAAATGTATTTAAATAAAAATCATAAAATATAAATTCAAAACAATAATAGCAAAAAGTAGTTTCACTACTAAAATTCTTTTAAAATTTTAACTGATTAATAAATTGATTTGTTTACTTGATAAACAGAGAGAGAAAAACAAAAAGGATAGTTCCCATCAACTGGATTACTGGTACTGTGGACCCGGCTGGCCTGGGGCTGAAGCTGGGAGCCAGGAAATCCTTTATATTAGACTCTGAATAAAAGGCAAAGAAATACAAGCATGTAGTTAAAAATGAAATTACTAAGCTATCATTCAACTTTTTGTTTGCTACCACCGAGACTTTGGATGAGCCACCTAATCTCTTTTAAATACCTTATCTGAGGAAACAATCAACACGTATGTGAAATAAATCAGACACAGGAACACACCTATCACATGTTCTCACATATTATGCAGAAGAAACAAACAAAAATGGCACCAAATTGAACATAAAATAGTGATTATTACAGTCTGGAAGGGCAGGGATATAAACTAAGTTTAATAACAGATACCAAGTCAGAGTTGGAGTAAAGGAGTGAGTTCCTACTGTTACATAGCAAAAGAAGGAGAAATCATGATTGTATGATTTAATCAGTATTGCTTTGATGCACATATTGAAATATCATATTATACTCCATAAATATATACAATTATTGTTGGCTTAAACAATTTTTAAAACATTATGAGATTCCTAGTTTACACTTTCATATGAAATGTTAGTGAATGCAAATTGCTTTGATGAGTATTTTTTATAGGAAAAATAAGTGTTAAGTGGTTTGGGTGAATCAAAATAAACTTTTTTTAAGTTTTTTTTTTTTAACTTGAAATGTAGAGTTATGGAGAGAAAGTAGGAGAGAGAGAAAGAGATCTTCCATCCACTGATTCATTCTCAAATGGCTGCAATGGCCACAGCTGGGCCAGTCCAAAGCCAGGAACTTCTTCTGTGTGTGCCATGTGGGTGGTAGAGGCCCAAAAACTTGGGCCATCTTCTGTTGCTTTCCCAGGTGCCTTACCAGCGAGATTGATCAAAAGTGGGGCAGCCAGGACAAGAACCAGTGCCCATATGGGATGCTTGCTTCACCAGCAAGGGGCAGCTTTACCCAGTACATTACAATGCGGGCCCCAATAAATTTGTTTATAAGCAGGCATTGGAGACCTTGCCTTCATTATGTGCTTTGAAGGATTCTCAGACTCAAACGCTGGTGAAAATACTTCTTATTGTTATTTATCACGTAAGGAAAAGTTTAACTTTTTTACTGGTTATTTTAATTTCTTTGACAAAGATAAAGACGCAGAGATCATCCATCCACTGGTTCACTCCCTGCATGACTACAATGGCCAAAGCTGGTTCAGGCTGAAGCCAGGAGCCAGGAATTTCATTCAAGTGTCTCGCAGGGATGTTAAGAACTCAACATCTACTACCTCCTATGATGCACTTTAGCTGGAAGTTAGATCAGAACCAGAGGTGCCAGAGGTTCAATCCAGGCACTCTGATGTGGAATACAGGTATCCCAAGAAGCAATACCACAATCCACTAGATTTTCCTTATAAATCCCAGCATGTTACCATCTTTTTTATTTTATTAGTATAAGGAGAACAGATTTTATGCATGTCACATGTACAGTTTACACTTCTGTCACTCCCTGCTCCCATCCAGTCTCCTTCCCTCCCTCCCCTCTCTTTATCAGTTTTTGCAAAGACATAACTTTAATCCACTCTAAACTCAAGGCTTAATTTGCCACTAATCATAATATTCAACAAGTAAAAATTAGGAAGAACACGGTTCCACAGGAGTACAAACACAAGCTAACTGCCTGCTTTAAAAATGAAACTACCTTTTTGGGGAAGTGGTAGATTGATCTCAAGGCCATTAGAAATCATCCCATCAATCCAGATTACTTATTTAAAGCAACATAATTCTATCTGATAAATACAGGTCATTCTGGGTGTTATTAAGGGATTGTTGGTTGCTCACAAGATCTTAAGCAGGTGTAGAGAGCCTGATTGAAATCTACACCCTCTGTGAGTAATGGCAGTCAAGAATAAGATAATACATGAGAACGTCATTCTGCCAACAGGCCCAGACATTGAGAACTTCATTGTCCTCATCATGTTTTCAACCAGGATATTCCCATGTTTACCGTTGCCACTGTTGACTCTGCAAACTGGATATAGATCCTACTGACTGTGCAATTCCACCATAAATACTACATGGCCATTATTGTTTATTTTGCTTGGTTCTCATTCAGTTTCTGGGACAGGTTTACCAGAGTGACAAATTCTAGAACCTAAACACCTGCTTGCTGCAAGAAGTAGCTGGAAAACAAAAATTTGAAAATTTTTAATTCTGTTGTTTGAAATAATACTGTATTATGGCAGCAAAGATTCTCTAAACACATGCTTGTATGTGTCATAAACCTACTGGGGGCAAAAAATAATTACAAAATGTTCTATTTTTTTCTTTTTTTTAAACTTTTTTAATGAATATAGATTTCCAAAGTACAGCTTATGGATTACAATGGCTTCCCACCCATAACGTCCCTCCCACCTGCAACCCTCCCCTTATCCACTCCCACTCCCCTTCCATTCACATCAAGATTCATTTTCAATTCTCTTTATATACAGATCAGTTTAGCATACATTAAGTAAAGATTTCAACAGTTTGCTCCCACACAGAAACATAAAGTGAAAAATACTGTGTGAGTACTAGTTATAGCATTAAATCTCAATGTACAGCGCACTGAGGACAAAGATCCTACATGAGGAGTAAGTGCACAGTGACTCCTGTTGTTGACTTAACAAATTGACACTCTTGTTGATGGCCTCAGTAATCACCCTAGGCTCTTGTCATGAGCTGCCAAGGCTATGGAAGCCCCCTGAGTTCACTGACTCTGATAATTTTTAGAAAAGGCCATGGTCAAAGTGGAAGTTCTCTCCTCCCTTCAGAGAAAGGTACCTCCTTCTTTGATGACCCATTCTTTCCACTAGGATCTCACTCGTGGAGATCTTTCATTTAGGTTTTTTTTTTTTTTTTTCCAGGGTATCTTGGCTTTCCATGGCTGAAACACTCTCATGGGCTTTTCAGCCAGATCTGCATGCCTTAAGGGCTGATTCTGAGGCCAGAGTGCTGTTTAGGACATCTGCCATTCTATGTGTCTGCTGTATATCTCACTTCCCATGTTGGATCGTTCTCTCCCTTTTTTATTCTATCAGCTCGTATTTGCAGACACTATTCTTGTTTATGTAATCCCTTTGGTTCTCAGTCCTATCATTATAATCAATTGTGAACAGAAATTGATCATTGGGACTAGTGAGATGGCATTGGTACATGCCACCTTGATGGGATTGAATTGGAATCCCCTGGTATGTTTCTAACTCTATCGTTTGAGGTAAGTCAGCTTGAGCATGTCCCGAATTGCACATCTCTTCCCTCTCTTATTCCCACTCTTATATTTAACAGCAATCACTTTTCAGTTAAGTTTCAGCACTTAAGAAGAATTGTGTATTGATTACAGTATTCAACCAAAAGTATTAAGTAGAACAAACAAACAAAAATACTAAGAGGGATAACATATCAAGTTGCTCATCAACAGTCAGGGTGAGGGCTGATCAAGTCACCGTTTCTCCTAGTGTTCATTTCACTTTAACAGGTTTCCTTTTTGGTGCTCAGTTAGTTGTCACCTATCAAGGAGAACAAGTGGTATTTGTCCCTTTGGGATTGGCTTATTTCACTCAGCATAATGTTTTCCAAATTCCTAACAGGGATCACTTTTCAGTTAAAATTTAAACACCTAACTAACTGAACACCAAAGGGGAAACTTGTTGAAATGAAATGGACACTATGAGAAACAGTGACTTGATCAGCTCTTGTCCTGACAGTTGATGTACAATGTAATACTTTATCCATTTTAGTATTTTTTGTTCTAGTACCGTTGGTTGAACTCTGTAATTAACATACAAAATGTTCTTAACATCACCTCCTTTCTCCCTCTAATATCAGTGCAACTGTTTGGTCTAGTATAAGCATATAAGGTAAAGACATGATTAATTATTTAACTTGGTTTTATGTAGTTGGGTACATGTTAATATTCCCAACAAAGTTATTAAACTAAGTTTTTATGAATTGCTACATAAAAATTTAAGACCGGATTCATTATTCATACCTTTTAAATTTTAGTTTTGTTAAAATTCTGATGGGCCAGCGCTGCTGCGGCTCACTAGCCTAATCCTCCGCCTTGCAGCACTGGCACACCTGGTTCTAGTCCCGGTCGGGGTGCCGGATTCTGTCCCGGTTGCCCCTCTTCCAGGCCAGCTCTCTGCTGTGGCCAGGGAGTGCAGTGGAGGATGGCCCAAGTGCTTGGGCCCTGCACCCCATAGGAGACCAGGAGAAGCACCTGGCTCCTGCCATCAGATCAGCGCAGTGCGCTGGCCGCAGGGCGCCAGCTGCGGCAGCCATTGGAGGGTGAACCAACGGCAAAGGAAGACCTTTCTCTCTGTCTCTCTCTCTCACTATGCACTCTGCCTGTCAAAAAGAAAAAAAATTGGGCCATCTTCCACTGCTTTCCCAGGCCATGGCAGAGGGCTGGATCGGGAGTGGAGCAGTCAGTTCTCCAACTGGTCCCCAGAAGGGATGCTGGCACTGGAGGCATTGGCTTTATCTGCTACGCCACAGTGCCAGCCCAGCAGTTATATTTTTAACATTTTGGAGACACTCCTTACAATTTTCCTTAATGACTGCACATATGTACATTGCCAATAACAATGTATAAATGTGCGGTTTATACCATATCCTCACCAACACTTGTTATCTTCCTACTTTTTTATATAGCTATTCTAACAGGTATAAGATGAAAACTCATTTTGGTTCATCATTCTTCAAGGATCTGAGTTTTTATTAGTCCCATAGGGTACCTTTGTTTTCCTTAATATTTACTATGTCACTTAACATCATAAATGTAATTCCATTCTCTTTAATATCCATTCTCCAAGATACAAACCCAAAATGAAGGATTTGAGTAGAGGTACTTCATTTGAAAAATGAAATCATTATAAACATAGGCAATTTTAAAAAGGAATGAAGAATTATCAGTAATAGATATGGTATAAAGGCAATACCATGAAATGCTACTCAGGCTTAATCTCTTAGAAAATCTCTGGCAAAGGGTACAAATTCATACCTCACTTTTAAGGTGCTCACAAAATAAAGTATCTAATATTTTTATATTATCCCAATGGTTAAACAACAATGTTTGAAGTACGTTTCTGGGTGCTATAATTCTTTCACATGTCCTCCTGCTGCCAAGCCTGTGTAGGAAGCTAACCTTTCCATAATCCAAAGGAAAAGGACCTTCAGTCTCAGTGATGCCAGTTACTATCTAGTAGAAAATATGTAGATCAAAACAAAGAACCAAGAAACTTCAGTGGGCATTACTAAGGTGTGCTATATTCTGGAGTTCTCCTAAGTTTAAAATATGTTCCTACTCCTTGCCTTCAGTGGGGCAGACATGATAGGCTACATCACTGCGACAAAACAAGACCAAAACAGAGACACAAATAGTGCTGTCAATCAAACTGCTAAAACTGCAGTTATAGAAAGCAGATACAGCTGCCACAACACTCCTGTATTCTTTAATCCCTCATGCTATCAGACTCTAATTCAAATCTCTGGTAGGTATTATATTGGTACAGCCCAGATAACATATTGAAAGGAGGCTGCAAAGTTGCCAATCGTTTTTGCTTTATTTAATAAGAGGTAGATAAGCCCATGGTTCCTGAAATGTGGGGAAGCAATTCAATTGGAGGGGAGCTTCAGTGAGTGAAAATTCAAATAGTACTATCTTATGTAAATTATCTTCATTTCTTACCCTTATAATAAATTTCAGAGAAAGAATGGATTTTTTTAATACGAGAAAGAAATCTGTGTAATGAGCCACAATTTTCAGCTTAATTATAAAGTGAGAAATAATCAAGCTGAGATTCAATATATTGATTTTTTAAATTTTAGTTCCATTCCTTGCTTGGCTGGTGCATTAGATTATGTTGTTGGCACCAATGTTTGGTTCTCCTTGGATTCCGTCTCTTGTCATAACTGCAAGTTCTTTCAAATGTGATCGCCGTATGCTTTCTTCTTGATATTGGATTCAGCCAGGCAGCTTGCTTTGGCCAACAGATTGAGGCATGAGTAATGATGGTTCAGTTCTGAACATGTTTCAAGGGCCCCTGCATGTTTCTACCTACACAAAGCTTCCTCTGCCATTGACGTGAAAATAACATGCCTTGCTAGTTCATCGTAACCAAGATGTGGAAGAATCTTGGAACAGAGCCATCTACAGCTGAGCCTAGAGTGGATGAGTGGACCACAGCCAAACACAGACTTGTGAGCCTGGCTGATACCAACAGAGAAAAATATCCGTGTAGAATTCACAACAGTGATCACAGTCAGCTTCAAGAGGTAAACACGTGCATATGATACACTGCTAAAGTTTTTGTGGGTGGTTTGCAAAACAGAGAGTCTAATACAACAGGCTACAAAGAAAGATGACACGAAACTCACAATTTGTATTAAGACCATTGTATCTCCTCCCTTCCTCTCTACTCTGCTCTGGAGTTGCTTTTTTCAAACAAGTCTGTTCTTCGTGTGTTTAAAGGAATGTGGTTTCTGATGTATTGAATATGTGAACTATAATTGAACAAGACAAAAATATTGAGCAAGTCAATATATATATATATATATAATACACACACGTATGTATGTCCCTTATAATTAAGATACACATGCTATTGTTTTTAGTATTACTACAAACTGAAAATGGAGCATCATTTTGATGAAACACCTGTTTTCTATGAATGAAAAAATAACCAACTTGCTTTATTAGCCAAAGGAGTTTTTCCTCTTCTGATTTATAAAACTGATCTTCAATAAGATTAATTTTACTTAGTGAGAAATCATTTAACTATTTTCTAAGTTTCAATTCTACAGTTTTTAAAAAATTTATTTTAATGTAAAAATTATTTTTGAAAAAAGGTCACATTTGGTTTAGTACCTGAAATAATCATAATGTATTCAAATACAGTGATCAAATCATCAAAATGGCTTAGACACAAAATTGATTTTAAGGTAGAACATACAAATATACTAGTAAGTTATTTGAAAATGATAAATGAAATCAGAAGAGAAAAAAAGTACAATTTGATAAAGGAAAGAGTTTGAGGAGCCAAAATGATAAAAAGAAAAAAGAAGGCCAATCGCAATGAAAAATAATGCAGATGAGTAAAGAAAAATGTCATATAAGGAGAGAGAATATTTTGCTCTCCTGAGAAAGAGAGAGAGAGGTAATGTAGAGGAAGGGAGAAAAAGAGTTTTCTTAGCCACTTGCTAAGCATTTCACTGTTGTCTCTTATCAAGAATGGCTTGTTAAGCCGCAGCCTGAAGCACCAGCATCCCATGTGGGTACTCATCCCAGTCCCAGCTTCTCCACTTCCAATGCTGCTCCCTGCTAACATGCCTAGGAAAGAAGCATAAGATAGCCTAAGTGTATGTGGAACAGGGGAGAAAGCTCCTGGCTCCTGGTTTCTGCCTGGCCCAGCCCCAGTCTTGGTGGCTATTTTGGGAGTGAATCAGCAGATGGAAGATCTCTTTCTTTCTCTCTTTTTTTCTCTCTATAGATCTGCCTTTTAAATATTTTTTGATCTGTACAAAAAAGGCATGATCTTCTTTGTAGCCACTTGCTTTCTTAGATTTTTCTTGCTGATATTGTTCCCTTTAAAATTTCATAATTTCTTACATTTTCTAAAGTACTCCAAATACAGTCATCTTGTTTATTCTCAGTGGAGGATCTTACTTGAACTGGTCCTTCACCTACACAAATGTGTATATCCCTACCACTGTCTCCTCACATGTTTGTGAAAGAAGTTGGCTTCTGTCCTCATATACATACAGTCCTGTGTCGCAGGCATTCTAGGTAACCATAACATGTCCCACATTTGTTCCATCAGTTACCACACAGTTATTGCAATGCTTTAGTCATGCTCCTCAATTACTCTGACTTCAACATTTAAGGCTCAGACTTCTCCCATCCCAAAATATGAAACTAATCACTACAATTTTCTCCATTGTTTCTGTCCCATGACTCCAATCTTTTCACAGCCAGACTTCTCAGAAAGAGTTCTCTAAGCATACTATTTTTACAACCACAACATTCCATATGTGTTTGTGTGTAGCTCTAGCCTCTAATCAACCACATAGCCATGGCAGTTTTACCAGATACGTCACTTCCAAATATCCAAAATTATTGGAAGCAATCCCTCTTCCAGCCTGCTAATGCACACATGATCTCTCCCAGTCCCCACCTCTTTCATTCAGTCCCCTGTGATTTGAATATGTTTCTCAGAAGTTCATGTATAGGAAATTTAGTCCTCAAACTCATATATTGATGTACTTTGAGGTAAGGTTTTTGGGAGATAATTATGATTAAATGAGATCCTTAAAGTAGGATCTGCTTTGTTAGGAGTAGTGGCTTCTTTAAGAAGAGAGACTGGAGCTTGCATGGGGTGTCTTCTACCATGTGCTACTGCTGCTAGAAGACCCTGGGCAGATGTGATGTCTTGATCCGGCACTCCTTGGCCTCTAGAGTTGTGAGTCAAATAAACATGTATCTCTTATAATTGATCCAGTTTGTTCTGTTGTGTTGCAGGAAAAAGAACAAAGCAGACACAGAAACACACATACAAACACAGAGCCTGTTAGTTTCTTATCAGTTTAGTAAACAGCATCCCAATTCTACAAGCCCCAGAGTTTCTACACTTAGGGCACACTATAGAATCCTCCATTCTTCTATTGGACTTATTGGACTACGTTAATATCCTTATAACTTTCTCATTTCTGACCCCTGTTTCAACAACTCTACCATAGGTCATTAAAATCACTTCATCTAGAATACAGTATTCAATAATCACCTCACCTTGTTTTCCATTCTCCTCACTTCCAGTCACAAATCATTCTTCTCATGCAAATTTGAGCTCCTAACATCAAATTTCATCAGGGGATTCCCCTTGCATCAGTTCTTCAAACACTACAAAATCATTTAATGCACTGGGTATGATTTTGGGGAAAAGTTAAAACTTAAAGGGTAGCTAAGCATGACCTTGAATAATATTGTCCTACACTTAAATACAATTTGAAATAATAAAAATGGATATTTTGCTACAATGAATACTTTTATGGAGATAGACACTTTGCAACCTCACCCATTGTTTCAACATATTCTATATTCTCCTATTTGTAAATTTAGTTCAAATTGTGAGTCTGTGTTGCCACCTGCTGGACAATTTGGGAAATTGATTTTTTTTTTTAATTAAGGAAAGACATTGATGTACACTGCATTACAAAAGAAAACTCACATGATATACAGAATATCTTTCTATTAAAAGGTTATCAGAATATTAAAAATGGCTGAATGTATAGCAATATTCCTTCTCCTTTTAATTAAACCTGCTCTCTGCTGTCCTACCATTGAATATTCCAGGACTAACTCTAGTCTTATTATATAGAGGCATATGGGATGAAGAAATTAGAATTTTATTTTGACTAATAATTAACACATATGCTCATTAAGCACTTAATGTTACAAAATAATAAGTGACCATACTTGCATATATAAAACAAGGCAGCATAAGTATGTGGGAGAAGTAAGCAAAGAAATAAAGTGGTCCAATATGACAAAACAGACAATGAATGTGTATGTTGGACACAAATTTAGGGCTAGGAATAGGATCTGCTTGTGGCTGAATCACAATTCTATGACTGAATACAGGTGATTTTGGGAAAATCAGCAAAGCATTCTGTTTCAGAGTCTTTGTGCTTCAAACTGGATTAATACAATTTATGTCAGAGAACTTATACAAAATTTAAATTAGTTAACACCTAAAGAATGATTTCACAGTGAATGAGGTAAAAAAATAATTGTTCTTTCAAAATTTATATTTATTAAAGAACAGTTTTCTAAAAAATAATTGCTAGCAATAAGATTTGGGAATGGTGAATGCATTCAAACAGCTTTTATAATATTTAGCAATATACATTACAATCAATTGTATATTTTCTTGGCTAACACATATTTATACCTGAATTTAAATTTGAATTTATTATTCTGTCTGGGATATTTCACTAACAAAATCATTTTCAAGCATCAAGTATACTTAGCACATTAAATTTTACTTTAAGTAGTGCTTATATTTGTTTATATTGTTTATATAATGATGATTGATGGAACAAGGACACAAGTCTCAGCCACTTTAAGTTTCTTGTCACCCCCGCCTTGTTTCAGGATAGTTCCATCTCACACCCTGTTTTGTTCCCTACACCAGCTCCTGCATTCTTCCCCAGGTTTGGAAGCCAGTGGGCCAAACCTGAAGAACCAGTATGGAGAAGCTCATCTCCACCTACTGCCCCCCCACATTCCTAGCCCACCTATGAAATAAAACGGCCCAGCCTGCTTGGGTCTGGGCCCTTGGACATGTTTGGTCTGTGAGCATGATGGCAGTTAGTCGACCTTTGTAGATTTAATTTCTCTGCATAAATTCCATCTGGTTGCCAATTCATATTCTGTCTCCTCTCTGTTCTGCACCTCTTTTCCCGACAATGATTAAATACAAGCATGGTGGTTTTATATTCTTGAGTGCACTATTGTAACTATTTTATATTTTAATAACTATTCAGTTTCTAATTTCACTTGAATCCACTTAAAATGGTCTTTTCTAGTGGTTCTAACTGGTACCAGAATTTAGTCTAGTGTTTCACAAAATTTGGTCTGTAGATGCTTGGGGCTTCACGTGTATATATGCCATGAGATTTATATTACTGGAGTAAGAGATTTTAATCACTCATATAGCACAAGTGTGTTATCTTACAGTTCTTCAGATCAGGAGTCCAATGCGAGTAAAAAGTAGGTTAAAATCAAGGTATTTGGACTGCTTTCACTTGTGGGGATTCTAGAGTGGAAGCCATTTCCCTGACTTTTTGTTCCTTCTCCGGGACCTCTTCAAAGTTAACAGCATCGCATTTTGAACCACTCCTTGGAAGTCACACTTCCCTCTCTGTTCTTTCCCCCCTTCCACTTTCAAGAACCCCTGTGGTTGCATAGGATATACCTAGTTAATAACTTTAAGTTAAAATCTTTAAAAAACATCTGAAACTTCTGCTTTATTTAAGGTAACATATATACAATTTTTGGGACTATGACACAAACTCTATCACATATATTAAGTGGTATCAAGAGTTTTGAATATTTTTAAAATAGTGAAAATGTGGGGTTGGTGCTGTGGCAAGACAGGTAAAGCCACTGCCTGGGGCACTGCATCCTAAATGGATGCTGGTTCGACTCCTGTCTTCTCCACTTTTGATCCAGCTCCCTGGCCTAGGAAAGCAGCAGCAGATGTCCAAAGTCCGTGAGCCCCTGCACCTGTGTGTGAGACCAAGAGAAAGTTCCTGGCTCCTGATTTTTGGCTTCAGATCAACCCAGCCCTGGACATTGTGGCCTCTTGGGGAGTGAGCTAGCGGATGGAAGATTCATTCTCTCTCTTTCTCCTCCTCTCTCTCTCTCTCTCTCTCTCCCCCCCCCCCCGACTCTACCTTTCAAAAGATAAATAAATCTTAAAAAAAAAGAAAGAAGAAAAGAAAACCTCTATCCAGACCAGTTAGCATCTCTGATGAAACCTCCTTTAGTTTCTCAATGTATCAGTACTCCATTTATGCTCCCTTAACACTTTCTTCTGTGCTTTAAAAAAATAATAAAAAATATTTTTTCATATATTCCACAGATTTTAAAAGTTGAGCATATTTTTTCACACCACTCATAGTGGTGTCTTACTGATCATATATGAAATTAACTTTGAGAAATATGACAGAGTAAACTTGAAAATAATCAAACAGTAATATCACTTTTTCATGTCAGCATATAGAAATTTAAGATTTATATAATAACATGGTCTAATAATGGAAGAAATGCAATCTGCATTTTGGTGTATAAGGAGTGAATAACAGACAAGGTGGTGTGCACATAAGAAAACACAGAAAGCTAAACAGAATATGCCTAACATCTTACATACTTCTTATCTTGAAAGTTAGACTACCCTACCAGTCTTACATTGGAAATGTCTCTGTTTTTTCTATAAGATTTCAATATATTCCTGTGTAATTCTTGAAAATAATATTGAACATACAATATTATGATAGTATAATGAAGGACAAAAAGAAAAATAAAATAATTAGATAACCAACAGTAATAAACAAACATAAATATCACAGCAGATGATTGAAAAACATTTGACAAAATGCAAAATGAATTCCTGTTAAAAATGTCCCACAGATCCTTCCTGTGGACCCCAAGATGGCAGAATAGGGATGATATATTGAGATAGGCTAAGGAAAAATAGTTAAAAAAAATGCAGGAAGTGCACTCTCAGCGGAGAATTAGAAAAAACTGCACTGGAAATTCTACAAAAGGAAGAGGAAAGCAGTGAACCTGTGTGGAAGATGTGGACATGTGGCATGAATATGGACACAACAGACAACTTTAGCAACTGGGATGCGGAGCAGGCAGTAGAGATGGAGGTGAGACCAGTGTGTAACAACTCGTGATGATACAGCCAAACGGAGCGTGTGGCATGACGCTGGCCTGGACCCCTAGGTGCTAGCAGTTACCCCCAGATCCAGTGGAAGTAAAAGGGGCATGATTGTCTTATCCAATCCTCATGGTGCCTGCTGCCCACCTGAGATGGGAGGGCACCAATTTGGGATCAGGCAACAGCTGAGGAAGCCTTTGTGTGCACCTGCAGCAACTGGCTGAGACAAGACACTATCTTCTCTAGAGTACCGGAGGCAGTGGTGGGAAGAGGGAAACATTCAACCACTGGCTCTATGTATGCATGTGATCAGAGATTCTAGCAGAAGGAAAAATCCACAGTTCCCACTGACTTTGAGTCTGGCTGGGAGGATTGACACATGGCTAGGTACCCACATAGGACTATGAGGCTCCCCAAGCCTCCTAACAGACCACAGGCTCTAGGGCTCAAACTGCCTAGCTGAAGCTGGCTCAGGGAACATCAGCCACTCTCTGGGCCAGACAAGCTTGCAGGGCGGAGTGGAACCTCTGCAGCCTGCGACTGTGGGAGTCTTTTGTGCTGAGACTGCAGGGAGTTGGTGGCTGCACGAGACAATGTAGGGTATAGCTGGGTCTCCGGCAAGCATCAGGTGGGGTACCATGTGCTCAGAGTTCCTTGACTGCCTGGGGTGGGTAGAACCAGTTGCAGCCATCTGGGGAATGAACCAGCAGATGGAGGAACTTTCTCTCTGTCTCTCTATCTCTGTCTCTCTGTAACTCTGCCTTTCAAATAAAATAAATACATCTTAAAAAGATGAAGAAGACCTATTTCTCTGTTCATATAAACCCAGTGTTTTGTGTTCCCTCCCGTTTGTCTCTTGCTACATTGCTGTCATTAATTCCACTTACTCTTGTGCTTTAATTCCAAATAAAATTATTGCTATTAATACATTGACAGGTTGTTTAATTTTAGAAACTTAATAAGAGGATAAAGGGCCTAGAGAGTAGTATAGTGGCAAAACTGCCATCTGTGACACTGGCATCCCATCTGGGGGCGGATTCAAGTTAAAGCTGCTCCACTTGAGATCAGCTCCCTGCCAATGTGACTGGGGAAGCAGCAGAGGATGGCCCAAGTGCTTGAGCACCTGCACCCACTTGCAAGACCAGGAAGAAGCTCCTTGCTCCTAGCTTCAGTCTGGCCCAGCTCAGGCCATTGTGACCATTTGGAGAGTGAACCAGCAAATGGAAGACTGATCTCTCTCTCTCTCTAATGTTGCCTTTCAAATAAATAAATAATTCTTTAAAAATGAGAAAACAAAGTATTTTATTTAATTGTACTTATTCTCTCTCTGTTACTCTTTCTCTACACAAACTAAACTTTTTAAATATGTGATTTTCTTCTCCTGAGCATTTTGTTGAACACTTCTTCAAGGCAAGTCTAGTGGCAACAAAGTTTATCAATTTTACTGGTTAAGAATATATTTCTCTTTCTTTTTTTTAAAGATTTATTTATTTATATGAAAGTCGGAGTTACACAGAGAAAAGGAGAGGCAGAGAAAGACAGAGTCAACTAAAAATTTAAAATAAGCTATGTCATTCTATTTTTAATGTTTATTTTTATTTAGTTGAAAGAGTAGTAGAGAGAAAAAGATATCTTCCATCCGCTGGTTCACTCCCCAGATGCCTGCAACGGCCCAAGCCAGAGGAGCTTCTTTCAGGTCTCCCATGCGGGTGTAGGGCCCAAGGCCTTGGGCCATCTTCCACTGTTTCCTAGGCCATCTCAGAGAGCTGGATTGGAAAAGGAGCAGACTGGACCAGAACCGGCACCCATATGGGATGCCAGCACTGCAGGTGGTGGCTTTACCCACTATGCCACAGGCCAGGGCGTCAACCCAGTGCGCCACAGCGCCGGCCCCCAAGTAATGTATTTTTAAACCATTTAAATTATTTTCAATAAAAATCAATTTAATTTATGATGTGAAGGCTTTGTTTTTTAATGAGTAATCTGTATTCTATAAACAGTCTTTGATATAGTCATTCTTCATTGAGGCCAACTTGTTTTGGGGACTCCATGCTCATCATACAGTAAAAATGCAAGCTTCAAGAAATTAATTTCAGGCTTGAAAGACAAGAGGCATATGTATTTTAGATGTAGTTATTACATTAAAGGGAAAGCAACTTTGATTTCTAAAGTAAGAAGTGTCATGTTCTGGAACTGCTTTGAGGCAATAATATGAGTTAGACCCTAATTTACAACATATTCTATAGAAAAATAATAACTACAATATAGATTCAGAATGTGTGGCAGATGCAATTAGAATGCTAATAGTTAATGCCTCAGTTAACAAAAGTCAAGAGTCCACATCAAATTTAAACTCAGGCACTGTGAACAATGCAATTTTTTAAATGTTTAATAGGAAAAAAGTGTTCTTTTATTAGGAATATTTGGAGTCTGCTGTAGTTAAATAATGCATTTATATAAATGAAGGTAATGTGTGATGGTACATCATTTTTTTCTTACACTTATTGCTTGAATAATTAAAGTCCTTGAAGAGCTGCATGTTCTCTATGGTTGTACATTTCCATGTTCTTTGAGTATAGTTTTGATGATATTTGGCTTCAGGACTATTATAATTTTAGTCTAAAATCTCAGAACCATACTTGTCTTCTCTGTAAAAAGAAGAAGATACTTAACCAGGTGGCAATAAAATAGTTTTAAAGATGATGTTGTTTGTTTGTTTGTTTGTTTTTGATAGGCAGAGTTAGTCAGTGAGAGAGAGAGAGAGACAGAGAGAAAGGTTTTCCTTCTGTTGGTTCACCCTCAAAATGGCCACTATGGCCAGCGTGCTGCACTGATCCGAAACCAGGAGCCAGGTGCTTCCTCCTAGTCTGCCATGCGGGTACAGGGCCCAAGCACTTGGGCCATCCTCCACTGCCTTCCGGGGCCACTGCAGAGAGCTGCACTGGAAGAGGAGCATCCGGGACAGAATCCGACGCCCCAACCGGGACTAGAACTGGGATACCAGAGCCGCAGGCGGAGAATTAGCCAAGTGAGCCGTGGTGCCAGCAGAGATGATGTATGTTATGAAACAGTCTATATACTAAGTGGAAAATATTAAACTCCAAAGCTTGAGGCTGAATGAAACACATGTTAGCAAGTATGGGAAAGAAAATCTTAAAACTGATTTAACCTCAATAGACCCTAAAAAAAGCAACACTATTTAGTCAAACAACACTTTTATGTCAACCAATGTTTGGTACACAATAAACTTTTTTGCAAATGTATTAGCCTAAAGGATGATAATTGCAATGATAATATAAAAATAGCAAAAACAATATAAACTAAAGCTGAAATTATGTGAATTGGTTGCTATTCTGCTGAACACATGACTTAAGAAGCGAAGTAAAAACAAAACAAAATAAAAAAACAACAACAAAAAACCTAGGTCCACAGCTAATTAATACAAAACTAAAAGCTGAGCATTTGAGCACATATTTTGCAGTTTCTAAAATCCCTGTGTGTAGATTATATATTTTAAATATTAGAACAGTTTTAAATTTGCTACTAAAGAAAGATTTGTGAGGTAATAATACAAAGGTTTTCCATATACCTCTCACCTCCATTTCTCCTGCTAACATCTCATATTAGTATTTTGTCATAATTAATGAACAACAACCAGCATTCCAGTTTTTTAATCGAAGAACTTTTTATCCCTCTTTGTTTAGATTTAGTGTTTTTCTTTCTTTCTTCTTCTTTTTTTTAATTTTAGCTAGTTTTCACCTGTAAGGGAAAACATGTGGTGTTTGTCTTTCCATGGATGGCTTACCTGGCTTATTTCACTTTACATCATGTTCTCTAGTTCCATCTATTGTACTGCATATGACAGGATTTTATTATTTTTTATTGCTGGATAGAGTTCCATTATATATGCATACTACATTTTCTCTTTTGTATTCATCTGATAATGGATACTCAGGTTGATTCCATGCTTTGGGTTTTGAAATAGTAGTGCTATACACATGTTGGAGCAGATATCTCTATATCACAATGAGTTCATGTCTTTCAAGTATGTAACCAGCTCTGGGATTGCTGGATCACATGGCAAGCTCATTCCTAGTTTTGTAAGAAATCTCATTGGCTACATTAATTTGCATTCCCACCAAGAGTGTATAAAAAGTCCCCAATATCCACATTCTTATCTGTATTTCTTACTTTTTTATAATAAACATTCTGACAGGTGCAAGGTGATATCTCATTGTTTTGATTTGCAGTTATCTGATGGTTAATGATATTAAACATTTTTAAAATATATTTGTTAGCCATTTGTTTTTCTTGTGTTGAGAACGGTCTAATGCCCGTTTCTTAACTGGATTGCTTGTTTTTATGTTGCTAAATTTTTTAGTTGCTGGTATATTCTGAAGATTAACCATTGGTCTGATAAATAGCTTGAAAATATATTCTCCACCTATGTTGAATATCTCTTTACTCTGTTTACTGTTGTCTTTGATTTGCATAAGCTTTAGAAAAGTTGCAGGATACAAAATCAAGATACAATAAATAGCATTTTATGCACCAACATGATCTAACTGAAATATAAATCACAAAAGAAATGTACTCACAATAGCTACAAAAATTCAAATATGTCTAATAACCTTAAGCAAAGAACTGAACGACTTCTACAGTAAAAATTAGACATCATTAATGAAAGTACTTATGAAGTAAACATAAAGATGCAAAGATACTCTTGCTTATAAATTAGAAAAATACCATTAAAATGTTTATACTACCAAAAGTAATCTAAGATTTTATGCAATCTTTATCAAAATACCAATGATATTCTTTATAAAAAAAAATCCTGAAACTCAAATGGAATACCAGAAGATTCAGAACAGCCAAAGAAATTTTGTGGAGGAAAAAAATCAAGTTGGAAGAATTATAACACCTGATGTCAAAGCATACTTCAAATCTATAGTAATAAAGATTGCTTGGTGCTGGCACAAAATCTGGCGCTAAGAGCAACATAACAAAATACAGAGTCCAGAAAATAACACGCATATTTACAGCCATCTAATTTTTCACAAAGCTACCAAGAACATACATTGGAGAAAGAATACTCTTTACAATAAAGAGTATTGGCAAAGCTAGACATACATGTGTACGATAATGAAATTGGACTCAACATCTCACCACATTCAAAAATCTTCTCAAGATGCATCAAAGATCTAACTATATTACCAGAAACTATGAAGGTGCTATAAGAAAAAACACAGCATAAACACTTGAAGATATTGGTGTAGGTGATAACTTCTGAATAATACCCCCAAAACACGTAACAAAAGCAAAACTAGACACCTGAACTTGTATATTATGTTTTGATCCCCTGGAAAGCGTTCTAAACTTAACATTTTTGGTGTTTGAGTTTTTTAAAATAAAGTTTTAAAAACTAAGTTCTCAATGAGTTATGCTTTTTGTTCCCCTTTTCAATCTGAGAAAATTTGACATTTAACTGTATATAAGGTTACTTATAGAAAATTTAGTCATCAGTGCTGTGTTGTAGCAGGCTAAGGCACTGCCTGTTATGCTGGCAACCCAGATGGCTGCCAGGTCTAGCCCCAGGCACTCCACTTCTATCCAGCTCCTTACTAATGTGCCAGGGAAAGCTGTGAAAAATGGTTCAAGTCCTTAGACCCCTGGGCCCACATGAGAGACCTGGAATAAGCTCCTGTTCCTGGATTTGGCCTGGCCCAGCTTTAGCCACTGAGGCCATTTGGTGGAGTGAACCAGTGGACGAAAGATTTCTCTCTCTGTCTCTCCCTCCCTCTGTTAACTCTGCTTTCAAAAAAAAAAAAAAAAAAAAAAAAAAAAGAAAGAAAGAAAGAAAAGAAAAAGAAAAAGAAAAAAAAAAGAAAAAATATTTAAAGTACTTAAGTCTTCGCAATTCCTTCATCACTCTGTTCCCTATTTGGAAGCTACTATGATCGAGAATGTGGTCTCTAACAATAATAATATTCTGTAATTTTCAGTAATTGGAAGATATATGAAAGAAAATTCTGGTTACTCTGACCTCCTGAGGGTCAGTGAGATGTTTGTACTCTTAGTTGATTAACTGGTTTAGAAAAATACTTGTCTACTTATCGCTAGAGACTTAATAATCTCTTTTCAATTTTTAACTCACAAGAATGGCACATCTTAATGGGGTAGTAGATGAGGTCTGGATGTCTACATGTATCATGTATTGTCCAACCAGGCAAACATTATCCATCTTCTCAAGCTTTTATCACTTCTTTACAGTGAAACATTAAAAGGCTAGATTTTCTAGCTTTTAAAAATATTCATTAATCAAAAATGAATCTTGATGTGAATGGAAGGGGAGAGGGAGTGGGAAAGGGGAGGGCTGTGGGTGGGAGGGACGGTATTGGGGGGGAAGCCATTGTAATCCATAAGTCGTACTTTGGAAATTTATATTCATTAAATAAAATTAAAAAAAATATTCATTTTTTATTTGACATCCAGAAAAATGGAGAGAAAGAAGACCGGAAGAAAGTGCTTCCAAATGCTCACACTGTAAATACCCAGGTACCAGGGAGTCGATCCATGTCTCCATGCAACTGGCAGTGACACGGATTCTTGAGCTGCCTCAGAGTGTGCATCAGCAGACTCAGGAGCTGGAATTTCTACATATGACTGGAATCATATGGCCGTTTTCTCTCAGTGGTTGAATTTATTGATCTTTGTGTACCAAATGCTTACATAGTTTCAGTTTTTAATATCTCATCCTTGGGAATCATAAAAAGGAGAGTAGTCTACAATAATTTGTTTTGTAGAGAACAAATGTAAAAAACAAAGAGTTATGACCTTTAAGGAATCATTTAACTATCAAGGACAGAAAATGACACCAGAAATTCATCATTGTCCTAGGAAAAATAGGGTTATACATCTAAAATTGTTATCATTCATGGGACACTTAGACTGAAAATTAATTTTCCAGAGTTTATCCTAGGAAATCTAAAGGATCCTAAGAATGAGACCTTTGATCTAGGCTTTTGTTTGACAAGCATAATGTTTGAAAAAAATAATAAGCCATCGGGCCGGCGCCGTGGCTCACTAGGCTAATCCTCTGCCTTGAGGCACTGGCACACCGGGTTCTAGTCCCGGTTGGGGTGCCGGATTCTGTCCCGGTTGCCCTTCTTCCAGGCCAGCTCTCTGCTGTGGCCAGGGAGTGCAGTAGAGGATGGTGCTTGGGCCCTGCACCCCATGGGAAACCAGGAGAAGCACCTGGCTCCTGCCTTCGGATCAGTGCGGTGAGCCGGCCACAGCACACTAGCCGCGGCGGCTATTGGAGGGTGAACCAACGGCAAAGGAAGACCTTTCTCTCTGTCTCTCTCTCTCACTGTCCACTCTGCCTGTAAAAAAAAAAAATAATAATAATAATAATAAGCCATCATCCAGAAGTTAGAGATAGAAGTCAGGTTTTCTTAAAAAAGGAGGATCTGGGGCTGGTGTTGTGGCACAGTGGGTAAAGCTGCCGCCTGCAGTGCCGACATCCCATATGGGCACCAGTTCAACTCCAGCTGCTCCACTTCCAATCCAGCCTTCTTCTGTGGCCTGGGAAAGCAGTGGAAGATGGCCCGAGTCATTGGTCCCTTACACCCATGTGGGAGACCCGGAGGAAGCTGCAGCTTCAGACATTACGGACAATTAAGGAGTGAACTAGAGGATGGATGATTCTCTCTCTCTCTCTCTCTCTCTCTCTCTCTCTCGCTTTTGCTCTCTCTCTCTCTGCCTCTCCTTTTCTCTCTGTATAACTCTGACTTTCAAATAAATAAGTAAATCTTTAGGAAAAAAAAAGGAGGATCTGATGGAAATCCACTCATTTACACATAGTTGATTTGTTCTACAATTTTTCAGTTTGTTGCTTTACTATTTCTTCTTTTGTGTCACTGCACCCACTTACATCTAATTAAGCAACTTATCAGAACCACACAGGCATTTGTGTTTTTCTCATGCTTTATATTATATGCTCTTATGTGAAAATTTGGACATGACATGGAGTACACTTAAGTTATTTTATTTGGAATAGACATAAACTTAAATTCATGGGTGTCAACGTGCTGGTGAGTGCTTTTCCCACAGGATAATAAATTGCAATATATATAGACATTTTGTTGCCCATAACTAGAGGAATAGTAACAAATGGGTAGAAGTTAAAAATAATTATTTTGGCCAAAATGTGATTAGCATAGAGACTAAGAAACCTTATCCTAAAGTGATTGCCTTCCCTAGGAACTGCTGAATAAAGTTATACAGTAAACAGCAGGCTAGGTGAGATGTTGAATGATTTTTATTTCTGGTCTTTCCTGTATCTTTCATAAACTTTTTGAAGAAATTTCATATGAAAAATTATGCATGGATGTTAAAAATCTTTTAATTCCATTTTTGATGACCTGAAAGAATTCCCCATGTGTTCAAGTATGCATGTATGCATATAGTCAGGATTTCTCAGAAAATAACTCTCCACTGGGGCTGGCATTATGCATGGCATGGGTACCAGTTCGAGTCCCTGCTGTTCTGCTTCTGATCCAGCTCCCGGCTAATGTGCCTAGAAAGCAGTGGAGGATGGCCCAATTGCCTGGGATGCTGCATCCTCATGGGAGCCTGGAAGAAGCTCTTGGCTCCTGGCTTTGGATCGGCCCAGGTAAGCTGTTGCAGCCATTTGGGAAATGAATCAGTTCATGGAAGACCTTTCTTTCTGTCTCTCCCTCTCTCTGTCTGTAACTCTGCCTCTCAAATAAATAAATCTTTAAAAAATAAATACTCAGGAATATAAGTACTACTCATAGTCTTTTTCATTTAATTTCAGATATTATAGCCCAACTTTTCTGTTTTATTTTGTATGGCATGTAAAAATATTCATAATGTAAAGAGTAGGGTATAATATCTGAAATTGAATGCTGTATCTGGCATGATAAATGTAGTAAATGTTTTTATTCTAGCAAGAACAGTCCACATTAGTATTTCAAACTCAATTATTTTATGCCAAGACATTTAAAACATTTCAGATAAATTGTGACTTTTTTTCTATTGCTTTTGCTTTTGTTGTCATTCAATATTCTATTTCTCCTTCAAAAAACAAGAAAACATTCCAATGACTATCTTTCCCCATGTCTCCCTTGTTTGTGGCAGGAACCCAAGTGCTTGCACTATCATTGGCTGCCTTTTCAAATGCTTTATAGGGAGTTAGATGATGTGGAGCATCAGGGACCCCAACCTGCCACTCAGGATAAGGCATTCCTGCATCACAAACTGATGTGCCACAGTGCCGGGTCCTGCTCATTCCCTCTTTAAACTTTCTATTCCAAGATTTTCTTTGTTCTTCATTCTTTCCACTACACTAGTGAGTTTGTTCCTTTGGAATATTGAAATATTTTTCATAACCCATTTTCCAATAGTGGATGATGTCTCTGCCTTTCTCTTGGCTCTGTGTGGTGTAGCTGTACACCTTGACCCTTGCAGAGGTCCTTACTGGAGAATCTAGGGAAGCAACTCTTTCAAGTCGAATCACATTTCTTAATTTTAATCTTTATGCAGGCAACAGTTATTGCTTACTAGTTATGTGCATTGGCATTTCTTTTTCCAGGTGCATGCTTGTTCTTAAAATTATGATCTGTCTGTGCTTAGCTTTGTACTTTGGTAATAACATGATGTTCTTTCACATTTCTTCTTAATTAAAGTTTATCTTGATATAGAAATGTGATGTAGCAGAAATTTTCTCCCAACAATTTGAGATTTCTTTATTCTCTGCTAGTTTCTTATTGTTCTTGCTATGAAAGTTGTGAGTCAAATTGTCATTTATTTAGAGGTAATATGTAGTGTGTTTGTTTGATTTACATACACTTAAAAACTTTTGCTTCATTTGTGTTTCTGTAATTTAATTATATTTGTGTCCAGGGTCATAGTTATCCTTACTTATGCTGCTCAAGATTTCCTGCTTTTCTTGAATCTGAACATTGGCATTTTACATTTTTACCTGAAATATTCTTAATATTATCTGTCAAAATATTCAGTTTCAGTCATTATCTTCATGGAATTTCCTTACCACATTACGTGCAAGTTTGTTGATGGGTCACATTGTAGTACTAAAAATCATGTATTAAATAACAGAAAATTATACATAGTTAAATAATTCTATAAATTGTTCATAGTATTCATTTTCATAGACTAACAATTGAAACTGTGCTTCAATTTATTTTGAATTAATTTAATATTACTGTAGTATAGCATGATATTTGATATGTGAATTCAATATATGATAATCAGATTATAGTTAGCATTTTTCTTTCTTTAAATTTTTAAAAATTTGAATTAATATCTAAATCAATATTTTTAATGTTCAACATTTGCACAATATCTATGGGTTACAGTGTGGAATTTCAGCAAATGTACTCAGTGGGTACGAATCAAATCAATAAGTGTTTCTGGATCATTGCACTGTGCTTAGAGCTGTTGAGCTTCTTTCTATTTTCCTGTGAAGTACAGATTAGGTGATTGTGAACCATAGTCAACTCACTGTACTGTAGAGCACTAGTACTTACTGTATTTTGGTACTCATTATCCAACCTTCCTCTTCTCTCCTGCTTTCCCAACCTCGTCATTACATTGTACATTCAGAGCTACGCTTTAGAAAATATTCATTACTTATATTGATATCAGGAATGACCCCATAAAACCTATACAAAAATGTGGCCCCTGAAAGTACCCTAGAAGTCCCATCTGGGGTGCCACATATGCTACCGGAATTTTGGGTTCCATATGATATCACCACATGCTTATTAATAAATCCCCAATATTAATAAGCCTGAGAGGGTTCTTGCCTAATATTTAGAGAAGAATTCTAAATATCGGCACAGATAAACAAGGCAGCATGGTACATTTTAAGCCTTTATGTAGTGAGAAAGAGGCATAGAAGAGTGAGAGCTTTATTTAAGAGAGAGAGAGCGGTAAATCTGGGTTCACACCGAGCACTAGGAACATAATATACAAGTAATAAGCCCGTCGTGAAATCGTAAGGCACCCCAAATTCCGGTAGCACATGTGGCACCCTGTATAGCACTTCTAGGGAACTTTAAGGGGCCACATTTTAGTGTGAATTTTAGGGGGTCTTCTCCGATTTCAGTTCTACAAAGAATTCTTGTTAATGTGCAACCTGGAAGAAGGCAGATGTTGGCTCAAGTACTTGGTTCCTGCCATCCATGTGGGAGACCTGGATGATTTTCCCCTCTCCTGACTTCAGCTAATCCCAGCCCTGACTGTTGATGGCCATGCAGGGGACACAGACATTGGCAGTGGCTGAAAGTGCTCCAGCGCACAAAACTAACGCTTTAGATGAGATAAGCAAAGACTTCTGGACTGAGGATAGGCAGGGCCTACACCCCTAATAAGCAGGAAGCAGCTATAGAAGATCTGATGATTCTATGCCCTTCCAGACCCCTTAAGATTAAAGTCTGGAGTCTCTGAAGGGGGGATGATATAGGCAGGCAGACAGAATAAAAACCTATTTAGTCTGTAAACTGGAGACCACACCCTCCACCACGCCCCTTGTGTGATCTCATGCCCCTATCTGATCTCACCTGAATGCCCACATGCTCATCAGACTATGTAAGCACTCCCTTTGGAAAGCATATACAAGGCGAGGAGCACCCCAAAATTGCTCTCTGCCTTCACTTCACTACTTGTACTAAGCTACTTGTGCCTGCTCATAACCAAATGCATACTGCACGCGGCTCCCTACCTACTCTCTGCTTGAAACAGACCCCAACTTAGCCTCTATACTTTTCATTTTCTCCTCAATAAAACCCTCAATCTCTTACTCATTTCTCACATGAAATAAAATCCTTAAAACTTACCATGTTGTCAGGTCTGTTTGAGCCAGTATTCAGAATTCTTCTTTGAATACATGGCAATAAGCCCTCAAGGCTTATTGGTATTGCAAAAATATTAATAAGTAAGATAGTATCACTTCTGTTAAGGCAGCTAGGTAGATATTCGCCTACATATGTAAGAAGGGCTGAAGAAGATGAGAAGCTTTTTTTTTAAGATGTTTTTATTTATTTGAAAGGCAGAGTTAAAGAGAGAGAGAGAGAGAGTGTCATCTGCTGGTTCACTCCCCAAATGCCACAATGGCCAGAGTTGAGCCAGGCAGAAGCCAGGAGCTAGGCGCTTCTACTGGATTTCCCACATGGATGCAGGTGCATGGGCTATTCTATGCTGCTTTCTCAGGTGCATTAGCAAGGGAGTTGGATAAGAAATGGAGCAACTGGGACTCGAAACAGCATCCTTATGCAATGCTGGTGTTGCAGGTGGTGGCTTTACCAAATATACCACATTGTGGAGCCCAAGAAACTTTTAAGAAAATAAATTTATGTGCAATGGAATGAGGAAACAAGTTCTTAAAGCAGGACCTATCTTGTTATCTACCACCCTAGCATAAGATGTCCTTGCCCACCTGTCCTTTATCAAAAGGAATTCTGTGAACTGAGGGAGCAATACAGTTGGTTAAACAAGGTCATGATCACCAGGTCTCCAATAGATAAGAAACTTGATGGCCAGTATTATCTGGAGGGGATCGTTTAAGACATTCCACATTCAAAATTACTCCACTTAGACTTTTCCAGAAGAGGGATGAGGGGAGAGGAAACTGGGGATCCATACTCATGTCCATTAAAATCCCAGTCTGAATGCAGTCTGAGCTATCAGCCCTTTACTGAGGTGCCTGCCTAGTCTATCTGGTGTAGCAATTTCCATCTCTTCACTTTTTCTAATAAACTATGCTAAAATCACCTTCTTGTCAGCTCATTCATGGGCTACATACTTGGTCTTCAATACCAGTTCCCTGGGGTTCCAATCAGGAGATTCATGCTTCAAAGATCACCATGACTAGGGGAAGGAGGAGGATACACTGTTGCAGAGTCATGTACTGTCACTTCACCTGCTGCACCGTGAGGAGGTGGATGGACTAATAGGCAGTTAGATCAGTCTGGTCTAAAGGAGGAAAGAGGAAGTTTCTTAGCAGGTGCAAAATACTTGCTTCTCCCCTCCTTGAAAGTTACCTCTAGCAAGAATAAAGTGCCAAAAACCACTCCTGAGTTTCTAGGTTTATCACAAGAATAACAAGGAAACAGTTATTGTACCTTCTGAGTTTTGGTTTATCATGAGAACAGAAAGGAGAGGTTACCAGTCACACCTTTGGATGGCTACGCGAGATAAACAGCAATACAAATTTGTCCTTTGGATGTGCTTTGTTTCTGCTGTTCTGTTCCCAACCCCACCCCCTCCAAATTGTGCTTAAAAGACTCTGCTGGTCTCAATTTCTCAGGTCTGCCTCTCTTGAAGCCCTCCTCCTGTCTGCTGACACAGGAGGTTTCTGACTTAAATAGATCATGTTTGCTCACTGCCTTATCCGCAGGGAAATTCTTTCAAAGGACACAAGAACCGAAGTCGGCTTTCTTCACCACCATTTTACCCATAACAGAATTGTTAGTCAAAAACTTTGAGAGGTTGATTGCTCACTTCAGAGGACCAGAAACACAATCCTATAAACAGATTATCAATAAAGTTTTGGTAAACAGCATTAATGTCTGTGACAATCTGAATGCAAACAGCACAAAGGAAAATACAATTTATATTCAAAGAATGAAGAGAGGTTTATAACATTTCTAGCATGTGTTTTTTAAATAATGTGTATTTTCTTATATGCCTGATTTTTCAAATAACTATTTTTAAAATTGTATTTTATTATTTTTGGTATTTTACCATGAGTTAAAATAAGTAAGGGTTATAAATTCAAGACATTTTTGTTCACAGATCAATAAGCTCAAATCTCATGAAATATTTTCTAAATATAATAATTATACATTTTTTCTTGAGAATCAATTCTTGTTGGTTACGATTTTTTAAAGCTAATAGTATGCAATTCAACTTGAATATAGCAGCAAGTTTCCTTTGAAATAATTAGAATTATCCCTGTTTAAGTTTCATGGCTCTTGTATTTTGAAATTCATCTTGCTAATATATTCTTTAATTCTTTTCTTTGTTTATTTTAATGTAACATAAAATATTTGGATGAGGGAGAAATAAAAATTCATTTCATTATTTCATCTTTTTTCAAGTCATTACTAATTAAAAACTCCCCAGGTAGATTTAAAGCCAGAGTTTTCTCTGGCTTTACTAATTTAATTAATTTACATATTTTATTTACAAGCTCAAAATGCCATTGACCATGCTAAGATTTGTTTTCTAAATGATAATTCTTCTTGTGGGGATTTGTTTTTGCTGCTATATTTTTGCTTCTTTTCTATTAATTCAGATGCAGTGAGTCCTTGGCTTTTAGCATTTGCATTGCAATAAGACCAAGTGAGCCCTGGCATGGAGCCACAAAAGCCAAGCTCTCAGACTCCCTTGTGCTTTCATGACTCCTTCAATGGACCCTTGATGTTGACTGAAAAGGTGCAATAAATCAAGCTTTTCCTTCATTTGGAATTGTATGATTGAATTAAAGAACATTTTAATATTTTACAGGAACCTCAGAACATTTGTTGCAATCCAGTAGGATGTGCCATTGTCTAATGGACTGGAAATGCTTTTGGGGACTGTCCACTCTAGTAATTTTCTCAGCTACCTTGCCTTTCTTATTGTTAATGCTACAGCAATTGCATTTTGTGTCACTGAGTGGTCAGAGCAATTTCTGCTCACAAATCAAAGCTAGGAAGATATTTACTTTTTCTTTTTATCTTAACCATTTTTTAAAAAAAATAGTGAATTTCTGAAAAATTTATTCCTCTTAAAATATTTTAACCACTGATTTACTGAAAGATATTTGTTGATGAAGTAGGTGAGAATTCTTAACAAAGTTATCTTATTACTTGAAAATCCATTTAAGAAGAAATATCACACACACACACACACATATACTTATGCACACACATAGAGAGGGAGAGAGTTGTGTGTGTATATGTTTTTAATTCTCATTTCAAAATAAAATGTAAATGAATGATACTTTTGAGGCCTGGATTCATTAGTGGTATTGTTAAGTAGGAAGTCAGATATATGCTTATTTGTGTGTGACAAAGGCCTAAAGAAAATACATCTATGTCCAGCATATGCAACTGCATCTCAAAGTCATCCAGATAATGTTTCAGGGGCAGCCCAGTATTTGCATCCTGCCCTGCCCCCTTCTACCTGATAACCTGCCAGATGGGGTTCCCTGCACCTTCTGCCTGACAATCTTCCACAATCTTCCAAATGCAGCCCAGTATCTGCATTTCAAATACCCTTCTCTGGATCCTAATTCTCCAGGGAGTCTTGCTCACCCTTCCTCTAAACTCAGGACAGCACCAGCTAGGCTTCCTCCTGTGTGATACCTTCAGGGGGAAACTCAGATAGGAGCTTCTTAATATTTACATCCATAAAATCCTTTGTTTCAGGAGGATATATGTAAAGACAAAGACCCATCTTCTTAAAAATCCCCGGCCTCAACCAGACTGCGTGCTCAGCCCTCTGCCTCTATGCTGAGTCGCACTCAGCCCTCTGCCTCTATGCTGAGTCACCTGCCTGCCCTGATGTAATCTCTCCACTCAACCATGTAACCTTGCTCCTCCCCCCAGCCTGAGCGACTACGCACTCTCTCTCAGGTTCTGTCTGGAGAGGTGCCCTTCTGCTCCTACAGATGTTCTTTCCCTAATAAACTTTGTTACTTTACTTTCCACTACTCTGTCTCATGCCTGAATTCTTTCTTGTGCAAAGACAAGAACCCTGCCAAATTTCATCAGTAACAGTATCACTAATGAAACTTTGCTCCTTCAATAGAAACTAGCTAATAGAAAATCAAGTAGGATAGTAAAAACACAGGAAACTGTTGTGGCAGTCTGTAGCGCAAAGAACCGGGTTTCCTGAAACAGAGAGTGGGAATGCAGGGACAAGGACTCAAAGAATGGAGCCAAGACAAATCCTGATCAAGGCTCCTTTATTCAACAAGTCCAGTAGTATTTAAACATGACCAGTTGTATACAAGAAGACATACAAAAGATTTACATATCTAAAACTCTTTTGGGGTTACAAAGAGTTCCTGACAAGGTTCTTCCACTTACAGATTGTAAAATGTTATCAATCATTGATTACAAGGGTATAATAAAACACCTAGGTGATAAATGCAGGTTTCAGGTGTGACTGATTATCTACATCATCTCTTGTGAGAAGTTTAGCAGTGAGTTCTTCCTGCCTCTTCCTGGAATCTCCTTAGCTTTTTGTCTGTGCCAGGATGTCTCCATCCATATGTTTACATGTAAACAAAAGGGGCTACTGCCTGTGGCCGCCCACAAACTGTGACTGGGTCAGAACTTAATTTACAGTAAGCACTTCTGAATTATGTTTCTTGATTTTTATTTCTAAAGAAAAAACTTTAATTTTTTTTTTTTTTTTTACTTAATTTGAAAGGGAGAGAAAGAGTGAGAGGAGACAGGCAGAGAATCTTCCATCTGCTGGTTCATTCCACAAATGCCCATCAACAGTCAGGGCTGGGATGAACTGAAGCCAGGATAGGGGAAAATCATCCAGGTCTCCCACGAGGATGGCAGGAACCAAGTATTTGAGCCAACATCTGCCTTCTTCCAGGTTGCACATTAAGAAGAGGTTGTGTCTGAATCAGCAAAGCAGTGAACCAGGCACTCTCATTTAAAATTGAGGCTTAACCATTATAATGAAAAAATATGTCTTTAATTTTATTTCACTTATGACATAACACTATCTTACAAGCAGTTTCTTCTCAAAACTATATTTCAGAATAGCTTTATGTTTACCAAAAAATTGTGAATTAGTACAGAATTCCCTTATGAACCACTCTCAACTTCCTTTATGGTTATAATCCTAAACTAGATATTTGGCACAATCTATAAATCACTCACAAGTTTACCTATTGTCAACATCTCATATTAGTATATTATCACAATTCTTGTCAGTTAACAATTTTGTATTTTATGTACCAGAATTTAGCTGTTCTAAATTGTTCTTATTTTCTCTATGTACCTTCAAACACTGCAATGTTTTATGCGTCATCTTGTCTTGCAGCAGTAATTACAGTTTACAGGCTATTCACCTATGTCCAGGTTTTTTTTTTTTTTATTTTGTGCAAAAAGAATTATTGTATAATGAGGAGTAATCAAATATGGGTGCTGGTTCAAGAGCCAGTTGCTCCACTTCTGATCCAGCTCTCTCCTATGGCCTGAGAAAGCAGAAGATGACCCAAGTCCTTGAGCCCCTGCACCCAGGCGGGAGATCAGAAAGAAGCCCCTGGCTCCTGGGTTTGGATTGGCACAGCTCCAGCCTTTTCAGCTAATTGGGGAGTGATCCATCGGATGGAAGACCTCTCTCTCTCTCTGCCTCTCCTCTCTCTGTGTAACTCTGACTTTCAATTAAATAAATAAATTTAAAAAAAAAGATAGAGAGAGAGATAGAAGGTGAGAGAAAGAGCTCTTCCATCCACTGGTTCACTTCCCAAATGTCTGCAAAGGCCAGAGCTGGGTGGATCCAAAGTAAGAAGCCAAGAGCTTCTTCCATGTCTCCCACACTGGTGTATGGGCCCAAGCACTTGGGCCATCTTCCATTGCCCTCCTAGGCCACAAGCAAAGAGTTAGATCAGAAAAGGAGCAGCCAGGACATGAGCCAATGCTAGCTTAAACCACTATGCCCCAGCACTGGTGCCCCTCACCATATTTTTCTAAGAAGTAGGTACACTAAAGCTCCAACACAGTCTCTGTTCCTTTGTAATGCTGAAAACTGTCACTTGAATCAGTATTACATAAATTCAAGCTCACATTTCTTCCTTCATCCAACCAAGAATAAAAACCTTCCAAACTCCAAAGGTTACTCAGTTTTGTGACCTCCCTGATTGAGAAAAGAACTAGCATTTAAATTGATTATAACTCTTATTACTATAACCATGACCCTTATTTTCAGTTACTTTCCTTTTCATGGATGTATTTAATTGAAACTGTCACTAAGCAATGTTTCAAATATTTTCTTGCTACAAACTGCTACAAACTGGACAATAGTTTTATCCTTTTATTTTCTTGATTCAAGTAATGTTTACACAATGTACTCATTTTTTCATTGGAATTTGTGTTGACTTTATCAGGCCATCCCTTGTTACTTCATTTTGTAGGATTGAAGCCTTGATTTGGCTGTTTAATTTTCATTATCTTAGTCCCCAAATTCATGCTTATATATTTTAGATACATTCCCATTTTCAAGCTGAGCTATTAACCTCCTCATTCTAAACATGAGCCAAGACTAAAAAATTACCTATATTTTTGAGCATTGAAACACCCTAGTGGCTCTATCTAATACTCATTGTAATTTTTACTTGTTTCACTCACATAGGTGAAAACTTCATTTTTCACTGTTCAAATTCAATTGATAGTCCATTTGTTCATCTAAATATTCAAGATCCTGTAAAACCATGATTCAAATAAGTAACATAATTCCCCATTGTTTCTGATCTAGAAACTGACTTGACTTTTATTTATTTCAATCTACTAAATGGTAAAATATATTGAATGGAATAGAAATTTATTTTTATTTAAAAAAGGATTTTGAGAGGCCAAGCAAATCAATAATAAGACAAAGTTGTTGAGATGAATGAGAGAGGGCCGGTGCTGTGGCTCACTTGGTTAATCCTCCACCTGTGGTGCTGGCATCCCATATGGGCACCAGGTTCTAGTCCCGGTTGCTCCTCTTCCAGTCCAGCTCTCTGATGTGGCCCAGGAAAGCAGTGGAGATGTCCCAAGTGCTTGGGCGCCTGTACCTGGATGGGAGACCAGGAAGAAACACCTGACTCCTGGCTTTGGATCAGTGTAGTTCTGGCCGTGGCAGCCATTTGAGGGGTGAACCAACGGAAAGAAGGCCTTTCTCTCTGTCTCTCTCTCTCACTGTCTAACTCTGTCAAATAAATAAATAAATAAGAGATGAATGAGAAATGATTCTGAACCAAATAAGGTATAAAACAATCATGTGATCTTTTAAATTTCCATGAAGTAGAGAATGCAAATATATTCTGCAGTAGTTAATCTGGTTGACTGGAGTTAAGAGCCTAATTTTGACTGAAATAAGATATTCAAGTATGGAATCTATAACAGATAACTTATGAGTAATGATAAAAAGTCTAAATTAACCTTTAGTCAAAGAATTAAAAACTGTGGGAAACTAGTCATATAATATTAAAACCTAAAAAACAGAAGGCCACCATTTACAGAGGTTTAGTGGAAGAAAATTAAATTCATGAGAAATACAGTGGCCCTGCAGTTATAGTGATTGAAATTTTTAGGCGGTGACTTAATTATTTCATCAGTTAAAAAAGGGGAAAATTTTTTGAATTATTTCCTTATTGAAAAAGAATTGAAAAGATTAGCAGAGAAAGACAGAAAATAAGCACTGTCTATTGGTTCTAGCTTCTGAGTACAACTTTAGAGAAACAAACTATAGAAAAGAAAACAAAGACAGGCATTTGGATGACATGCAAGTGGTCGGAAACATGTAAAACACTTGAATTTCAGACAGTAGCAGAATCACAATTTTTGGTGAGAAATGAAGATTTGGGGCTACAGAGGACATGGAGGTTTAGAATGATGCAACTAATCATAATAACATAGTCTGAATTCTATTATTCTATCCTTTGTGCTATGATTATGAGCACTGAAAGCTATTGGTATGACAAAAGGGTTATAAGTTCCAATTGGAAAACCTGTTGCATAATTTCTTTATGATCACCAGTATCTGGTTTTTTTGTTTGTTTGTTTTGTTTTGTTTTGTTTTGTTTTGACAGGCAGAGTGGATAGTGAGAGAGAGAGAGACAGAGAGAAAGGTCTTCCTTTGCCTTTGGTTCACCCTCCAATGGCCGCCAAGGCTTGCGCGCTGCGGCCAGCGCACCGCGTTGATCCGATGGCAGGAGCCAGGTACTTCTCCTGGTCTCCCATGGGGTGCAGGGCCCAAGGACTTGGGCCATCCTCCACTGCCTTCCTGGCCACAGCAGAGAGCTGGCCTGGAAGAGGGGCAACCGGGACAGAATCCGGTGCCCCAACTGGGACTAGAACCCTGTGTGCCGGCTCTGCAAGGCGGAGAATTAGCCTAGTGAGCTGTGGCGCTGGCCACCAGCATCTGTTTTTAAGACAGTCATGAACATAAGCCAGTTGTGACACAAGGGTGGAACATAAGCCAATGTGGACACAAGGGATCCATCGACATGAATGTCACCAAATCATCAGTCTCAAGTGGAAGTAGCTCAACGAAAAACAGCTTCTCACTAGGGACATTAGGAAGGCATATTCCCCTAAAGAGATGCCCTCTCTGAGAAGTTTGCCTGAGCTTTTATAGCAAATGTCAGAGAAGTGTCCAAATTGTACAAAAGGAAGAGCAGATGGCTACTTCCTACTCAGGTAACATGCAGCCTTATATGTTGAATGTTTAAAAAGCTGATTCAGTCTGGTTTCTTGTAGTTTTCCTTGCTTGCAGTGGGTATTTTTACTGCAACATGCTATGAAATACAACCATGAAGCACAGTCATGTTTGCATGCTCCCCTAGTGTTTAAACATTCCATTTTGTCAAAACTCTTAAAAATAGTTTTATAAGTAAGTAAGAAATAATTTCACATCATACCTGTTGGCTAACATTGTATCACTGACTCAGGTCATTTAATCTTGGAATTAAAAGTGCTAGAGATACGCAAGATGGCTGAATAGTGAGAAGCCACACTGACTTCAGATACAGAAAGATACAAGGATAACAATGGAAAAGCAGCATTCCTATGGGAATGATTGAGAGAAATTTTCAGTGAAGAAGTGATAGAACAGAGCAGAGACTCTATGGGGCAGCGAGGAGAGAAGATAGATATTGCCACTGCTGGTTACATCACCAGCCACCCCTGCATCTATATGATCAGCTCCCAGCTGGTAAACACCATCTTGTCAAAAGAAGATGAGAATATATCGCAGCCACCGGTAATGACAGCCTTAACTGAGGGAGAATTCCACAGTCCCATTGACTTCAAGTCAGACTGCAGAAGCTGATAGGGGTCTGAAGAACTACTTTTCTCTGAAAAGGGAAGCCACATTTCCTCCCGCAACAAAGAACTAGACTCAGATTTGGGAGACAATAAGCAATTCTGCTGCTTCTGGAGGCTGCCAGGGCCAGAGACAGTGTGGTTAACAAGGTGGGGTGTAGATCCACTGCACCTTGTGGCTGTAGGAGTTCTGGGCTTAAGTCCCAGTGGTGGGAGGGTCACAGGTTACAGCTTGGTTCCCATTTAGCTACTCAGCCTGACTGTGGAGAAATAGTGCTCCCTGCACATTGCAGACTGATCTCACAATGAGATCAGAGACACACTATGGAGTGAGTGAGTGCTATGGATGTTGCCAATGCCTGAGTCAGTTGGATATTCTAGCACTATTGGCTTATAAGTCTTCGAATCAGCTAGTTCATCCTGGCACAGAGAAAGATTACAACATTGGGCACACCAATCAGCCCAACATCCTCTCTCCCCACTGACTGTAGTAACAGGTGTTCCAATATGTTCATCATGGATGACAGCTGGACATTTACAGTACCAATAGACAATGGCTAGAAATCCCTGGGCCCAGCTAGCACACACCCCTGGAGCACAAGTATAAGCCTTTGGCATGCCAGTGACATCCAGAATCACATCTCCAGAGATAAAGTCTGCAATCAAAAAAAAAAAAAAAAAGAAAAGAAAAGTAATCCTCTAGAAGAGGTTGAAAAATATCCCCCAGAGGCAAAAAAAATCAAAACAGAAATATAAGAATCATGAATAAAAATAGTAATGTGACTATCATAAAGGAATGAAATAGAACATTAATACTGAACTATGAAGAGGGGAGACTGACACATGCATGGAAGATAATTCAAAACTTATTGCAAATTCACTCAAAAATATAGAGAAGAGGTTAATGAATTAGAAAATCAGTTCAAGATATATTTGAAAAATTCAACATAGATATTAAAATAGAACCAAATATTAGAAATGAACTATTCAATAGGTTCTCAAAAGTACAATGAAAACCTTAACAAAAGGCTTGTTGAGGCAGAAGAAAGAATGCCTGATATAGCAGACAGGTTTTTTGAAATAGCTGTCAGACAAAAAAAAAATTAGAAATAACAAAAATTATTTGGGATCTAAGGGAAGCCCTCAAATGATCAAGTAGATAATAATAGGAGTTTCTGAGGGAGCAGAAATAAATAATGGCCTCAAACAATTATTCAATGAAATGAGCAGAAATTTTTCTCACTTGTGAGAAATACAGGGATACCTGAAAACAAGAAGTGCAAAGAAGTACAAATAGGTATGATCAGAAAAGATCCTCACCATGACACATTGTAATCAAACTTTCAAAAGGAAAGCAAAAAAAAATATGCTCAAATATATGAGAGGAATGGTAAGTCATTAGTAAAGGTATTCACAATAAATTGACAGCAGATTTCTCAATAGAAACCCTATAGGGTAGGAGCAAATGGAAAGAAACAGTTAAAGTCCTAAAAGAAAAAAGAATTGCCAACCCAGAGTACTTTATACAATGGTGTTCTCATTCACAAATAAAGGTTAAATAATGACTTTTCAAGGCAAGCAAAAATTGAATGAATTTGTCTCCATTTAGTCAGACTTACAAATAATACTAATAATATAAGTAATACTAAGGCTATATGAAGAATGTAAGAACATAAAATAAGAATGTCACTAAGGATGTATTAAGAAACAGAGGAATACAATAAACAGAGGAAGATAATAAAATATAAAGTAGAAAATAACAAGGAACAAAGATTCAAAACAAACCATAGGGATTTTCATGGAAAAATGTCAGTTGTAAGTCATTACTTATCAATGATAACCTTGACTGTAAATAAACTAAATTCACTGAATAAAAGAGACAGACTGGTTGAATAGATAAAAAAACCAAAATCCATCTATATGCTAACTACAAGAAACATACTTCTCAATAAACTTACACATAGTGAAAATGAGAGTATTTAAAAAAAAAGACATTCCGTGCAAATGACATCAAAATGAACAGTAATAACAATATTCATATCAAACAAAATAGACTATAAGACACAAACTGTTTTAAAAAAGACAAAGAAGGTCTTTAAGAAATGGTTAAGGAATCAATTCAACAAGAGTATGTAACCACAGTAATTGTTTGTACGCCCAAATTTAGAGCATCTAGTATTATAAAAGGACATGTAAGATCAATTTAATTTGTGATAGTGGTAAAAAAGTTAAATACATTGGGATAAATCTAACCAAGGATGTGAATGATCTCTACAATGACAATTACCAAGCATTAGTGAAAGAAATAGAAGAAGACACACAATAATGGAAAAAAATCATATCATATATGATTAATACTCAGGATATATTTAGAGATCAATAATGTTAATGGATTGGAAGAATTAGCATCATCAAAGTATCTTTATAACTCAAAACAACTTATATATTCAATGCATTTCCACCGGAAATTCCAAGGACATTCTTCATAGAATAGAAAACTATGCTAAAATTCATTTGTAGGGCCGGCGCCGTGGCTCAATAGGCTAATCCTCCACCTTGCGGCGCCGGCACACCGGGTTCTAGTCCCGGTTGGGGTGCCGGATTCTGTCCCGGTTGCCCCTCTTCCAGGCCAGCTCTCTGCTATGGCCAGGGAGTGCAGTGGAGGATGGCCCAGGTGCTTGGGCCCTGCACCCCATGGGAGACCAGGAAAAGCACCTGGATCCTGGCTCCTGCCATCGGATCAGCACGGTGCGCCGGCTGCAGCGGCGGCCATTGGAGGGTGAACCAACGGCAAAGGAAGACCTTTCTCTCTCTGTCTCTCTCTCTCACTGTCCACTCTGCCTGTCAAAAATTAAAAAAAAAAAAAAAAAAAAATTCATTTGTAAACACAAAACACACCTAATAGCCAAAGCAATCTTAATAAAATCAAAGCTGGAGGCACCACAACACCACATTTCAATACATACTATATTGTGTAACAATCAACATAGCATTGTAATAGAGCAAAAATAGACATATAGTCCAATGGAACAGAATAGAAACCCCAGAAATTCACCCACACATCTACCACCAAGTAATCTTTGATAAACAAGCTAAAATCATTCACTGAGGAAGGGATATCGTCTTCAAAAAGTGTTGTAGAGAACGTTGGATTTTCACATTCAGTAGTTTGTAACAAACCCCTTACATTATGCTCTACAAAAATCAACTCACAGTTGAACCCAAATCTAAGCATAAGACCTAAAACCTTCAGACTGCTAGAGAACAACATTGGGGCAACTCTGCAACACATTGGCCTGGGAGAAGACTTCTTGGAATAGACCCCTGAAGCAGATAGTTATATTAAGTTAAATATTCTGGCACAGCAAAGGAAACAATTAGCCATGTGAGAAAGTAACTGACCAAATGAAAAAAAAAAAAAACTGCAAGTTATCTATATCATATATGATTAATACTCAGGATATATTTAGAGATCAATAAACTCAACAATGAAAGAATCTAGTTAAGAAATGGACAAAGGACACGAACAGGCATTTTTCAAAGGATGAAATACAAATGGCCAAAAGCCACATGAAAAGATGCTCAGGATGAGTAGCCATCAGGGAAATGCAAGTAAAAATGACAATGAAGCTTTACATCAGCACAGTTAAAATGGCTATAATCCAAAAATTAAAAAAAAAAACAACAACTAATAAGTCCTGGCAAGGATGTGGAAAGTTACTCTAACACACTGTTGGTGGGAATGTAAATTAGTACAACTATTAAGGAAGACAGTATGGAGACTTCTAATAAATCTGAACATAGATCTCCAATAGGACCCAACCATTCCATTCCTGGGAATTTACCCAAGGCAAAAGAAATCAGACCATGATAGTTACCTGTACCCTCAGGTTTACAACAGCTCAACTCACAATAGCAAAGATTTGAAATCATTTGATGATGATTGGACAGTGTGGCTAATATGCCTGATAGAATATTACCTAGCCATAAAATAGAATGAAATCCTGATATTTGCAACAAAATGGATAAACTGGAGATCATTATTCTAAGTGAAATAAATCAGGCCCAGAAAGATAAGTATCACGTTTTCTCTTATTTGTGGAATTTAATATAGAGATTATAAAACTGTGCAGATATCATATCATTGTATATTTAGTCACAAATGTAGCTTCACTGAATCATAACATGCAAATGACAGTATACTGTTGCTTTCTCAATTATCATTGTCTTGGATTTCTCACTCTATAATATTAATATCTCTCTTTTCATATGTAAATAGTGTATATGTGTATGTTTACCTTTGAAGTGAATGTGGCAGCCTATGAACAACTTTGTAAAAAAAAATAAAATGATGAAGCAAATAAAATATGCTGATAAAACTGAAGTAAAGGCATCAATTTGTTAATAATGTATTATAACATCTTAAATGCCAAAATATGGTATAAAATGACAAATAGGAAGGAAAACATTGATTGGAAAATAATACTAACTGAAAGTATTGAACATGAAAATGAATAATCATGTGTAACCTGATAACATAAAAGGACACTGAAAAATTAGTGAAGGAGAAAAAAATCTCTCAGAGACATCACCAATGAGACACAGATGTGAAAGGAGGAAGTGAAAGTAGTTACAGGCAGATGGGAAGTAAAATTATTAGCAGAGCTTCAAAGAACAGGAAAATAATAGAAATAAATAAGTCATTAGATTATGGATGCCCCTCAGATACTTAGTTGGTTATATAAATCAGCTTTATTTAGACATGTGCTAGAGATAATTAGAATCATCAAAAGATGATACAAAATTTTTTAGGCTTTCAAGGATAAAACACAGAGATGTCTCAACAATACATATATTCTTCTCTCTGTATCACCATTACATGAAGGAGTTAGGAGTGAGTTAAAGTATTTGTTAGTTATTTTTAGACAGAAATCCCGACAGGAGCCATGAAGTCTCCAGATCTGTGAGATGGCAACATAAGAGAGGAGCCCCAGTGATGCGACTCAGGGTTAACGTAGCACGTGGATATCAGGCGTGAAGACTAACGCACTGCAGCAGAGTGTGACTGCCCAGCGTCCACAACTGAAAAATCTAATTACTTGCAAATTTATGAATACGTGTATTTAATATGTATGTTTAAAATTATATATACACATAAAATTAAATTGTAATTGTATGGGAGAATTATTATGTTTGGTGATAGATTTCTTGGTATCCTAATGTATGTAAGTTATGAAATAACAATTGATTAAATTACACAAATTGCATGTACAAGCATTGCATTGTGTTATGCTTCACAAGAGTAACTGTGCATTTTAAAAAAGGAAAGGAAAATAGAAGGTTGCTAAAATATAAAGGTAAATTATTAAACTGTAGTTTTTAAGCTATACAAGATGCATTTAATTGGCTGGTATTATAAAAGTTATTTATTTGGAAATAAAAATAAATTAGTTTCTTTTATCATTTAAGGAAAATTTCTAAACTTTAGGATCTCCTAAGCTTTTGAATAAATTAAGGATCTCCAAAATAAATGTTTTTATGATAATCTATTTGCTATTATATAATAATTTATATATATTTAGAACATTTAGGAATATCAGTATATCTCCATATTAATGTTGCTATTATATGGAATTGAGTATATATGTTGTATATATATATAGCAATAATTAAAAGAACATAAATTCATGATACTCTGTTGAAAATTTTAATGTAAGAGAGAGAAGGAATTATCATGTATCTATTATTTTTTATGAGCCAACAGAAATCAAGTAAATTAGATTTCAGGTCAGTGCTTGGTGCAAAATCTGATGTGTGGAAACACCCAAGTCCTATCATTATTATCATTATCAACATCATGTGGTTGTTTATGAATTACAATGATTAGTTTTTTCACAAGTTGCTACTAATATTTAATATTCTATAAGGCATATTTTAGTTGATTGTATGAATCTTTTCTCTCGAATACCTATTCCTATTATCTAATTTTTTGTAAACATTTATTTCTTTATTTGAAAGGCAGAGTTAAAGAGAGAGAGGGAGAGATAGAGACAGATATTCCATATGCTGGTTCTGTTCCTAGATGGCCACAACAGCCATTGCTGGGCAACACCAACGCCAGGAGTCAGGAACCAGGAACTTCATCCAAGTATCTCACGTGGGTGATAGGAACCCAAACACCTGGGTCATGTTCCTCTGCTTTACAGGCCATTATCAGAGTGCTGGATTGGAGGTAGAGAAGCTGTTGTATCAAAAAGCACCCATATGGGATGCTGGCATCACAGGTGGTGGCTCTACCTTCTATGCCATACCGGCTCCCGTGATCTAATTTCTAATTAAAATATTTTATTATAATGTTTAATGTACATTATTTTAAATAAGTATGTTTTTGTTGTTATTACAATATGAAAATATAGATGGTAAAATTTCCAGTGCTAATTTTTTTAAAAAATGACAACACAAATCCTGTTTAAAATGTGAGAAGAAAACTATTAAAAATCAAAGATATGTAATGTAATGTAAAATTATCATAGAGTGCTAAATGTTTTTTCTAGAGGCATTTCCAAAGGTTTTATTATAGTCTTCATTAAACAATATCAAGGATTTTAATGGAGCAGAAGGGAAAAGAGTGTCTGGTTCAGAATTTCCAATTGCCATTTGAGTCTTTGTCTTCACTATGTCTTCTGCAATGTTGCACCCATAGAACATTAAAATGTCACAATATTTCTGTCGACTGGCAAGATGACAGCTATGAGGCTAGTTGTATAGCCACTAAGAAACTAATTAGCATTATTACAGAGGATTGCATATGATAATTAACAATTACACTTAAACTTTCCGAATAGAAGTTAATTTTCCCCAAAGGGGGCTATGCATAGATTATTGTGGAAGGAAGAACTTAATGAAATTTTCTACACACATCAGGTGCATAATAATGCTTCATTGCTACAACCATTACCATTTAAGTGTGCCAAGTACACCTATAATATTGAATACATATTTCTATGTAATTAGATATTGAATATTTTTATTTTATACTGATATTTTTATTTTATTGACATCACTATACTGTGACTGAAATATTCAAAATATATACTATTACAATACTTGTTTAAATATGCCTTTTAAATATGCAAGGGAACTCATATTAATATGTCAAGTATTTAATCCTAATTACACCCCAGTGCATCTCTGTGACATCTGAGAACAGATGTTCTGAAAAATAAAGCATATATTATGTTCAAAGGTGTTGATATCAACATCTAACCTAATCATTAAAAAAAAACTACCCAAACCACACTTAATCAATTTTTGGTAGCTGAGCATTGCATATGCTGTTTTCCACTGTTATATTTGTGTACCTTATAAATAATTTTAGAAAAATTATTTCTAATTTTTTCCTATTACATATAATCAGCAGTATAGTCTTAAGTTAATCTTGCTATGAGGTAGAAATTATATGTTGCACCTAACAGTTTGGTGTACTTGATCAGGAGTAATTTTAATTACTAAATTATTTCATATTTTCTTCTTAAAAATTTAAGTCAGAGTGTAGTGCTTTATAGCTTCCCAGCTTTAAATTTGTGAAATTTTGAAAATTGGGCACATTCGTTTTTACTGTGTATTTCCTAAATAAAAGATAAGAAACATAGGAAACCCTTCATATAATCATATATGTGAATATATCTGCATAAATTATTTTGAACATTAATGTATAAGTTTTCAACATTCTTCATATGACTTATCTATGCCAATTTTTTTTGAAATGCAATATCTTAATTTGTAAAAATTTATTTAATTAATTTGAAAACAGAATGACAGAGGGCACGGCAGAGAGGAAAACAGAGGCCTTCCATCTGCTAATTTAATCCTCAGATGACCGCAACATCCACAGCTGGCTCCAGCTGATGCCAGGAGCCAGAATTCCAACTAGGTGTGATGCATAAGTGGCAATGACCCGAGTATTTAAATCAAAATCTGCTGCCGCCAGGGTGGACGTTAGCAGGAAGCTGGTTCAGAAGTGTTGAAAACACCTGATCCCAGACTCTCTGACATGTGATGCAGATGTCCCAGTTGATGGCTTAATCAGTTGTACCGTAATGTCCACCTTCTATTAAAAAATTAACAAACATATTGAAGTTATATGTATTTATGGTGTACTATGTAATGTTGTAATACATATATATGCTGTGTAATATCTAGTTAGATTCCATGTGAAAATCAGTAAACAGGATAAACCATATCAATAGAAAAACTTGATCATGTTGAAAAATCCTTTAAGTTTTCTGTTGTAGTTGATTTCCTATTATTTCGTTAAAATATTTGCATCTGTGTTCATTAATTTACTAGCCTACAGTTTTCTTTTTGTTATGGTTGTTATTGTTGTTATGTCCTTGTCTGATTTTGCTATCAAGGTAATGCTAACATCACTGAATACTAATTAGAAGAATCCCTTCCTCTTCAGTTTGTTTCACTAAGTTAAGAAGGACTGTTGTTAATTCTTCTTTAAATTTTGGTTGGAAGTTAGCAGTGAAGCCATCTGGTTGGTGTTTTTCTTTGATGGGAGACATTTCATTATTGATTCAATCTTGCAATTCATTAGTGGTCTCAGTGTTTTAATTCCTCAAGATGTGGTCTAGATAAGGTGCACCTGTCCAGAAATTTTTCTATTCCTTTGACGTTATCAATGTTCTGCCATATAATTATTTCCAGTAATATCTAGAAATCTTGCATATTTCTGTGGTGTCAGTTGTTAGTGTCTCCCTTTTAATTTCTATTCATATATTTTTAAATCTTCTTTTTATTTTTTTGCTACTCTAGCTAAGATTTTTCAACTATATCTTTTCAAAGAAGTAGTTCTCCATTTCCACTGATTTTTTAAATGTAGTTTGAATTTTAAAGGCTCTATGTCATTTAATTTTGGCCTGAAGTTTGTCTTTCTTTCTAATTTTGGATTTAATTTTCTAGTTTTTCTAGTTCCTTGATATTTAGTGATTTTAAAAATCTTTTTGTTGCTTCAGTGTATATTTAGATGTATGATCCATCTCATTTAAAATATTTATTTATGTGCAAGGTAGTGTGTGTGTGTTTGTGTGTATGTATGTGTGTGTGTGTGTGTGTGAGGGAGAAAGAGAGAGAGAGAGAGAGAGAGAGAGAGATTCTTCTAAACACTGGCTCAATGCCTAATTGCCTACAACAGCCAAAGTGGGTCAATCAGAAGATAGGAACCAAGAACTCCATCTGGGCCTCCCAGGTGTATAGTAGAAACTCATATACTTGTGCTATAACCTGATGACCAAGAGTTGTATTAGAAGGAAGTTGGATTGAAAAAAAAAAAATGTTGGACAGATTTCAGGTAGTCTTATATGGGAATCTGGCATCCCAACAAATAGCTTAACCCATTGCACCTCAATGCCTACCCCACCTCTGTTCTTTTGATGTAGTCCTTAATTACTATAAATATCCATTTTAGTAATGCTTTTTGCTGCATCTTTTTGTATACATCCTTGTTGTATACATCCTTTATGTATTTTCCTTTTTATTCATTTCAATATTTTTAAATGTCCTCTTTAATTTCTTCCTTGATAACATGATTGTGCAGGAATAAGCTTTTTAAATTTTTAACAGATTCATTTATTTGTTTGAAAGGCAGATTCACAGAGAGAGAGGCAGAGAGACAGAGATAACTTCCATCCATCCACAGGTGCACTCCCCATATGGCCACCATGACTGGGGCTGAAAAGTCAGAAACCAGGAGCTCTTTCTGGGTCTCACACTTGCACATTCTTCCGCTGCTTTCCCAGCACATTACTAGGAAGTTGGATTAGAAGTGGAGCATCCAGGACACAATGGGAACCCATATGGGATCCTGGTATTTCAGATAGCTGCCTCACATGTTACTCCACAGTGTCCATCCCAGGAATAAGTTTTTAAATGTCTATGTATTTATGTAGCTTCCAAAGTTTTTATTGTTATTGATTTTTCTAGTTTTATTGCATTGTATATGAAAATGAAACAATATAATTTCTATTATTTAGAACTTATTGAGACATTTTTTGGTACCTACAGGATTTATCTTGTTAAATGCTCCAAGTGTTGTTGAGAAGAATGTTTATATATGCAATTTAAATATTACAGAGAAAAAACATTAATGTAGTTGAACCTTAAAACATGTATTATTATGGATATATTATTATTTTTATGATATTATAATATTTTGGCTTAAACAGGATAAAAACAACACCAATGGCTTTGATTACATATATTCATACATTTATAAAATCTTCTTTTATACTATATATCACTATATATATCTTTTATACTATATATCTGTGTCATAAACAATGATGAATAAGTGATAACATTTGATTTCTTATACTAAATCATGAAAGGCATTGTCCCCTGCAACTTTTTTACTTGCATCACTGGTTCTGAAAAAAGTTAATTATCATATAGTTCAAACAAACAATATACTCATAAATTACTAGAAAAATATATAAACATAGAAGTACAGGATGTCCTACACAGCAGTTAACCTCAACAGTTAACATAAGATTGCCAGCAATGTCAGTGAATCCCAAGGCCCCATTCATATCTTCATGTCATTGATCCCAACCATCATTTAACCATAAATCAATGAGAAACCTCAGGCAAAAATTACTTGGCTAAACCTTTCTTGGAATTGTGACCAGAAGAAAAATTGTTATTTAATACATTTTTACTCATATATATTAGTAATTTTGAGGTGATTTATATAATTATTAATTAAAACAAATAGTAACTAGCTCTATTAAAAAATAAATTTTAAGCTACATTTTTAAGTAGTTGGCTAGAGATGATAGGGAAGACACTCAATTTCTATATGTACTTTGGCATTTTCATATCTTCGGAGACACTTGTGCAGTTGTACAAGAGAGTACAACTTATCTCAATTATCCTGTAATTGAAACATCTTTAAAAAGTGCAATAAAATATTATAAATGAGATAAGTGCATTGATAAAGTGAAAAATGCTACAAACATAATGAGGATCTGTCATAATTTCCGAGATAAATTTACTTGATCAAAAAGAACAAATTGACATGTTAGAACTCAAACACTAAATTACTAAAATCAAAATGTGAACAAACTTGTTTACCAACATAATAGTGGGGGTAGAAGAAAGAATAAGTATATTAGCTTTCCATTATTGTGGAATTTTTTTTTCCATCCTTTCTCTTTCGGTCTGCTGGTTAGTTGTGTTTCTTGTAAGAGCAAATAGATGGATCTTGTTTTTTTTAATTCGTTGTGTTTATCTGTATCTTTTAACTGGAGAGTTGAGACCATCTACATTCAAGGTCACTATTGATAAGTAACAACTTGGCCTTGTCATTTCTCCATAAATAAACCTATTGTTTTATTTGGATTACTTTTATATTTTTACTGGGAGATATTCTGCCCTCACATTCTTTCATAATGATGGTTTTCTTTCTGTGTTTCTGTGTGTAACATATCCTTAAGCATCTTTTGTAAGGCTGGATCAGTGGTGACAAATTCTTTCAATTTCTGCTTGTTATGGAAGGACATTATTTCACCTTTATTCATAAATGAGAGCTTTGCAGGGTACGGTGTTCTGTGTTGACAGTTTTTTTTCTTAAGACTTGGACTATGCCTCGCCATTCTCTCCTAGCCTGTAGGATTTCTGATGAGAAGTCAGCTGTGAGGCTAATTGAAGATCCTCTGAAATATGCTAGCATTTCACTCATACACACTTTTGAATTTTTTCTTTATGATTTACTCTTGAATGTTTGACTTCAATGTGTCATGAGGGAGATTTTCTGGTCATAGTGGAAGTTCTCTCTCCCCTTCAGAAAAAGGTACTGCCTTCTTTGATAGCCCATTCTTCCCGCTGGGAACTCACTCAGAGATCTTTCGTTTAGGTCATTTTTTTTTTTTATTTTTTGCCAGAGTGTCTTGGCTTTCCATGGCTGCGAAACTCTCATGGAATTTTTAGCAAGATCTGAATGCCTTAAGGGCTCATTCTGAGGCCAGAGTGCTATTTATGGCATTTGCCATTCTATGAGTCTGCTGCATATCCTGCTTCTCATGAAGGATGATTCTCTTCTTTTTAATTCTATCAATTATTATTTGCAGACACTGGTTTTATTTATGTAATCCCTGTGACACATAATCTTATCATTTGATCAATTATGAACTTAAACTGGTTACTTTAACAAATAAGATGGCATTGGTACATCCCACCTTGATGGGATTGAATTGGAATCCCCTGGCACCTTTCTAGATCTACCATTAGGGGTAAGTCCGAGTGAGCATGTGCCGAAATGTACATCTCTTCCCTTTCTTATTCCCACTCTTATATTTAACAGGGATCACTTTTCAGTTAAATTTATTTATTTATTTATTTTACTAAAAGGAATTGTTAGAGTCGACCACCCAAAAAACGTCACCAAGAGACATCTCTTATGCAAACAGCAAGGGGGAGCTTTATTGATTATCCAGCATGCTGGGGCTGTCTGATCATACATGAGCAGAGCAGCCCCGAATAACCAAAGGTTAAGGTTTATAAAGGCAAAAACCGCAAAATCGGGAGGGGGGAGAGAATACACGGTTGCTAAGCGGTTGCTAATATCTTACAATCAGCAATTATGATCTTAAGACATAGACAAATCACATTTTCATTATTAGCTCAGGTAACCCAGGTGTAACCTTTTTATTTTTAAGCTTGAGCAACCATGTTAGGGGGTTTTTGTGTGTTGCCAAGGGTGATGTAGTGTACTGCTATTGTCTGACTATTTGAGATCATAGTTTCAGACCAGAGTCTCACGGTGGGGGGGTGGGGGTGGTTGCTTTCCCAGAATGCAGTCTCAAGTGCTCCAAAATGGAGTCCCTACTGTCAAGGTGCTACTTTACTCTGTCTTATTTTCATAGCTGCACCAGGAATGTTTAAACCTGTAAGCTTAAGCTTAACTTTTTACACCCACACATATACAATTTTAACTCTTCAGAATAAAATATTAAGTTGTTCCTCAACAGTCTAGACAAGGGCTGATCATGTCATTGTCTCTCATAGTGTCCATTGCACTTCAATGGGTATCATTCTAGATGCTCGTTTAGTTGCCATCGATCAGGGAGAACATATGATATTTGTCTCTTTGGGTCTGGCTTATTTCACTCAGCATGATGTTTTCCATCTGCCTCCATTTTGTTGTAAATGTCCGGATTTCATTTTTTTTTACTGCTGTATAGTGTTCCACAGAGTACATATCCCATAGTTTCTTTATCCAGTCATCCGTTGATGGACATTTAGGTTGATTCCATGTCTTAGCTATTGTGATTTGAGCTGCAACAAATATTGAGGTGCAAATGGCTCTTTCTTTCTCCCCTTTAATTCCATTTGGGTAAATTTCAAGGAGTGGGATGGCTAGATCATGTGGTAGGGCTATATTCAGGTTTCTGAGGTCTCTCCAAACTGTCTTCCATAGTGGCTTTACCAGTTTGCATTCCCACCAACATTGGATTAGTGTCCCTTTTTCCCCACATCCTCACCAGCATCTGTTGTTGGTTAATTTCTGTATGTAAGCCAATCTAACTGGAGTGAGATGAAACCTCATTGTGGTTTTGATCTGCTAGGGATCCTGAACATTTTTTCATGTGTCTGTTGGCCATTTGGATTTCCTCTTTTGAAAAATGTCTGTTAAGGTCCTTGGCCCATTTTTTTATTGGGTTGTTTGTTTTGATTTTGTGGTGTTTTTTGATCATTTTATAGATTCTAGTTGTTAATCCTTTATCTGTTGTGTAGTTTGCGAATAAGGTCTCCCATTCTGTTGGTTGCCTCTTCACTTTCCTGACTGTTTCCTTTGCTGTTAAGAAACTCTTCAATTTGAGGTAATCCCATTTGTTTATTTTATCTTTGATTACTTGTGCCTCTAAAGTCATCTCCAGGAATTCTTCACCTGTTCCAATATCTTGAAGGGTTTCCCCTATGCTCTCAATTAGTTTCATGATGTCGTGGCACATCTCTAGTTCTTAGATCCATGTTGAGTGGATTTTTGTATAAGGTGTAAGGTAGGGGTCTTGCTTCATACTGCGACATATGGACATCCAGTTTTCCCAGCACCACTTGTTGAAGAGGCTATCCTTGTTCCAGGGGTTGGTTTTAGGTCCTTTGTCGAATATGAGTTGGTTATAGATGTTTGGATTGATCTCCAGTGTTTCTATTCTGTTCAATTGGTCTATCCGTCTGTTTTTGTACCAGTACCAGGCTGTTTTGATTATAACTGTCCTGTAGTATGTCTTGAAGTCTGGAATTGTGATGCCTCCAGCCTTGTTTTTATTGCAAAGGATTGCTTTAGCTATTCTGGGTCTCCTGTTTCTCCATATGAATTTCAGCATCATTTTTTCTAGGTCTTTGAAGAATGACTTTGGTATTTTGATTGGTATTGCATTAAACTTGTAAATTGCTTTTGGGAAAATGGACATTTTGATGATATTGATTCTTCCAATCCATGAGCATGGCAAGTTTTTCCATTTTTTTGTGTCATCGTCTATTTTTTTCTTTAGTGTTTTGTAATTTTCATCATAGAGGTTTTTGACATCCTTGGTTAAATTTATTCCAAGGTACTTTATTGTTTTTGTGGCTATCGTGAATGGAATTGATCTTAGAAGTTCTTCCTCAGCCCTGGCATTATCTGTGTAAACAAAGGCTGTTGATTTCTGAGTGTTGACTTTGTATCCTGCTACTTTACCAAACTCTTCTATGAGTTCCAATAGTCTCTTATAGGAGTTTATTGGGTTCTCTATATATAGTATCATGCCATCTGCAAATAGGGATAGTTTAACTTCCTCCTTTCCCACTTGTATCCCTTTAATTGCTTTTTCTTGCCTAATGGCCCTGGCTAACACTTCTAGGACTATATTGAATAGCAATGGTGAGAGTGGGCATCCCTGTCTGGTGCCAGTTTTCAATGGAAATGCCTCTAACTTTTCCCCATTCAATATGATGCTGGCCATTGGTTTATCATAGACTGCCTTAATTGTGTTGAGGAATGTTCCTTCTAACCCCAATTTGCTTAGGGTTTTCATCATGAAAGGGTGTTGTATTTGATCAAATGCTTTCTCTGCATCTATTGAGATAATCATATGATTTTTGTTTCTCAATTTATTAATGTGATGTATTACATTGATTGACTTTCGAATATTGAACCATCCCTGCAAAACAGGGATAAATCCCGCTTGGTCTGGGTGAATGATCTTTCTGATGTGCAGTTGGATTTGGTTTGTCAGAATTGTGTTGAGTATTTTTGCATCTATGTTCATCAGGGAGCTAGGTCTGTAGTTTTCTTTCTCTGTTATGTCTTTTCCGGGCCTAGGAATTAAGGTGATATTGGCTTCGTAGAAAGAATTTGGAATGATTCCCTCCCTTCCAATTGTTTTGAATAACTTGAGAAGAATGGGGGTTAGTTGTTCTCTAAATGTCTAGCAAAATTCAGCAGTGAAGCCTTCCAGTCATGGGCTCTTCTTTTTCGGTAGTGTGTTAATTACTGATTCAATTTCTTCCATGGTTATGGGTCTGTTTACATTTTCTATATCTTCACGGCTCAGTTTAGGAAGGTTGTATGTGTCCAGGAATCTATCCATTTCTTTCAGGTTCCCCAATTTGTTAGCATACATCTCTTTGTAGTGGTTTCTGATGATTCTTTTTTTTTTCTTTCTTTTTTTTCTTTTTCTTTTTTTTTAACTTTTATTTAATGAATATAAATTTCCAAAGTACGATTTATGGATTACAATGGCTTCCCCCCCATAACGTCCCTCCAACCCACAACCCTCCCCTTTCCCACTCCCTCTCCCCTTCCATTCACATCAAGATTCATTTTCGATTATCTTAATATACAGAAGATCAGCTTAGTATACATTAAGTAAGGATTTCAACAGTTTGCTCCCACACAGAAACATAAAGTGAAAAATAATAGATGATTTTTTTAAATGATGATGAAATCAGATCAGACCTATTGTCATGTTTAATCCCAGTGAGAGTCAAGTTGGGAGTTGATAATTTCTTTTTTTTTTTTTTTTTTTTTTTACAGAGGATCAGTTTAGTATACATTAAGTAAAGATTTCAACAGTTTGCACCCCCATAGAAACACAAAGTGAAATATATTGTTTGAGTACTCGTTATAGCATTAAATCTCAATGCACAGCACATTAAGGATAGAGATCCTACATGAAGAGTAAGTGCACAGTGACTCCTGTTGTTGACTTTACCAATTGACACTCCTGTCTATGGCATCAGTAATCTCCCTATGCTCCAGTCATGAGTTTCCAAGGCTATGGAAGCCCTCTGAGTTCTCCGATTCTTATCTTGTTTAGACAAGGTCATAGTCTAAGTGGAGGTTCTCTCCTCCCTTCAGAGAAAGGTACCTCCTTCTTTGAAGTCCTGTTCTTTCCACTGGGTTCTCACTCACAGAGATCTTTTGCCAGAGTGTCTTGGCTTTCCATGCCTGAAATACTCTCATGGGCTTTTCAGCCAGATCCGAATGCCTTTAGGGCTGATTCTGAGTCCAGAGTGCTATTTAGGACACCTGCCATTCTATGAGTCTGCTGAGTATCTCACTTCCCATGTTGGATCACTTCCCCTTTATTTATTCTATTGGTTAGTGTTAGCAGGTACTAGACTTGTTTATGTGCTCCCTTTGACTCTTAGTCCTTTCATTATGATCAATTGTGAACTGAAATTGATCACTGGGACTAGTGAGATGGCATTGGTACATGCCACCTTGATGGGATTGAATTGGAATCCCCTGGTATGTTTCTAACTCTACCATTTGGGGCAAGTCAGCTGATTCTTTTTATTTCTGTTGTGTCTGTTGTTACATTTCCATTACTATCTTTGATTTTACAGATTTGGGTCTTCTCTCTCCTTTTTTTGGTTAGTTAGGCCAATGGTGTGTCAATTTTGTTTATTTTTTCAAAGAACCAGCTCCTGGTTTTGTTGATCTTTTGTATTTTTTTTTTTGGTTTCAATTCTGTTTATTTATTCTCTGATAGTTAGTATTTCTTTCCTCCTTCTGGATTTGGGCTTGATTTGCTGCTGTTTTTCTAAATCTTTGAGGTACATGGAGAGTTCATTTGTTTAGTTCCTTTCCAGCTTCTTGATGTAGGCACCAATTGCTATAAACTTTCCTCTTAGCACTGCTTCTGCTGTGTCCCATAGGTTTTGATAGGTTGTGTTATCATTTTCATTTGTTTCTAGAAATCTTTTGATTTCTCTTTTAATTTCTTCAATGACCCACTGTTCGTTTAGGATCATGTTGTCCATTCTCCATATATTTGCATATGGTGTAGAGATTCTTGGGTTGTTGATTTCGAGTTTCACTGCACTGTGGTCTGAGATGCTGCATGGTATAGTTTCAATTTTTTTGAATTTGTTGAGGCTCCCTTTATGGCCTAACATATGGTCAATCCTAGAGAACGTTCCATGTACTGGGGAGAAATATATGAACTCTTTGGCTGTGGGTTGGAAGGTTCCAAAGATATCTATTAGGTCTATTTGGTCTATAGTGTCAATTAACTCTGTTGTTTCCTTGTTGAATTTCTGACAGGTTGATCTGTCCATTGGTGAGAGTGGGGTGTTGAAGTCCCCTGTTACTATTGTATTTGAATCTATAATTCCCTTTAAATCCTTTAATAATTCTTTCAGGTAGCCAGGCGCCCTGTAATTAGGTGTGTATACATTTATAATAGTAATGTCTTCCTGTTGGATAGATCCTTTAATCATTATATAGTGCCCTTCTTTGTCTCTTTTAATAGTTTTTATGTTAAAATCTATTTTGTCTGATATCAGGATGGCCACACCAGCTCTTTTTTGATTTCTGTTAGCTTGGAGTATCTTTTTCCATCCTTTTACTTTCAGTCTGCATGTGTCTGCTGATAAGGTGTGTCTCCTAAAGGCAACATATAGATGGATTCTCTTTCTTGATCCAATCAGCAATCTATGTCTTTTGGTAGTAGAATTAAGACCATTCACATTCAGTGTGATTACTGTTAAGTACTGTCTTTTCCCATTCATGTTTCTTAAATGAGCTGTTTATGTATTTTGAACTTTGTAGGTTACTCTACATTCACTTTTTTTCTGTAGTGAAGTTCTTGTTTTTGTATTTCTGTGTGCAGCACGACTCTGAGCAAGTGTTGTAGGGCTGGACGTGTGGATACAAATTCTTTCAGTTTCTGTTTGTCTTGGAAGATCTTTATTTCCCCTTCATTCATAAATGATAGCTTTGCAGGGTATAGTATTCTAGGTTGGCATTGTTTGTCTTTTAAAACTTGAAATATATCATGCCATTGTCTCCTTGCCTGTAGTGTTTGCAATGAGAAGTCTGGAGTGAGTCTGATTAATTTACCCCTGAATGTGATTTGTTGTTTTTCTCTAGCACATTTTAGGATTTGCTCTTTGTGTGTCACTGAGCTGAGTGTTGCCACAATGTGTCACATTGAATTACTCTTCTGGTCTACCCTGTTCGGAGTCCTGGCTATCTGTTGAATTTGCCTGTTGTTATCCAGCTGCCTTTGCTTGAAGTTTTCTGATATTATTTCATTGAAAACACCTTCCAATCCATTCTCTCTTTCTACCCCCTTAGGGACTCCTATTATCCGAACACTACACCATTTGATTGAATCTTGTAGGTCTCCGACCATATTTTTTAATTTTTTAAATTTCTTCTTCCTGCGTTTGAACTGACTGTATTATTTCTGGAAGTTTGTCTTCGAATTCTGATATTCAGTCTTCTATTTCATCTGTTTGATTTCCGAGGGATTCCACGGTGTTTTTTATATGGTCAATTGAGTTTTTCAGTTCTAGTATCTCATTCTGGCTTCTCTTTAGGATCTCTAATCCTTGGGCTTGTTTTTCATTCAGCTCTCAACACTGTTTCTCATTATTTCTAAGTATTCTGATTATTAATTTTCTGAATTCTTTTTCTGGCATAGTTTCAAATTCTTCTTCAGCCTTTGTTATGGTTCGTTTAGCCTGCTCCATTGGCGAGTTTATATGTTCTTCTATATTCTTATTGTGGGTTTTTGTTTTGTTTTTCGGCATTCCATCTGGGTGGTTTTTCAGGTTGATTTCCCTCTGCTATGGGCTGCTGTGAGTCTGTACCAATATCCAGTGTAAGTAGGCTGCTCTGCCTTCTAGAGTTAGTTGTTTATTTATTTATTTATTTATTTATTTATTGTAACTTGAGTGGGCTGGTGTCAGGGCTTTGAGGTGCCAATCTCCACCCCTTGGGGGGCCGGTTTCCTTGTTCCTATGTTCGCCCTTACATGTATGTGCCTAGGGTTCATTGGTCAGTCACTCTCTTTCACTGCACCTCCTGCGTGAGGAGTGTCAAGTAGCTCCAGATCACCTTTGGACTCTGCCCCTGCTGCTTCCTCCTTCGGAGCAGAGGCCAGCTGCCTTTAAGCCCAAATGTAAACAAACAAGATGGCTACACTCTGCCTCCTGCAGCTCTGATTGTGGGTTGGGTGGATCCTAAGGATCCTGGCATTATTGATCCCTCAGTTCATCCCCCTAGATCTTGCCCTCTTCCCGCGGGCGCTATTCATTTTTTTTTTTTTCTGGTAACTTGAGTAGACTGGTGTCAGGGCTTTGAGCTACCCTCTCTTGCTGCCTGCCCCTGCACAAGGAGTGTTGTGTCACTCCACTCCACCTTTGGGCTCTGCCTCCGAAGGTTAGTGCAGAGGCAGAGGCAGTTCTCCTTTAAGCCCAAATGTAAACAAACAATATGGCTGCTTCCCACCTGTTGTAGCTCCGACTTGGGGGAGGGATCCTGGATTGTTCAGTCCCTCAATCACACCCCCTGAATCACTCACTCTTTCCGCAGGCACTACTCACTCTGTTCCATTTTCTATTTCCTCCCCCACTCAGTCGTGCGTGTCTCAGTGTCCATCCCAGGGTGGGTTGGGGGAGGGGTGGCGGTGGCTGCTACAGCAGTGCTGGGTGAGTGCCCTGTCTCACCTTGGCTTCCAGCGCTGGTGTGTACACACTCCTGCTGGTGTCCTGCTCCTCAGGCATCCGTGTCCTCCTCGCAGGTCCACCCTGTCTCCCCCGTTTCAGAAGTGCTTCCCTTTCCCTGAAACTACAAATTCTCACCCCTCTTTGAACCTTCCCTTCCTGGACCATCAGTGTGCTCTCTCCCTATTCCACCCTTCAGTTAAATTTAAATGACCAACAATAATTGTGCGGTACTTAAAGAGTTCAACTAATGGTATTAAGTAGAGCAAAAAAATACTGAAAGGACTGATTCTGAATCATCCCTTAAGGCATTCGGATTTGGCTGAAAAGCCCAGGAGACTATTTCAGGCATGGAAAAAGACACTCTGGCAAAAAAAAAAAAAAAAAAAAAAAAAAAAGAAAAGAAAAACAAACAAACAAACAAAAAAACCCCACAAACCTAAATATCTCTGCGAGTGAGATCCCAGTGGAAAGAATAGGCCATCAAAGAAGGAGGTACCTGTCTCTGAAGGGAGGAGAGAACTTCCACTTTGACTATGACCTTGTCTAAATATGATCAGAGTTGGCAAACTCAAAAGGCTTCCATAGCCTTGGCAACTCATGACAGGAGCCTAGGGTGATTACTGATGCCATAAACAAGAGTGTCAATTTGTTAAGTCAACAAAAGGGTCACTGTGCACTTACTCCTCATGTAGGATCTCTGTCCTTAATGTGCTGTACATTGTGATTTAATGCTATAACTAGTACTCAAACAGTATTTTACACTTTGTGTCTCTGTGTGGGTTCAAACTGTTGAAAGTTTTACTTAATATATACTAATCTGATCTTCTGTATATAAAGAGAATCGAAAATGAATCTTGATGTGAATGGAAGGGGAGAGGGAGCGGGAAAGGGGAGGGTTGCAGGTGGGAGGGAAGTTATGGGGGGGAAGCCATTGTATGTTGGGGACACTCTCCCCCTCCCTAATAGCTCTAGGTGTGGAAAGGTGCCTGCATAGCCTCTTGCCCTGAGGACTGAAAACATTCTGTGACAACTAAAAAACATCCAGTGGTTAAGATAACGTGTGCCTGCTTGTGATAACTATGTCCTGCCACCTGACCTTCAACCCTGAACAGATCCTGAAACAGCTCCTCTTTCCCACCCCCTACTGCTTCCCCTAAGAAGTATATAAACCCCTGTGTAAAAAATAAACTTTGCAGCTTGATCAGAACTCTTGTCTTGCTGCCTTCTTGTGTCTCCTGTCCCTTTCATTCCTCCTTCTAGGTTCTTGGCCCTAGTTGACGTCCGTGGGACAGGACAATTGTAATCCATAAGCTGTACTTTGGAAATTTATATTCATTAAATAAAAGTTTAAAAAAATACTGAATGGAATAAAATAGTAAGTTATTCCTCAACAGTCAGGACAAGGGCTGATCAAGTCACTGTTTCTCATAGTGTCCATTTCATTTCAACAACTTTCCTTTTTGGTGCTCGGTTAGTTGTCACCAATCAGGGAGAACATATGATATTTGTCCCTTTGGGTCTGGCTTATTTCACTCAGCATGATGTTTTCCAGATTCCTCCATTTTGTTGCAAATGACCGGGTTTCATTTTTTTTTTTTTTTACTGTTATAGTATTCTAGAGTACATGTCCCATAATTTCTTTATCCAGTCTTCTGTTGATGGACATTTAGGTTGATTCCATGTCTTAGTTATAGTGAATTAAGCTGCAATAAACATCAAGGTGCAGACAGCTCTTTTATTTTCCAATTTAATTTCCTTTGGGTAATTTCCAAGGAGTGAGATGGCTAGATCGTGTGGTAGGGCTATATTCAGGTTTCTGAGGAATCTCCAAACTGACTAACAAAGTGGCTTTACCAATTTACATTCCCACCAACAGTGGGTTAGTGTCCCTTTTCCCCCACATCCTCACCTGCATTTATTGTTGGTAGATTTCTGTATGTGAGCCATTCTAACCGGGGTGAGGTGAAACCTCATTGTGGTTTTGATTTGCATTTCCCTAATGGCTAGTGATCCTGAACATTTTTTCTTGTGTCTGTTTGCCATTTGGAATTCCTCTTTTGAAAAATGTCTATTGAGGTCCTTGGCCCATCTCTTAAGTGGGTTTTTTGTTTTGTTTTGTGGAGTTTCTTGATCTCTTTATAGATTCTGGTTATTAACCCTTTATCTGTAGCATAGTTTGCAATATTTTTCCCCATTCTATTGGTTGCTTCTTCACTTTCCTGACTGTTTCCTTTGTAGTACAGAAACTTCTCAATTTGATGTAATCCCAAATGTTAATTTTGGCTTTGACTGCCTGCTCCTCAAGGGTCTTTTCCAAGAAGTCTTTGCCTGTCCCTATATTTTGCAAAGTTTCTCTGCTATTCTCTAATAATCTTTTGGTGCTGGGTCATAGATTTAAGTCTTTAATCCATGTCGAGTGTATTTCTGTGCAAGGTGTAAGGTAGGGGTCTTGCTTCATGCTTCTGCATGTGGAAATCCAGTTTTCCCAGCACCATTTGTTGAATGGACTGTCCTTGCTCCAGGAATTGGTTTTAGATCATTGATCAAATATAACTTGGCTGTAGATGTTTGGATTGATTTCTGGTGTTTCAATTCTGTTCCATTGTTCTATCCATCTGTTTCTGTACCAGTACCATGCTGTTTTGATTATAACTGCCCTGTAGTATGTCCTGAAATCTGGTGTTGTGATGACTCTGGCTTTGTTGTTGTTGTACACAATTGATTTAGCTATTCGAGGTCTCCTGTGCCTCCATATAAATTCCAGCATCATTTTTTTCCAGATCTGAGAAGAATGTCTTTGGTATTTTGATTAGTATTGCATTGAATCTATAAATTGCTTTTGGAAGAATGGACATTTTGATAATATTGATTCTTCCAATCCATGGGCATGGAAGATTTCTCCATTTTTTGGTATCCTCTTCTATTTTTTTCTTTAAGATTTTGTAATTCTCATTGTAGAGATCTTTGATGTCCTTGGTTAAGTTTATTCCAAAGTATTTGATTGTTTTTGTTGCTATTGTGAATAGGATTGATCTTAGAAGTTCTTCATCAGCCGTGGCATTGCCTGTGTATACAAAGGCTGCTGATTTTTGTGCGTTGATTTTATATCCTGCTACTTTACCAAACTCTTTTATGAGTTCCAATAGTCTCTTAGTAGAGTTCTTTGGATCCCCTAAATAAAGAATCATATCATCTGCAAAGAAGAATAGTTTGACTTCTTCCTTCCCAATTTGTATCCCTTTAATTTCTTTTTATTGCCTAATGGCTTTGGCTAAAACTTTCAGTACTATATTTAATAGCAATGGTGAGAGTGGGCATCCCTGTCTGGTACCAGATCTCAGTGGAAATGCTTCCAACTTTTCCCCATTCAATAGGATGCTGGCCGTGTGTTTTTCATACATTGCTTTGATTGTATTGAGGAATGTTCCTTCAATATCCAATTTGCTTAGAGTTTTCATCATGAAAGGGTGATGTATTTTATCAAATGCTTTTTCTGCAACTATTGAGATAATCATATGGTTTTTCTTCTGCAGTCTGTTAATATGGTATATAACGTTGATTGTTTTGCAAATGTTGAACCATCCCTGCATACCAGGGATAAATCCCACTTGGTCTGGGTGGATGATCTTTCTGATGTGTTGTTGCATTCTATTGGCCAGAATTTTATTGAGGATTTCTGCATCTATGTTCATCAGGGATATTGGTCTGTAATTCTCTTTCACTGCTGCATCTTTTTCAGGTTTAGGAATTAAGCTGATTCTGGCTTCATAGAAAGAATTAGGGAGGATTCCTTCTTTTTCAATTGTTCTGAATAGTTTGAGAAGAATTGAAGTCAGTTCTTCTTTAAATGTCTGGTAGAATTCAGCAGTGAATCCTTTCAAACCTGGGCTTTTCTTTGTTGGGATGTAAGCTCAGATTTCCCTGCAATTTCTCTCACCAGGTGTCCAAGGCCACCTGAGTTTGTGGTGTCTCCCATCAAGACTACTCACATCTCAGCCACACTGTGAGTTCTCCCATACGCCCTCAGTTCTTTTCTTTTTTTTCACAGTCCTGGTTCATAAGCTCCACACATTCAGTAGGTCTTAGTCTCCTGTTATTACTTCCCACCAGAGTCAGGTTTATCTGCTTGGCTGAGAGTGGGCGCAGCCCCGAGCTGGCTCAGCTGTTACATATGTCCAAAATGGCGCCTGCTCTATTTTCTAGCTCACCTTTGTAAGGTGTGTGAGGAGAGAGAATCTTGTCTGTACCGGTCCCTTTTATTTATTTTTCTCTCTTCTAGCTAGGCTGGAGTACTTTCCCCTGCGGGGACTCAAGTCTTGTTTCCTCTAGGTTCCTCCTGTCGCCTTTGCACTAATGTCTTGGGCTACTGCGCTTTTCCATTTCCCCTCTTCCTTCAGCACTGGTCAGAGCCTCTTGGCAACCTGGGTCCTGAGCCATGGGTGCCTGTGCCCTCCACGTAGATACACCAAGTCCCTCTAATTATGGAAGAGTTTCCCCTGCCATTTTTTCCCTAATTCTTCCCTGAGACTACACTATCTTCACTTTTATTAATCTGTCTTCTCCTCAACTTAAGTAAGCTCCCTCCCTATTGTACCTTCTTGGCTCCTCCCAATCTGCTATATTCTTGATTGGCATGTTTAGAGCCTATTTTATTATTTATTTAGCTAGTCAAAAATGCCAAGTATGTAATTAAAAATTAAGTTTTCTTGGCAATTAATTATTGCAAATTCAATTATTATAAATGTTTTCTTTGAAATAAGAGAAATTCATTTTGTTAATATACTTACAGCATTTCAAAATATTATTAAATAAAAGCATGCTCTTTTGTTCCTGAACCAGATTTTAAATTTGCATTTTAAAGTAGAATGATATATTAGCAATCTAAGTTACATGTCATGTACCACATAAACATTGTTACACCGATTAGATAACATCATAAATTATGAAGCCATATCATAATTAATCACACTAGCTTTACAGGTACTATAGTCCATATTTCAAGAATTCGTGTTTTCAAGACTGCAGACACTGTGAAATCCTAAGTAGAATTTTACCTCTCTGACCTAATGCAATGTCAAACTATTGTTGGTTATGGAGACACAATGGTGACATTTTGACTTAAAAATTTGCAATGGGGCCAGAAAATATTAACTTAAACTTGTTTGATAGATTTCATTCATTCTCATGTGATGATTTCTTTTATTGTTATACCAGCAATATTAATTTTAAAACATACATTTCTATTTCCTCTTTAAGATTTTTTGTTTATATTTTACAGTAAAATACATGCCAAGCAATTGGCATGTGACATGTGATATACATTTATACTTGTATTTTATTTTATTTTATTTTTTGACAGGCAGAATGGACAGTGAGAGAGAGAGACAGAGAGAAAGGTCTTCCTTTGCCGTTGGTTCACCCTCCAATGGCCGCTGCTGGCAGCACGCTGCAGCCGGCGCACCGAGCTGATCCCAAGGCAGGAGCCAGGTACTTATCCTGGTCTCCCATGGGGTGCAGGGCCCAAGCACTTGGGCCATCCTCCACTGCACTCCCTAGCCAGAGCAGAGAGCTGGCCTGGAAGAGGGGCAACCGGGACAGAACTGGCGCCTCAACCGGGACTAGAACCTGGTGTGCCGGCGCTGCAAGGCGGAGGATTAGCCTAGTGAGCCCCGGCGCCGGACCCATTCTTGGTTTTATCAGGAAATTTTTGATAAATACCACCAGATGATGAATAATAAATTGAAAAACCTGGTTTTGTCTTATCCTGACCTGACGTTGCATCAATGGAAAATACTGAACCTGTGAATTAGACTAAAGAACTTTGCAATGTTAATTATCTCTCCTTTATATCTCTGAGGTACAAGATAATGGATGTATTGGTTCAGGGTAGATGTTTTGCAATATGGTAAGCATTTTTGTTTTAAAGATTTTCTGTCCTTATGTGAGAGTGATAGAGTCTTTGACTCATGAAATGGTATAGATAGAAATCTTGATACTTAAAATACCTTAGCAAACCTAAAGCCCAGTTTCTTCAACAGGAAGAGAATAGTGTTTAGTTGTAACTTCAGAAAACTGATCATCTAATTTGGTTTGATTCTATGAAGAACAACAGCATGGAATTTGTCTTTCACTAGAACACAGAGGTTTGTTTCAGCTTTCAGGATAAATATTTATGTATCCCAAAGAGAAGAAGTGTTTCATTTATTAATAAATACAAGCTATAAATAAAAAAGAACTAATTTCATTTCATCTGTTTCTTAAATATAATCTCACAATCTCAGTAACAATATTTTCCACTTAAAAATTACCATGTTAATGCTGTTACCTCATTTCTTATTTCTTTTTAAATCAATTTTCATTTGTTTTCAAAATCATTATATTATCAATTAATTTTGCTTCAATAAACAACACTGAGATTTAAAGTATGAATGTTAATGATTCACTTTTGAAATATTATAGTGAAAACAGTTATATAAATACACTATTAGAGAGGCTATGTTGTGTGCCATATATTTTTGTCATACACTCATTTATAGATATAATTATTAATAAACATTCTGAATTTACTCTTCAATTACAAATACATTCCAATAAATATGTAAATGCTTGAACATGCATTCTTTTTGTTTGTTTGTTTTATTTGACAGGTAGAGTTATAGACAGTGAGAGAGAAACAGAGAGAAAGGTCCTCCTTCCATTGGTCCACCCCCCAAATGGCTGCTACAACCAGAACTGGGCCAATCTGAAGCCAGGAGGCATGTGCCTCCTCCTGGTCTCCCATGCAGGTGCAGGCGCCCACGCACTTGGGCCATCCTCCACTGCCTTCCAGGGCCAGGAGCAGAGCAGAGAGCTAGACGGGAAGAGTAGCAGCAAGGACTAGAACCCAGCACCCATATGGGATGCGGGTGCCGCAGGCGGAAGATTAACCAAGTGAGCCACTGTGCTGGCCCCTGAACATTTATTCTAACATATAGGTAACATTAAGGCTCAAAGATTCCTGAGGGGCCATGGCTGTGCCACAGCAGGCTAAAGACCTGTGAAGTGCTGACATCCCTCATGGGCATTGCTTCTAGTCATGGTTGCTCCTCTTCTGATCCGGCTCTCTGCTATGGCCTGGGAAAGCAGTAGAAGATGGCCAAATACCTTGGGTCTCTTTACCCATGTGGGAGACCAGGAAGAAGCTCCTGGCTCCTGAGTTTGGATCAGCTCACTTCTGGCCATTGCAGCCATGCAGGGAGTGAACCAGCCAATGGAAGACCTCTCTCTCTGTCTCTACCTCTCTCTGTAACTCTTTCAAATAAATAAAATAAATCTTAAAAAAAAAAATCCTGAGTGTATGGTATGCACAGACTAAAATATTAATAGATCAGCTTGAATTTCCCTTAAAAAATTAATAATCTCATTCCTACAAAAGTCTCAGTTATCATGTTTATTGTCTATATCATTATGAGCATAATGTATCAAACTGTAATCAGTCATCTGAATTAATATTTAAATAATAGCAAATCACTTGAAATCATCTGTTTTTGTAAGCATCTTAAAAACAGCCAGCTAATGCAAATCCACACAAATAAAAATAATTTAAGTGGTTGATATTACTAACTTATTATTCTCATGAAAAAATCAACTAGTGAAGCATTTTAGATATTAATCTTAAGCACCTTGTTTTATATTTTTTATGAAGTTCTACTGAGTAGAGAAGTTAGCATGCATTCTAGAAACCACACATTTCAGAAGTATTTTATAAATGTTTTCCTGTGGCCGGCGCTGCGGCTCACTGGGTTAATCCTCTGCCTGTGGTGCCTGCACCCAGGGTTCTAGTCCTGGTCAGGGTGCCGGATTCTGTCCCAGTTGCTCTTGTTCCAGTCTAGCTCTCTGCTGTGGCCTGGGAGTGCAGTGGAGGATGGCCTAGGTCCTTGGACCCTGCAACCACATAGGAGACCAGAAGGAAGCACCTGGCTCCTGGCTTCAGATCAACGCAGTGCTCACCTGGCTCCTGGCTTTGGATCAGCACAGTGCGCTGGCTGCAGTGGCCATTTGGGGGGTACACCAATGGAAAAAGGAAGACCTTTCTCTCTGTCTCTCTCTCACTGTCTACTCTGCCTGTCAAAAATTAAAAGAGGAAAAAAATGTTTTCCTGTAATCAATCTTTGCCATCACCAGAAAATCTGATACACTCCATAACACATAAAAAACAAGTTTTAATTGATAAAATTAGTTTGAGAAGAAGAGATAGTAAAGATAGGGTTCTCATTGTGAAATCAGTGTTATATATGAGCAGTTTATAAATGAAGGAACTTCTGATCTTGATCTGTCACAAAGCTCATTCATTCTACATAAACATGACTGAACTATTTATACCACTTTAGATCATTAATTTTTTATTTGATTTCTTCTACTTTTTCCATAGCATTTATTATTTTTACTATTTTTATTTAGTAAATATAAATTTCCAATATACAATTTATGGATTACAATGGATTCCGCCCCCATAATTTCCCTCCCATTCGCACCCCTCCCATCTCCCGCTCCCTCTCCCATTCCATCCCATTCCATTCATATCAAGATTCATTTTCAATTCTATTTATATAGAGATGATTGATTTAGTATATATTAAGTAAAGATTTCATCAGTTTGCACCCATACAGAAACACAAAGTGTAAAATACTGTTTCAGTACTATTTATAACATTACTTCACATTGGACAACACACTAAGGACAGATCCCATATGAGAAGTAAGTACACAGTGACTCCTGTTGTTGACTTAACAATTTGACACTCTTGTTTATGACGTCAGTAATCTCCCTAGGCTCTAGTCATGAGTTGCCAAGGCTATGGAAGCCTTTTGAGTTCGCTAACTTTGATCTTATTCTGACAAGGTCATAGTCAAAGTGGAAGTTCTCTCCTCCATTTAGAGAAAGGTACCTCCTTCTTTGCTTGGCCCCGTTCTTTCCACTGGGATCTCACTCGCAGAGATCTTTCATTTAGGTCTTCTTTTTTTTTTTTTTCCCAGAATGTCTTGGCTTTCCATGCCTGAAATACTTTCATGGGCTCTTCAGCCATATCCGAATGCCTTAAGGGCTGATTCTGAGGCCAGAGTGCTATTTAGGACATCTGCCATTCTATGAGTCTGCTGTGTATCCCACTTCCCATGTTGGATCGTTCTCTCCCTTTTTGATTCTAGCAGCTAGTATTAGCAGACACTAGACTTGTTTGTGTGATCCCTTTGACACTTAGACCTATCAGTGTAATCAATTGTGAACTGAAATTGATCACTTGGACTAATGAGATGGCATTGGTACATGCCACCTTGATGGGATTGTATTGGAATCCCCTGGCACGATTCTAACTCCACCATTTGGGGCAAGTCCGATTGAGCATGTCCCAAATTGCACTTCTCCTCCCTCTCTAATTCCCACTGTTATATTTAACAGGGATCACTTTTCAGTTAAAATTTAAACACCTAAGAATAATTGTGTGTTAATTACAGAGTTCAACCAGTAGTACTAGAACAAAACAAAGAAAAAATACTAAAATGGATAAAGTATTACATTGTAGATCAACAGTCAGCACAAGAGCTGATCAAGTCACTGTTTCTCATAGTGTTCATTTTCTTCGACAGGTTTCCCCTTGGGTGCTCAGTTTGTTGTCGCCAATCAGGGAGAACATAAGATATCTGATTTATCAAATGCTTTCTCGGCGTCTATTGAGATAATCATATGGTTTATCTTCTGCAGTCTGTTAATGTGGTGTATCACGCTGATTGTTTTGCAAATGTTGAACCATCCCTGCATACCAGGGATAAATCCCACTTGGTCTGGGTGGATGATCTTTCTGATGTGTTGTTGCATTCTATTGGCCAGAATTTTATTGAGGATTTCTGCATCTATGTTCATCAGGGATATTGGTCTGTAATTCTCTTTCAATGCTACATCTTTTTCTGGCTTAGGATGATGCTGGCTTCATAAAAAGAATTAGGGAGGATTCCCTCTTTTTCAATTGTTCTGAATAGTTTGAGAAGAATTGGAGTCAGTTCTTCTTTAAATGTCTGGTAGAATTCAGCAATCAATCCATCTGGTCATGGGCTTTTCTTTGTTGGGAGGGCCTTTATTACTGTTTCAATTTCTGTCTCAGTTATGGGTCTGTTTAGGTTTTCGATGTCTTGCTGGTTCAATTTAGGTAGGTTGCATGTGTCCAGGAATCTATCCATTTCTGATAGGTTTCCCTGTTTGCTGGCATACAAGTCCTTGTAGTAATTTCTGATGATTCTTTTTATTTCTGTGGTGTCTGTTGTTACATTTCCTTTTTTATCTCTGATTTTATTGATTTGGGTCTTTTCTCTCCTTTTTTTAGTTAGTTGGGCCAATGGGGTATCAATTTTGTTCATTTTTTCAAAAAACCAGCTCCTCATTTGGCTGATTTTTTGTAATGTTTTTTGGACTCAATCCTGTTAATTTCTTCTCTGATTTTAATTATTTCTCTTCTCCTACTAGATTTGGGTCTGGTTTGCTGCAGATTTTCTAGATCCTTGAGGTGAATAGAAAGCTCATCTATTTGGTGCCTTTCCAATTTCTTGATGTAGGCACATATTGATATAAACTGTCCTCTTAAGACTGCTTTTGCTGTATCCCCTAAGTTTTGGTATGTTGTGCTGTTATCCTCATTTACTTCCAGAAAATTTTTGATTTCTCTTTTAATTTCTTCTATGACCCATTGTTCATTCAGGAGCATGTTGTTCAGTCTCCATGCGTTTGCATATGCTCTAGGGATTCCTGAGTTGCTAATTTCCAATTTCATTCCTTTATGGTCTGAGAAGCTGCTTCGTATGATTCAAATTCTTTTGAATTTGCTGAGACTTGCTTTATGGCCTAGTATGTCGTCAATCCTAGAGTAGATTCCATGTACTGCTGAGAAGAATGTAAATGCTTTATGTGTAGAATGAAAAGTTCTGTAGATATCTGTTAGATCCATTTGGGCCATAGTGTCATTTAAATCTACTGTCTCCTTGTTGATCTTCTGTCCTGTTGATCTGTCTATTTCTGAGAGTGGAGTATTGAAGTCCCCCAGTACTATTGTATTGGGGTCTAAGCCTCCTTTTAAGTCCCTTAACAAATCTTTAAATAAACCGGTGCCCTATAGTTAGGTGCATATACATTGATAATCGTTATATCTTCCTGTTGAATTGATCCCTTAATCATTATAATTTTCTAATATATGCTTTGAGTTCCCTGTGATCTTTTGCTGTGAGGTTTCCTTCCTTTACCTTCTTTCATATTGATGACTATGTTTCTGTGTTTCTGTGTGTAACACATCTTTAAGCATCTTTTGCAAGGCTGGAGGAGTGGTGACTTTCAATTTCTGTTTGCTATGATAGGTCTTTATTTCACCTTCATTCACAAATGAGAGCTTTGCAGGATATAATATTCTGGGCTGGCAGTTTTTCTCTCTTAGTACCTGGGCTATATCTCACCATTCCCTCCTAGCTTGTAGAGTTTCTGATGAGAAGTCAGCTGTGAGTCTAATTGGAGAACCTCTGAGAGTAATCTGACATTTCCCTCTTGCACATTTTAGGATCTTTTCTTTCTGTTTCACTGTGGTGAGTTTAATTACAACGTGTCGTGTTCAGGATCTCTTTTGGTCGTGTTTATTAGGGGTTCTATGAGCTTCCTGTACTAGGATGTCTCTGTCCTTCTCCAAACCTTGGAAATTTTCTGCTAGTATCTCACTAAAAAGGCCTTCTAATCCTTTCTCCACCTCCATGCCCTCAGGAACTCCTAGAACCTGAATGTTGAGTTTTTTAATAGTATCCTGTAGATTCCTGACAATATTTTTTAGATTATTAATTTCCTCTTCTTTTCTTTGGTCTGACTGTATCCTTTCCTGTTCTCTGTCTTCTAAGTCCGCAATTCTCTCTTCTGCTTCACTCATTCTGTGTTTAAGGCTCTCTAATGTGTTTGTCATTTGATCTATTGAATTCTTCATTTAATTATGATTTCTCTTCACTATCACAGTTTCATGTTCTACTAGTTCCTTCATTTCATTTTGATTCCTCCTTATTATTTCATTTTCATGAGAGAGATTTTCTATCCTGTCCGGTAAGTATTTCTGTAGTTCAAGAATTTGTTTTTGAGAACTTCTTAATATTCTTATCAATTTTTGAGATCCACTTCCTGCATTTCTTCTATCTCATCATCTTCATAATCTTGAATTGGGGTGTCTTTATCATTTCGGGGCATCGTAGGGTCTTCCTTGTTCTTGTTACCTCGGTTTCTGCGTTTGTTTGGCATTGTGGAGATATTGTTTGGTTTCTTTGCTGTGGTGTTTTTTTCTCATTATACTATGACTCTAGATTAAGTCGACTGTCTACTTTTGATGGAGCCTTAGAGGCTTGAGATGGATGTGGCCTGAGAGTTCTGTTTGGTTCCTCAGGGTTAAGGGTATGCCAAAGGTGACACTCCCATATTAGGCATGGTAAATCTTTTTTTTTTTTTCATTTTTGACAGGCAGAGTGGACAGTTAGAGAGAGACAGAGAGAAAGGTCTTCCTTTGCCATTGGTTCATCCTCCAATGGCTGCCACGGCTGGCGCGCTGTGGCCGGTGCACCGCACTGATCCGAAGGCAGGAGCCAGGTGCTTTTCCTGGTCTCCCATGGGGTGCAGGGCCCAAGCACTTGGGCCATCCTCCACTGCACTCCCTGGCCACAGCAGAGAGCTGGCCTGGAAGAGGGTCAACCGGGACAGAATCTGGCGCCCTGACCAGGACTAGAACCTGGTGTGCTGGCGCCGCTAGGCAGAGGATTATCCTGTTAGCCGTGGCACCGGCCAGGCATGGTAAGTCTTTCTCTCTTTCTTTCTTTCTTTTTTTAATTCGAAAGGGAAGTAATTCCACACAGCTGAACGGAATTGGAGGTAGTTAGCAGGCGAATCATATACCCACAGGAGCCAGAGACCAGAAGCTCTTTCCCAAGGACCACACAGGAAATCCGTTCTGCCCTCAGTGTGGGCTCAAATTCTCCTGCAGTCTCCCACTGGATTGCCAAGGTTACCGAATTGTAGCATCTCTGGAGAGCACTCACGTGAATTCCGTGAGTTCTCTCCCCCACCATCTTTTTTCACAGTCTCAGTTCATTAGCACCACACATTCACTAGGTCCTAATCTCCTGTTATTTCACCCCCACCCCAGAGTCAGGTTTCTCTGCTAGGCTCAGGGCCTGTGCAGACCTGAGGCTGCCCTGCTTATGATGTATGTCCAAAATGACGCCTGCTCTTTGTCTTGCTTGCCTTTGAGAGGTGAGCAGAGAGAGAGAAACTCATGTCCGTATCGGTCACTTTTTTTTTCCTCTCTCTTCTAGTTAGACTGGTGAACTTTTCCCCACGGGTTTTCAAGCCTCGTTCTTTCTAGTCTCCTCTTTCCGCATGCCTGCCAATGTCTCGGGCTATTGAGGTTTGGCTCACCTCGCGTTCCAGCACTGGTGTGTTGAGTCTGCCACTGGTGTCCCAAACCGTGGGCTCCCACGCTCTCCACACAGGTCCACTGTGAATCACTAGTTCCAGAAGAGTTTCCTCTGCTGTTTCTTCCCCTACTCTTCCTTGATCCTGCAGTATCTATACTTTTATTAAACTGTCTCTTCCTGGAATATCACTGTGCTCCCTTCCTATTCTGCCATCTTGCCACTCCCTTTCCATAGCATTTAAATCATTGATATTCTGATAGGTATTGTACTGAGTCTGCAGATTGTTTTGTGTAGAATAGCCTTTGTTTTAAGATTTATTTATTTATTTGAAAGGCAGAGTTACAGAGAAAGAAGAGGGGGGAGAGAGAACATTAATTTCCTGGTTCACTCCCTCTCCCCAAATGGTCACAACAGCCCAGAACTCCTCCCAGGTCTCCCAGAAACCCACGTACTTGGGTCATCATCCATTGCCTACAAACTTGCATTATCAGTAAACTGGATTGGGATGTGGCTCTTCCAAGCTCTGGCTTAATTCACTGTACCACAATGATCAACAATCCCTTCAGGATTTCTTAATGGGCTTGGCTGATAGTGATAGATTCACTCATTTTTAACTTGTTTCTCTTCACTTCTCAAATATCACTTCACTGGATATGGTGTACTCAATTGGACTTTTTTTTTTTTTCCAGCACTTGAGTATCTTATTCTCTTGTGGCCTGTAAAGTATCTGCTGAGAAAGTTTTCTTTGTACGTAGCATAATGCTTTTCTGTCTTTAGGATTCTCTCCTTATCTTTTGACAATTTGACAGTGTTTTTTGGTTGAAATTTGTTGATGTTCTATGAACTTCCTATATCTGGATGTCCCTATTTCTTTCAAGATTTGGGAAGAATTCTGCTACTATTTCATTAAACTTCTCATACCTTTTCTTTTATTTATTTATTCATTTATTTATTTGAGAGGTAAAGTTACAGACAGTGAGAGGAAGAGACAGAGAGAGAGGTCTTCCATCCCCTGTTCATGCCCCAAATGGCCACAATGGCAAGATCTGTGCCCATCCAAAACCAGGAACCAAGAGCTTCCCCCCAGTCTCCAAAGTGGGTGCAAGGGCCCAAGCATTTGGGCCATCTTTTACTGCTCTCCCAGGCCACAGCAGAGAGCTGGATTGGAAGAGGAGCAGCCGGGATTAGAGCTGGAGCCCATATGGGATGCCGGCTGCACAGGCGGAGGACTAACCTACTACGCTACCACACGGGCCCCATTGTCATACCTTTTCCTTCTCTTTATCCTGTAATGTGAAAAGTTGTTTGATCAATGATATCCCACATATCTCATAAATTTTTTAAAATTACTTTTTTCTCTTTATTTTTGTATGACATTATTACTTCAAAAACTTGGCCTGAAGATCAGAAAATCTTTCTTTTGCTTAGCCTATCATATTGGTGAAATTCTCCATTGTACTGTTTAATTTAATTGATCAATGATTTCAACTTTGAAACTTTTGAATGTTTTTTTAATGACGTAACTCCTTTGTTGAAATTCTCATTAATATCATGTATTGTTTCCTTATCTCTTTGAATGATATATATATATATATATATATATATATGTATTTCCTGGAAACTCAATGAGTTTCTTTAGGATCATTATTTTGAATCATTTCCAAGATGTATCATATATTTCATTTAAATCAGTATTTATTTCTGGAGAACCACAGTGTTCCTCGGAGCATCATGTCTCCTTGTTTTTCATATTTCCAGTGTCCCTTTGTTCACTTCTGCACATCTCATGTAATGGTTGCTGCTCCTTTATGGAGTTACTTTTCTTTGAAAAAAACTTCATTGTTTATATGAGATGTGGAATGTCAGTTGGACTGTGGCTTTGGCTTTGGTTCTAGATGAGTTCAGAAGTGTAACTTCTGTGTGATTTTGTTGTTGTTTTTGTTTGCTATAAGCAACATCTCATCAGTCCTATCTGAGTTCTGCAACTGTCTAGTCTCTAGCCATTTGAAGAGATAATAGTGATGTGGCTTTGTAATGGACATAGACATGGAAAGGTATTATCTTCAGGTCCTGTACAGTTGAGTGCCAATAATACTAAAATTTGTGATGGTTTTAGCTATTTTTTGGTGCTGTGGGACACAGAAGGAACCTGTTTCAGGCTAGGCCGAGTGATATCAGGGCTTGTGGTGCCAGTATTCTGGTCGATGTCCTTCCTTGGGATCCATGAATTGGTCAGTGGACTCAGGAATATTATACCAATAGCCACTGTTTTGGAGTTGCAGAACAGAGAGGGTAATTTGCTCCAGTCCCATAGCACAAATCCAGTTTATACTGGTGATTGTACACTGGCGAGTAGAACCCTGGAGCAGAGGATTGCCAATAGAACCTTCACCAGGTCCAATAGAGCAAGTGCATGTGTCTGTGAGACTTATAGATTCAATAGGCAAAGTCACAGTGCTGCAGGAAATGGTAGTGTATTTACCTAGTGCCTAGAGTGTGAGCACAGGTTATACTGGGTATTGTGAAATGGCAGGCACAGATGTATAACAGTGTGATATAGATAAGGACTTCTTTTGGTCTGTGGTACAAGTGCAGATGTCTCAAAGTGTATTGTAAAACCAAACATCTGAGTCTCAGAACTGCAGGAGACAATGGGGTACTTACTCAGAGGACAAAGACAGGTATGCTGGGTGTTGTACACTGGCAGGCAAAGGTCTGATTCAATGAAATGCAGATAGGGCCTACCTTGGGCCCCACAGGGTGGCTTCATGTGACTCTTTTTTTTGGCTAGGTGGATTTTTCCCAATGAGGTATGAGTTTTTGTTCCTGTGTCATTGCTGACTTTCCAAGTCTCTGTGATGTTTATAGGTCTATCTCTACTGAAGTTTTCTTCATCCCATCTCCATCATTCATTCCTTTATTGCTCTGGTTCTTCTCTGTGTCACAGGAGAACGCATGGCCACTCTATTCAACCATCTTGGATTCCTCCTACTTCAGCTTTATGCTAGGAAGCAGAGATGATGGCTCAAGTACTTGGGTTCCTGACACTCACATGAATGATTCAGGTTGAATTCTATCTTGCTGAACTAGTAGGAAGGCATGGACTGGAGCCAACTGCCATACACTTTTGCTATTAGCCAGAAACACTAAATTTGTCTGAATTAATACATCTTTATTTGCTGCATGCTGTTAGAAAACTTGCAGAGCCTCTGAAAGCTAATTTGTTGATTTTTAAATTTTGTAACATAATGTTTGCCATTTATGGTTGCTTTTCTCAAGCGAGGGACAGTGGGATTTCTGATGTTCCTATTGTGAAAATAATCCCCAGTCATATTTTTACCAACATTTTGCTGAAATAATACAGAAAAGCTTATGAACTAGAATGAGTTAAAAGTAAAAAAAAAGTTAATTTTGTACTATTAAAAGAAAATTTTAATAACCAAAATAAATTCAAATAACAATATTGTAATTATTCCATTTTATAATGCAATAAACCAAACAAGCATTCTTGTTGAGTTAAAATTAACACATAGGCAGGAAATCTTAAAGTATCAACTCCATATAGGGCAGGAAGTGAAAAAAAAAAGTCATTCCTACCAAGGCAATTAAATCTGCATTATTAAAGATTTGGTCTGATATTTTTCTCTTTACACAGTTTATGAGCACTTCCTTTCATCAGTTACTGCAGCTTATGAATAAGGCAACTTGAATTCACAGTCATTTTCATGAAGTGCAATTGCTTTGAAGTAATATCTGTAGTCATTGAAATGCAATTCCATGCTAATGTAGAAGCCATCCTGGTTAGTTGGCAAAAAATGAAGGGGAAAAACCAGCCTCTGGTTGTAAATTATTTTGAATGTGATTTATATAATCTCGGCCAAACATATTTCTGAGGGGCATGTAAAGTACGTAATTGGAATAATGTACAAATGGCTAAAAGTCTCCTTGGATTTTATGGTGCAAAAAGAAAAATATTGTTAGATGAGGCTTAGCAGGTGATTTATTCTTTTGCTGGGTTAGAGCTCCCCTGTGTGGCTATTTTGTTGAGACACATAAAAGACTTAAACTTATATTACATTTCAACAAAAGTTAACTTCCAGATGGATTCCAATAAAAAAGTATTGAGATAACCATCTATAAATAATCTTAAGATTTGTAGAAAATAATTTAAAATTTACAGATATGGAGTTGATTTTCTCTCCTTGAATAAAAATGCCAGGGTAAATTGAGTAGAACTAAATCAAAGAAGGAAATAAACATAAATGTTACATGCTATCAATAATGTTGACATTGGACTGTCCCCTTACTACATTTCCTCGTCATGACTCAACTTCAAAATCTTCTTATATTTCTCTATTCTTTTCCCAAAAGTTCTCTCATGTCATGCGTTAACAATAAATGTGTCTGATGGGACAGTTTCCAGTTTGTGCATTTTAGGACCTGACTTGAATTTTAAGTCTTGGCTTTAACCTAGTCCATGTTCTGGCTGTTTCAGACATCTGGGAAGTTAACCAGTGGATAGGAACTCTTTTTTCAACTCTCTCACTCTTTCTCTCTCTCTCTCCTTCTCTCCATATAGCTTTCAAAGAAAAATAAAAGATAGAATAAGAAAAAAAAATTTCGTTAAGTTGGTTTATCCAGAATCTGCTTAACCCCTGATAATTTCCTATCAGTAGTTTTCTACCCTGTAATCCCCACAATACATACTGGTTAAAAACTCCCACTCACTTGTGTTATTTTCTGAGTTTGAGCCCAATCTACCTGCCTTGCAGTAAAATCCTGTTACAGTGGTCCGTATGTGTATTGTGATGACCTGAATAAAATTTCCCTTACTGCACTTTAAGAACTATCATTGGATAATTTATTTTAACAATATAATATCAACTGTAATGATCTGGTAAGTGTTTATGAGCGTGGAAGAATTTGAGTTCATTTTATTACATGGTTGGAATTTTTTATCCCAAAACAGCATTTCAGCTTAAGTAAATGGCAAAGGTGAAAATAACAGTAAGAAAAATTTTAGGATCTGTCTAGGGAATCAAACCTATCAATTATACTACTTACTTGAGCAAGGACAAATGCCAGTTGTCCCTTATGACTAAAATTCATACATTATATCAACTTTTCAAATCATATAAAACTTAAGTAAAGTATAAGAAGATAAAATGGAAATTCAAGTTAAAAATTATTTTTCTATAATTTTGAGGACAGAAAATACTGTTCAGTGACTTACTTTTTTAAAAGCATGTGATATTGGAGCCAGCTCTGTGACACAGTGGGTTAACAGTCAGCAGTGCTGGCATCCCATATTGAGCACTGGTTCAAGTCTTTGCTACTCCACTTCCTATCCAGCTCCCTGCTAGTGTGCCTGGGAAAGCAGCTGTAGATGGCCTAAGTGTTTGAGCCCTGCAACTACACAGGAGACCTGGATGAAGCTCCTGGCTCCTGGCTTCTGGTTTCAGATCAGCCCAGCTCTTACTGCTGCGGCCATTTGAGGAGTGACCCAGTGGATAGAAGATCCCTCTCTCACTCTCTCTCTCTCTCTAACTTTGTCTTCCAAGTAAATAAATAAATATTTTTAAAAATGTGCAATTTTCTGTGCTTCATTAAGAATGTGGGAGGGATTTTATATGAAGGGATTATGAGCAGCTTGCAAACAATCTAAACAAAAGAATCAGAAGAAAGTATTAACACTGTTAGTGGCTAAAATGGAAAAGCAAACGAGACACTGTTAAAATAAAATAAAGGACTGAAGACCTTTAGTTACCAGTACTACAGATTGGACTGATAATAAACTCACAGTAAATATATCTTTGTGTGACTGAATGAATCACTGAGCTGTAAAATGGAAAATAGTTTTACATCAAATGTCTAATTCCTAATCAGACTATACTTTGTGGAGTATTACTTGCCAAAATTAAAGTCATCTAAATCTATGCTGTTGTCATCAGTGGATATTTCAGAATGAAGAAATTCATATAGTCTGGGGGATATGATAGAAGTATTAGGGAGGGGCCAACGCTGTTGTCTAGCAGGTAAAACCACTGCCTGCCATGCCAGCGTCCCATATGGGTGCCGGTTCAAGTACTGGCTGCTCCACTTTCAATCCAGCTCTCTGCTATGGCCTAGACAAACAGTGGAAGATGGCCCAAGTCCTTGGGCCCCTGTACCCACATGGGAGACCTAGAAGTTCCTGGCTCCTGGCTCCTGACTCCTGGCTTTGGATCCGCCCAACTCCAGCCATTGCTGCTAATTGGGGAGTGAACCAGTGGATGGAAGATCTTTCTCTCTCTCTGCCTCTCCTTCCTTCTCTGTGTAACTCTGACTTTCAAATAAATAAATAAACCTTTAAAAAAAAGTTAGGGAGATGGGTAACTTTCAAAAGAGCACATCATTCAATAAGAATGGGTTAATTAAATGAATTCCTGTATGACTCTAACAGTATATTGATTGTGCACTTTGGAATCAGTACAGAATTTTAATAGTGTTTGGCCACCAGTTTCAAATAAGTTATCAGGAATATTATTTAATATATCTTAGCACACTGGTCCATGTGTGTCACATGAAAACTGTTTTGGTAACAAGTTTGATTTATAAAAATTTTGTGGTTTTTCTGCTCTAAAGCCCTTAAGCCTACCAATACTTTTAACACTAGTTCAAAGACATTCAAACCACTGGTTACCTGTGGTTTATCTGGTAGCTATAGGGAAAAATTAATGGGCTTGGAATAATTTTTAATGAATTCTTAAATGACCTGTCAAAAGTAGCACAAAGCATTTTCTGTTGATGGAGGTTCATAATATAAAATCAGTAGGTGATAAATATATATGCAGCAGTTAGAGAGTTAAGATGGTGAAGAAACGTTTATGAAGTATTATGGAAGCTGTAGTGCTTATTCTTTGAGATTTTAGTATCAAGCCCACAGCCCTTTAAGCAACACAGCATGATGCCATAGGACAATGTAAATGCCATATTATATAGAAGAATTGTGAGTAGATTACAAGTAAGCTGAGTACAGAAAGTATGAGGAAATACTAGGACTGTAAATGATAGAGATTGAGAAGAATGTAGAAGAAAAATTGGAAATGGAAAGAGAGATTGAGAGAGAAGCAGACACTAAATGAAGCTGAAGGTCATAGAACACATCAGCTAACAGGATTGACTCACGGTAATCACTCAGTAAATACACAGTTGTGCAACTGGCAAAATAACTAAGCCAGTCTGAGAACACAACAAAATAATAAAACAAACAATAGCTGTTGGATATCTTCAGTGTGTCAGATAATGTAACAATCACTTTACATATAAACATTCTAATTCATAAACAGCATTGAAAATGAATCGTGGCCGGCGCCGCGGCTCACTAGGCTAATCCTCCGCCTTGTGGCGCCGGCACACCAGGTTCTAGTCCTGGTCGGGGAGCCGGATTCTGTCCCGGTTGCCCCTCTTCCAGGCCAGCTCTCTGCTGTGGCCCGGGAGTGCAGTGGAGGATGGCCCAAGTGCTTGGGCCCTGCACCCCATGGGAGACCAGGATAAGTACCTGGCTCCTGCCATTGGATCAGCACGGTGCGCCAGCCACAGTGCGCTGGCCACGGCGGCCATTGGAGGGTGAACCAATGGCAAAGGAAGACCTTTCTCTCTGTCTCTCTCTCTCTCTCACAGTCCACTCTGCCTGTCAAAAAAAAAAAAAAAAAAAAAAAAAAGAAAAGAAAAGAAAAGAAAAGAAAAGAAAAGAAAATGAATCGTACAGAGAGATTCTGAAGACTGGTCAGCTTAACTTTGCTCGCTTGTTTGTTCTTGCTTTGGGCCTGTGTTGTGGCTCAGTGGGTTAAGCATGGCTTGTAACACTGCCACCTGTATCAGAGTGTTGGTTCCAATTGCTGACTGCATCTCAGGATTCAGCTTCTGGTAATGTGCCTCGGAAGGCAGCAAATGATGTCTCAAATAATTGTGCCCCTGCCACCCATATGGGAGACTTGGATGGAGTTCCTGGCTTCTGGTTTCAGCCTATCCCATACTTGGCTGTTGTGGCCATTTTGGGAGAGAACCAGTGGATAGAAGAGATCTTTCTATCTCTATCTCTTCCTCTCTCTCTCTCACTTTGTCTTCCAAATACATTAAAAAAAAAAAAAACATTAAAAAGGTAAACATAGCAAATCAATAAACATAACATAGCAAATCAATAAACATAACAATATTGCAATCTCTCTCTTTTTTTTTTTTTTTTTTTTTTTTTTGACAGGCAGAGTTAGACAGTGAGAGAGAGAGAGACAGAGACAAAGAGAAAGGTCTTCCTTTTCCGTTGGTTCACACCTTCCCCCCCAAATGGCCAAAGCCAGGAGCCAGGTGCTTCCCCTGGTCTCCCATGCGGGTGCAGGCACCCAAGCACTTGGGCCATCCTCCACTGCCTTCCCACGCCACAGCAGAGAGCTGGACTGGAAGAGGAGCAACCGGGACAGAATCCGGCACCTCTACTGGGACTAGAACCTGGGGTGTCAGCGCCGCAGGCAGAGGATTAGCCTAGTGAGCCAAAGCGTGGCGGAAATCTCTTTTTTTAACAAGACATATCCTTGAATAGACCTAAGTGCCATAACTAGAGGTGATAATTATTTTGTTAAAATAAATAACTGGCTTAAGTTTTTCTTTCACTGTTCTAAATAGTCACACATTTCTAGTGTTAAAATAACTACGTTCTAACCATTCTGGTGACTGGGAGCATACAAGCAAATTCTGTAGCTGTACCAGTTTTTTCAGCTTCCACTATTGTAGTTAAAAAAAATTCTTGTGACAAAAAATTAGAAGCATTTTTCCTATCGATTTAGAAGAAACATCAGCTGAGATTTAGAGACTTAATTCAGATTTGCCATTAAATTGGAAAGGAATGTAAAATAGGTTTAGGAAATAAAAAATATTTAAATTGCTGTGATTTTGGCTAAGTGGAAAGAAATCAGACTAAGTACCTATGAGGATGCTTTAAAAATTTCATAGAAAATGTGTATTATGAAAAAAACTATGGATGGATTTCAAACATTTTTTACAATGAAATAAACAACTTTTTGAAATGCTTTCCTATTTTTGTCTAAGTCTATATATAATATTCTGAAAAGGCACATCCTAAATACAGAATTAGTGGTTTCCTGAAGTAGCTGTGAGAATAAAAATTTTTAGTAAATAGCATGAGGGGTTTTACAGGCAATATGTAAATGTAAAACTGAGTTTTTGTTTGCAATACCTGGTAATTAACTTAAAATCATTGACTGTAACCTTGAAGTTATTTAGTTATATGATATATAAATTTATGCCTCAACAAAATCATGAAAAATATTTTGGTAAGCCATTATCTCTAAACCAAAATAATCATTGTATGAAGGATTATTTAGGTTGCTTAAACTTTGTTAATTTAAGTTTTAATTGTGGGTTGGAGGGACGTTATGGGGGGGAAGCCATTGTAATCAATATTCTGTACTTTGGAAATTTATATTCATTAAATAAAAGTTAAATAAATAAATAAATAAATAAGATCAGAGTTGGCAAACTCAAAAGGCTTTCATAGCCTTGGCAACTTATGACAAGAGCCTAGGATGATTACTGACGCCATAAACAAGAGTGTCATTGTTAAGTCAACAACAGGAGTCACTGTGCACTTACTCCTCATGTAGGATCTCTGTTCTTAATGTGTTGTACAATGTGAATTAGTGCTTTAACTAGTACTGAAACAGTATTTTACACTTTGTGTTTCTGTGTGGGTGCAAACTGTTGAAATCTTTACTTAATATACACTAAATTGATCTTCTGTATATAAAGATAATTGAAAATGAATTTTGATATGAATGGAATGGGAGAGGGAGCGGGAGATGGGAGGGTTGCGGGTGGGAGGGAAGTTATGGGGGACAAAAAGCCACTGTAATCCATAAACTGTACTTTGGAAATTTATATTTGTTAAATAAAAGTTTGTTTAAAAAAAACTCTAAAAAAAATTGAACAAATGGTTTCCTTGAATTCATAATCATGAAAAATTATTTTGGTTTTGTTATATATTCATATATTTGAAATCTAAATTATGTATATTTATAGGTACAGTGTGATAAATCAACACATGTATTCAGTTTATGAAGATCAAATCAGCTTAGTTAGCATTTTAAATTCATTATTTTTAAAGATCTATTTATTTGAAAGTCAGAGTTACACATAGAGAGGAGAGGCAGAGAGAGAGAGAGAGAGGTCTTCCATCCGCTGGTTCACTCCCCAATTGGCCGCAACGGCCGGAGCCGTGCCAATCTGAAACCAGGTGCCAGGGGCTTCCTCTGGGTCTCCCACATGGGTGCAGGGGCCCAAGGACTGAAGCAGGTCTTGAACTGATGCCCATATGGGATGCCGGCACTTCAAGCCAGAGCATTAACCCACTGCGCCATAGCTCAGCCCCAGCACTTTAATCTCTTTAAATGCCACGTTTTGGGCCAGTTCTGTGACACAGGGAGTAAAGCTACCATCTGTATCACAGGCATCCCATATGGGTGCCAGTTTAAGTAATGACTGCACCACTTCTGATCCAGCTCCCTGCTAATGGGCCTGAGAAAGCAGCAGAATATGGTCTAAGTACTTGGGCCCCTGCATCCATGGGAGACTCAGAAGAAGCTCCTGGCTTCTGGCTTTGGCCTGGCCCAGCCCTGGCCATTGTGGCCATCTGGGGAGTGAACATGGGTGGAAGATTGATCTCTCTCACTCTGTCTCTCTCTACCTCTCTCTGTAACTCTGCTTTTCTAATAAATACATACATCTTTAAAAATAAAAGTAAAATTTTGATTAACAATAATTATATATCATTAAGAGGGTCAGTGTACTATTAAAATAAAGGTATACAAGGTGTATTAATCACATTAGTACAGCTATTGCTTCCCTTTCTTTTTCATTACTTTAGAATTGAACTCTTGGAGCTTGTTTCTTCTGTTTGATATTAAAATATGTAATAGATTATTGTGAACTATATTTACCCCGCTGTGATGTGGAACACTAGCTACTTACTTTTTTTAAAATTGTAATTTGATATCTATTATTCAACATCTCCTTTCCTTTGCAGCAGCTAGTAGTAATCACCACTTTATATCCACAAGAAATATTTTAATTTCCCCATTTGCAGATGGCATGATGTTTGTCTTTCTACATCTGGTTAGAATAGCTTTTATCAAAAAGAGAAACAATAAAAAATATTGGTGAGGATGTGGAGACAGGGAAAGGGGAACTCCTATTCATTGTTAGTGGGGAATGTAAATGATAAATAGCATAGAGATTACTTTAAACATTGAGATTTAATGCTATAACTAGTACTCAAACAGTATTTTTCACTTTATGTTTCTGTGTGGGAGCAAACTGTTGAAATCTTTACTTGATATATGCTAAACTGATCTTCTGTATATAAAGAGAATTGAAAATGAATCTTGATGGGAATGGAAGGGGAGAGGGAGTGGGAAAAGGGAAGGTTGTGGTGGGAGGGACGTTATGGGGGGAAGCCATTGTAATCCATAAGCTGTACTTTGGAAATTTATTTTCATTAAATAAAAGTTAAAAAAAAAAAGGAGAAAGATGGATTCTTATATGCATCCACCTTTCTCTTTTTCACCATTACTCCATTGCCATACAATGTCTGGAAGAAATTTATATACAGACAATAGAGACAGCAGATCAGCAAAGACCCATTCATATAAAGAGGGATTTTTAATTTAGGTTTTAAAAATCAATTTTGTTAATGAATGAGAGGATGAGGGAGGGAAGGATAAATGGGATTGGTGGGAGATTAAAATGTAATCTTGACAAGAATTAAAAGTCTTACTACTTATCAATTCAAAAAAAAATAGAAACAGATTTGCAAAAAAAAAATCCATCAGTCTCACTACTGGGTATGTATAAAACAGCAATTAAATCATCATAGTGAAATGACTCCCTAACAGTAGGGACTCCACTTTAGAGCACCAGAGAGGGCATCTTGAGAAAAGCACCCCGTACCATGGGACTGAGGTCTGAGACTAACTTCAGTCTAAAACTAAGACAATGATAAATACACTCTATCCTGCTCGGCAGAACATAGAAATCCCCTAGCATGATAACTCAATTTAAAACAAATAGGGGCTGGCACTGTGGCTCAGCGGGTTAAAGCCCTGGCCTGAAGTGCCAGCATCCCATATGGGCGCCAGTTCAAGCCCTGGCTGCTCCACTTCTGATCCAGCTCTCTGCTGTGGCCTGGGGAAGCAGTAGAAGATGACCCAAGTCCTTGGGCCCCTGCACCCACGTGGGAGGCCCAGAGGAAGCTCCTGGCCCCTGGTTTCGGATCAGCGCAGCTCTGGCCATTGAAGCCATCCAAGGAGTGAACCAGTGGATAGAAGATCTCTCTGTGTGTCTCTGTCTCTTTCTGTAACTCTGTCTTTCAAATAAATGAAATAAATATTAAAAAAAATAAAAGAAGTATGTTGCACCTGAATTAATGTTAAGATTTTAATTTGTATATATCTCACATATTATTTAGGCCAGTACCTGGACTAGTATCAAGATTGTAATTGGTCTTGTCAAGATTATAATTGATATTGACAGGATTATAATTCACATTATTGTCTCATATGCTTTAGGTTAGCTTGGTTCTAGTAACCATGCATTCCCCCTCCCCTCCTTGTGCTTTTTGCCTTTATAAACCCTGTTGATTTGAGCTTCAGGATCAAGAGTTCTTTAGGACATGAGCCCACTCTTGACCTCTGCCAGCAATACAGGGCTCTAAAGGTTATCAATCTGTGGGGCTCCTCTGTTTTCACTCGCTCAGACAAAACAATAGCAAAGAGATGTTGCACCCCTGTGCTTATTGCAGCACTATTCACAATGGTCAGGGTGCTGAATCAATCAAGGTGTCCATCAGCAGGTGAGTGAATAAAGGGACTGTGTCACGTATGCACTGTGAGATAGCAGTCATAAGAATGATGAAATCCTGTCACCTGCAGTAAAATGGAAGACACATGAAGACCTTATGTTAAGTGGAATACTATTTTTTAGAAGGCAAACAACTCTACTATGGAATAAGTAGATTCCATGCATATCAGTTTTCATGATCTGTGTCTATTAAATAACATAATGTGAAAGGAATAGATAAAAGTACATTTTCTATTTTTTTTCTTAAGATTTATTCATTTTATTTGAAATAAAGGCAGAGTTACAGAGAGTCTAAAGCAGAGAGAGAAAGACAGAGAGGTCTTCCATCTGCTGGTTCACTCCCCAGATGGTCGAAATGGCCAGAGCTATGCATATCCAAAACCAGAAGCCAGGAGCTTCTTTCAGGGTCTCCCATGTTGGCACAGGGGCCCAAGCACTTGGGCCATCTTCTACTGCTTTCCCAGGCCATAACAGAGAGCTGGATTGGAAGTGGAGCATTTGGGTCTCAAACCAGCGCCCATATGGGATGTTCACACTGCAGGAGGTGGCTTTACCTGCTACACCACCATTCCAGCCCCACAAAGGGATTTTTCAAATTAAAGCTATATCACTAGGAGAAGGAAGGAATAATATAATGGTAATTAAATCAAGGCCATTTTATAATGCTACCACTCAAAGAAAAAGATATGCAGATTTCAGAAAAGTTAAATTTTCTCTAAAGTGATATACAGTAGAAACACACAGGTTTTCAATACATTTCACATGTAAAGAAAATGTCATATCATTATATAAATCTCTAATATGAGTTTTTACTCTGTGATAAAAATAACTTTAAGAAAATATAGACATAATATTTTAAGTCACTTTATTAATTATTAGTAAGATAATTGTAATAGGGGCTGGAGCTGTGGCACAGTGGGGTAAAGCCCTGGCCTGAAGCGCCAACATCCATGTTGGCGCTGGTTCTAGTCCCAGATGCTCCTTTTCTGATTCAGCTCTCTGCTATGGCCTGGGAAAGCAGTAGAAGATGGTCCAAGTCCTTGGGCCCCTGTACCCATGTGGGAAACCCGGAAGAAGCTCCTGGCTCCTGGCTTTGGATTGGCGCGGCTCTGGCCATTGCAGCCATTTGGGGAGTGAACCAGTGGATTGAAGACCTCTCTCTGTGTCTCTGCCTCTCTCTGTAACTCTGTCTTTCAAATAAATAAAATAAATTTTAAAAAGATAATTATAATAAAGTTATAAAATTTAAATAGCAGTTATATAAATTTGTGAATGTTGAATGCTGTACCATTACTTGTTTAATTTAGGTTCAGCAAAATTATACTTTAAAGATAGCATAATGCTTCAAAATCTTATTAAAACACTTTCACAAGTAAATAATACTTTACAATGTTTGTTCAAATAAGTAAAAGATGGTATGCATTGTTTTGTGACTTTCCCTAGTTTAATTTGTTCCCAATTATTTTTAAGTTTCTTGTGCCTCTGACATTGTGCAGGAAACACTGGACTTTAGAGGAGCTGATATTTGTTTGGTTTTGCTTATCTTTTAATACAGTGGAAAATACATTGCTGTGAACCCCTCAATATGGATGACTGTAACTCAGTGATTTAAGCTGAATTCAAATTTGATGTTTCAGCTTTGTGCAATGTAGTATTTCTCACTGTAAAAGACAGGAGAGATGGGATTGTTTTCTATGACTTCAAACCATGTTTTCCAGTAGCAACATGGACACTAGGCGTGGAACAAAGCATAAATATAAAATGCCATGTATGGAGATGACTTTCCAGCAGAAAAATAGCAGAGCTTAAATTATACCCTGAGCTCTCACTCCAGAGAGAGAGCTACTTAAGTGCGACTTAGCTGAACCGGATATCCATCAAAGGCTCCCGAAAGAACCTAATCTCTATTAGATCTACTACTTAGACCTAGGCAAAAGGAAACGAGACCACCTATACATCTATGGAACACAGTATTTTCTGACTGAGTCAGCTTCTGAAAATTGGGAGGAAATGAGCCTCACTAGTTACTAGAATCTGATTGGTCTGTTGCAAACTTCCTATTCTTTTGTAAATGTAAATTGAATGGTCATTTGCATTTTTAAAGATTTATTTATTTGAAAGTCAGAGTTACACACAGTGAGAAGACACACACACACACATACACGCACACACACACAGCTTCCATCTACTGGTTCACTCCCCAAATGGTCACAACGGTCAGAGCTGGGTTAATTAAAAGGCACAAGCCAGAGGCTGGCGCCGCGGCTCACTGGGTTAATCCTCCCCCTTGCGGCACCAGCACACCGGGTTCTAGTTCTGGTCGGGGCGCCGGATTCTGTCCCGGTTGCCCCTCTTCCAGGCCAGCTCTCTGCTGTGGCCCGGGAGTGCAGTGGAGGATGGCCCAAGTGCTTGGGCCCTGCACCCCATGGGAGACCAGGGGAAGCACCTGGCTCCTGTCTTTGGATCAGTGCTGTGCGCTGGCCACAGCACGCCAGCCGCAGTGCGCTAGCCGTGGTGGCCATTGGAGGGTGAACCAAGGGCAAAGGAAGACTTTTCTCTCTGTCTCTCTCTTACTATCCACTCTGCCTGTCAAAGAAAAAAAAAAAGGCACAAGCCAGGAGCTTCTGGATCTCCCTCACAGATGCAAGCTTCCAAGTACTTGGGCCATCTTCTGCTGTTTTCCCAGCAGCATTTGCAAGGAGCAAGATCAGAAGTGGAGCAGCCCCATCTTAAACCAGCGCCCATATGGGATGCTGGCATTGCAGGTGGTGGTTTTACTCAGTACACCACAATACAGGCCCCAAGGTCATTGGCTTTTAATTAATCGTGATTAATTTGAGTCAGATCAAATAAAGACAACTTCTTCCAGGCATAACTAAAGATGGAGCTCCAATCTCATTTTGCCACCCCTTGTGATTGCCAAGGAACTGATTTTCACCATCATTGAGGCTGTTGGTTTGTAAGACAACCACACAGACAGACAGAGTGGAAGAAAAGCACCAAATCATAATTGTTCTTGTGAAAAATCAGCTACTTTTTGAAAAAAATCTTTCTGGAAAATTGTAAAGATTTAGTTAATTTCCAGAATTCAAAAAAGTTAATTTTCATAATTTTAAAAAATTCCTTGTTTTTATGGAACAGAATATTTTCAGAGCCACTATTACAGTTTTGGTGGCCCACTGAGTCTTTTTTTTAATTTTTTTTAAATTTTTTATTTTTGACAGGCAGAGTGGACAGTAAGAGAGAGAGACAGAGAGAAAGGTCTTCCTTTGCCTTTGGTTCACCCTCCAATGGCCACCGCGGCCTGCGCATCATGCTGATCCGAAGTCAGGAGCGAGGTGCTTCTCCTGGTCTCCCATGGGGTGCAGGGCCCAAGTACTTGGGCCACCCTCCACTGCACTCCCTGGTCACAGCAGAGAGCTGGCCTGGAAGAGGGGCAACCGGGACAGAATCCGGTGCCCCGACCGGCACTAGAACCCGGTGTGCCGGCGCTGCTAGGTGGAGGATTAGCCTATTGAGCCACAGCGCTGGCCTGGCCCACTGAGTCTTAATCTCCTTTGGACTCTAAACAGTCATTTGTCCCTTGTACCCCATAAGAAACACAAAGCAGAAGCTATTTGGTAATACAAATGCCCTTTTGCTAGAAGCGACACTCATGTCTTTGCTTTATGTTTTCACTCACTTCTGGTCTACTGTCTCTATTCTGTCTTGTCAGATCTTTAATGCTTCGAAGAATATATATTTGCATATCTTTTATAGTAGTTATTTGAATTCAACTTCACATTTAATTCAAATTTATAGATCTGTCTAATAAATATGAAAGTTTGGATGATAAGCTGTATAATTTAAGATGCAAAAAAACTGAGCATGATTATGATTAAGAAAGAACGCTTGTGAAGAGAAAGTGATTGAAAACACTTGAAATCAGGTAAGAATGATGAAGCATTTTGACATGGACGATTGGAATGAAAAATGGAAGAATACCCCTAGATAGGAACACTTAGACCTTACCATTCCTGATTAGTTCACAAATGTGATTTATAGTGATTTCTCCCTAAAAGCCCATGCTAGAGTAAAGGGTAGTATACTACCTGCAATCTCGAATTTCTAGTGGGAGTCCTAAAAAACTCTATTCTTTGCTTTGTGCATAATACAAAAGAGTGAATATGTCATGGTAATCTACTAAATGATAAGATTTTATTTCTTCTTTTTATAGCAAATGCACTTCTAAATAGCCCATTCTCTGCTCTGTAACTGAATTCTGTCTCCAGTTCTGTTGTCTTCAGATATTTATTAGCCATGACATTTTAGTTCTTTCTCTCAATTGTGTCTATCACACACTTTAAACAACTTCAAGGCAAATAATGAAAGTGTGGCAGATAATGAGGAATGAGGAAAAGAAAAAAGGGAGGAGAAAAAGGAGGAAATAACTATCAATTTAAGTAAAGAAAATAAATATTCTGACCATAGAAACAAGCAGAGGCATGTGTTTAAGTCACAAACTAGTGTTCACTATTGCTTTTTCCTATCACCTGGATCTCCAGTCTCTAACAAGATGTACTTCCGAAGTTTAGCATGTAGGTGAACCACTCAGAGCCTCATGAAACTGCCTGATTGTCTCTCTCCCAGCATCAAAATTGAAGGGCTGAAATTAGTTATACATCGCTACTTGAATAAAAAGTATGATCAGGGTGTGGAGCCACCTTACTGACAACCTTGAATCATAATCTCAAACTGTGCTGTGGTCTGGGGTATTCGTGATTGATAACTTTGAAAACTACAGAGAATGGGAGAGGGTACAATACGTAACAAGCTCTCTTGCTACCAACCAGTGGTGGTTCTCTAAGAATGAATTAGCTACTGCATTCCGCTTCTTCTCTTCACTCATTTCAAGTGATTTACATTGTGGGGATTTTCCCAGTCCAAAGTTTCTAAAAGATCCCATTTACCTGGGGCTGGCATTATAGTGGGTAAAATTGCTTACTGCAATGCCTGCATCCCATACAGGTGCCAATTTATCTCCTGTCTTCTCCACTTCTCATCGAGCTCCCTGGTAACGACCTGGGAAAAAGCAGTGGTTGGGCCCTGGCCATCCATGTAGGAGGCCTGGATGAAGCTCCTGGCTCCTGGCTTCTGTGTGGCCCAACCCTGGCCATAGCAGTCATCTGGGAAGGTAATTAGCAGATGGAAATTCTCTCTCTCTCTCTCTTTGACTTTCAAATAAGTCCGTAAATAACTATTCAGAAATTAATATGAAAAACATCCTATTTACCTGATCCAAAACTTCCAAGTTATCACATAATGCCTAACTATCCAATTTGAATGTTTATATTTTTCTTCTAACTGTGATTGCAAAATATGTGTTTTTTAAACCTTTTTAATGGAACAGCAATTGACAAAGCTCATGAAAATAAATTGGCTATTTTAATTTTAGCTGAAGATGATAACTTACAAAGAGCATTCTCATTGTAAGGAGATATTGTAAAGAAACATGTTTGTGTATGAAAGATGAACAATGGAATTAACTTATTGCAATATTGTTATATTTATTTTTTAAATAGATCTATTTATATGAAAGGCAGATTTACATATAAAAATTTTAATATTCCTTCCTTTTTTTAGAATGTATGAAAAGTGATTAAATAATGTACTTTCAAAAAAAGATTTATTGTATTTATTTGAAAGGCAGATTTGCATGAAGAGCAAGAGTGATGGAGAGAACTTTCTTTTTTTTGTAATTTTTTAAACTTTTATTTAATGAATATAAATTTCCAAAGTACAGCTTATGGAGTACAATGGCTTCCCCCCCATAATGTCCCTCCCATCCGCAACCCTCCCCTTTCCCACTCCCTCTCCCCTTCCACTCACATCAAGATTCATTTTTGATTCTCTTTATATACAGAAGATCAGATTAGCATATATTAAGTAAAGATTTCAACAGTTTGCACCCACATAGAAACACAAAGTGAAAAATACTGTTTGAGTATCAGTTATAGCATTAAATCACAATGTACAGCACATTAAGGACAGAGATCCTACATGAGGAGTAAGTGCACAGTGACTCCTGTTGTTGACTGAACAAATTGACACTCTTGTTTATGGCCTCAGTAATCACCCTAGGCTCTTGTCATGAGCTGCCAAGGCTATGGAAGCCCCCTGAGTTCACTGACTCTGATCATATTTAGACAAGGTCATAGTCAAAGTGGAAGTTCTCTCCTCCCTTCAGAGAAAGGTACCTCCTTCTTTGATGACCTGTTCTTTCCACTGGGATCTCACTCATGGAGATCTTTCACTTAGGTCATTTTTTTTTTTCCAGAGTGTCTTGGCTTTGATGGAGAGAACTTTCCATCTGCTGGTTTATTACCCAGATGACCACAGTGGCCAGTGCTTGACCAGGCTGAAGACGGGAATAACGACCTTCATCCAGTGTCCCACGTGGTTGGCAAGGGCCAAACACTTGGGCCATCTTCCCCTGCTTTTCCCAGGCCATTAGCAGGGAGATGGAATGGAAACAGAGCAGCTAGAAGGGACCAGCAGCCACACGAGATGGCAGCTTTGCAGGTGGCAGCCTTATGTGCTACATCACAATGCTGGCTCCATAGCACTGTTTTACATAACTAAAGATACCCAGAAATATTAGGGGAATAATGGAATTATTACATAAGTTAATTTAAATCTTTTATGAAATATGTTGTACACTCAGAAGGTGAGTCTTTTCTTTCAAGGTTAAAGACCAGTGTGTGCTTGTCCTCACAATGTGGACTAACAGACTTGACACTCATTTCAAGTGGATTTTTTTTCCTATTCTTTTCTCTGCTGCACAGGCTGAAGGGAAAAAAAATCTGTTTTTTTTTTTTTTCAAACTTCTTTGAAGTTAAGAGTCTTGCATTCAAATGCACTTTTTCTGTGAAATTGATTAAAGAATTATTGTGGTAAGGTGAGGAACTTACAAAATCCAATGTGACAAAATTATTTGGCTAGCACTGCTTTTGGAAGAGGCAACACAGTTCATCAGCCATGTGTGTTGCCTGTGGTTTGAAGATCTGGTTTCTCTTTTCCTGGTCAGGGATTATGCTGCTTGGCTTTGAAATCAACAATTGTGGCAGCTGCTTCCTGGTTCTGAAGCTTCTTTTTTTTTTTTTTTTAATTTATTTATTTGAAAGTCAGAGTTACAGAGAGGCAGAGAGAGAGAGAAAAGTCTTCCATCTGCTGCTGGTTCACTCCCCAATTGGCCACAACTGCCAGAACTGCACCCATCAGAATCCAGGAGACTTCTTCCGGGTCTCCCACATGGGTGCAGGAACCCAAGGACTTGGGCCATCTTCTACTGCTTTCCCAGGCCACAGCAGAGAACTGGATTGGAAGTGGAGCAGCCAGGACTTGAACAGGTGCCCATATAGGATGGTGGTACTGCAGGCGGCAACTTTACCTGCAACACCATAGCGCCAACCCCTGCAGCTGGAAGTTCATTGTATTCCTTTGCTGATATCATGTTTCCACCATTCTTCCTCATCACCAAAGCCTTGTATAGGTATCTGTGCTTTAAAGAAACAGTTGCCTGCTCCAGACTTAATGGTTTTGCCAAGGAAAGACATTTGCCCACAGAACTGAGGGTCAACTTGGAACACTGTGGCACTGAGTCAGCTTGTGTCACTCATCAAGTGTGGAAGTGGCTCTAGATCCTGATGGACAACCATCTCATCAGTTCAGGAAACTGGGTTCTGCCGTTACATTAACTGCACAGTGCTTAGTGGCAGGATCTCAGAGGGGTTCACAGTCCCTTGTAGCAATTCTTGGTCTCTTGTGGTATGTCTGTTTCCACTTGCAAAATTTGATATAAAAGCAGAGGTCAGCAGTTGAAAAACTGTGAGCTGCATAGGTCGGCTGTGAGCATGTACGTGGTGTCTGGGGTTGGCTGTGAGTGCACAGACAACAATGGTGTGAAGCAGGAGCAAGAGCCAGGACCAGCGTGGAATCACAGGTGAAGGTGACCGCAACAGCAGCGTGCACACGCGTGGTTAAAGGAGCCAGAGCGGGGGCCAGCCTTGCGGCACAGCAAGTTGAGCTGTTGTAATCAAAACAGCATGATGTCAGCATTGAAACATACACAAGGATCAATGGGAAAGAATTGAGTCCAGAAACAAAACTGTATAGATTGATTATGGATACTGCTAATCAACTACATTTTTACAAAGATACTAAGAATACACAATGGGAAAAGGAAAGGCTTTTCAATAAACAATGCTGGGAAATCTATAGATCCAACTACTGAAAAATGAAAGTGTGCCTCTCTCTTACACCTCACATGTGTGAATGATTTAAATATTAAGAAAAGTCCAAAAAAGGAAACATATAAACACAAAAGCACAGACAACAGCAGCAAAACTAAACAAGTGGAACTAGATATAATTAACAAAGTTTCTACACAGTAAAAGAAAAAATCAAAATGAAAAGCAACCAGTACAATGGAAAAATATAATTGTAAATTCCAGATCTAAAAAAAATTTAACATTCAAAATATGCAAGGAACTTAATCAACTCAATAACAAGGGAATAATATTGAAAAAATAGTCAAATAGCTTGAAAAGATATTTTTCTCAACACATGACCAATAGGAGTATGAAAAGGTCTGCAGCTTCATTCTTTTAGGGACTATGAAAATCAAAACTACAAAGATATCACCTCCCACAGACAGGGGACAAATGTTTGTGAGGATGATGAGAAAAGAAAATCCTTATACATTGTTGGTAGAAATTTACAATGGCACAGCTATTAAAACAGTATAGAGATGCCTCAAAATTTTTTCCTCAAAAATAGAACTATGACGTCATCCATTCATACCACTTCTGACCACATATTCCAAGGAAATGAAATCACTACTTTGCAGGGATTTCTTCATTCCCACAATCACTACAGCATTATTCATAATAGTAAGTATATAAAAATCCATAATTATCTCTGGATGAATGAAAAGGAAAATATGGCTCATATTCACATATACACACACTTATACATAATAAAATACTATTTAGTCTCAAAAGAGAAGGAAGCCTTGCTATTTGAAAAAACATTGAGGACATTATGATAAATGAAATACATCTGGCCTGGAAAGACAAATACTGCACAATTTCACTGTATACAGGAGACGAAAAAAATAAAATAAAAAGTTGAACTCATAGTTCCAGAAAGTAGAATGTTAGCGTTGTAAGTTGCAGCAAATGAGATAGTAATCAGAAGACATCAACTTCCAGTCATCAAGTGAAATAATCTTGAAAACCTCAGGACTGCATGGTGACTAAAATGATTTTATGTGGCATACACTTGTCATTTGCTAAGAAAATAGATACCAAGCATTTATATCTCACACAAAAAGATGTACGTATGGTAGATAATAGGTTTCTTGATTAGCTTAATTGTGTAATCATCTCACAATAGATACATACATCAAAATATTACACTGTACACTTTAATATATATATACGTTTGTCAGTCATACCTCAATAAAGCTAGCAAAAATTCAATTTGCACGTTTTAATGAATAAGTAGCAGATAAATATTTCCATTGATTAAAATGCTCTATATATGAGGAATTAATGTATTATATGAATATTTATAATATAAATACTATAAATAAGTTTGAATTTTTCAAGTTTAAAATTTTAATGTGTGAATTATTACTTTCTAATGATCTTTTGGAGACCATTTCCTAGGAGACAATATAATTGGAATCAAACCCAGAAGGCAAGTGAAGGTAATGCTTGCTATGAGCTCAAGTATATCTCATATATGTTTGTATATATCTATAGTTTTGTCTATATAACTGTATCTAGAATATAACATGTATGGTATGTAAATATGATAAAGCAAAATATCCTTCTCCTTTTAAAATTTGAAATAGAAATTAAATAATTTATTTAAGAATATTGGGCTGCAAAGAAGAGAAATCTTCAGTCCTTGTGAAATGAGGGCAATGTACTTTTGGATGTGTATCTTGGTGGTGCCTGTAGACAGAAACTTGGGCTCAGATCTTTCCCTTTCTTCTTCTTCTTCTTCTTCTTCTTCTTCTTCTTCTTCTTCTTCTTCTTCTTCTTCTTCTTCTTCAATTTATTTGACAGGTAGAGTGATAGTGAGAGAGAAAGACAAGGAGAAAAGTCTTCCTTCCATTGGTTCACTCCTCAAATGGCCAATACGGCTGGTGCTGTGCCGATCTGAAGCCAGGAGCCAGGTGCTTCCTCCTGGTTTCCCATGCGGGTGCAGGGGGCCAAGTACTCGGGCCATCCTCCACTGCCTTTCCGGGCCAGAGCAGAGAGCTGGACTGGAAGAGGAGCAACCAGGACTAGAACCTGGCACCCATATGCGATGCTGGCACCTCAGGTGGAAGATTAACCAAGTGAGCCATGGCACCAGCCCCTCTTTCCCTTTCTTAATAGGAAATCAAGATTCATGATCAGAAAGGGGAAATAGTATTTTTTGAATTGGTAGAGTGTTCATTATGAGATGCCTCTCAAGCATTCCCAGATCAAGCCCAACATAATAACCTTGGCATTGAGTTCAAACAATTTGAATAAGCATACAAATATGAGAGTTTCAGATCTGTTTGTACACATTAGATCTTTTGTAAATTCTGGCATGTATTCTTTGTATTTCTTTTATGCAAAATATTAAACTGAGCCATGATTTTCATCACTTTTTTCCCGCATGCTATCTGTACTCTGGCATTAACGACCCCCTCATTCTCAGGAAATGTAAAACAAACCAAACTTTCCTCCCATGACCACAGTTTACAATCAAATTCTCATCTTACAAGTACTTCTACTTTGAAATTACTTTACATATCTTAAAACTGCATTACCTTTGTGCTCTATCATTTGCCATTCTTCATGTCAAGATTTATGGAATTTGTATGACCTTATCTAATGTAGTTCACTGCTTTGGAACTAAATCATTGTAGATCCTGACCCAAAGCTCACAGTTGAATAGACCTGTCATCCTTTCCTGGAAGCCAGCCTTCCCCTCGATAATCTATTGCACCTGCCTGGCAAACTTTCTCTTATTCCAATTTATTCCTTGGTATGATAATTCTTTGATTTGAAACTGTGAATTACAATTACAAGGGATACAACCAGGTCCCCATAGAAATATGGGAATAACAGTGATTGCTACAGCCAAAGTATGAATCAATGTCATAAATCTGGAATTAGAGAGTATATCAAAAACATTTTTAGGAGCAATGATTTTCAGCCACTACTTGGAGAAAATATAAAAACTGATCTCTATGTCCAGCATCACTCTGTTTATTACCTTTATTGAATGGCACAATACATATAAGCTTGGTTACAGAAAAGATAGAAACTTAAAAATTAATAATACTATGCCTAAGAAACCTAAATTAGAATGATGTGACAATAGGGCTGAACCACTGGTACTTTCCCTAATCCTCTCTATTTGAACTTAATACAAAAATCTCAATCATCTGCATATAGATTTGTTAATTATGTTTGTACATGTTTGCTACATTTTATTGCTCATTAGCCAGACCACAGCTGTTATTTTACTGATATGCATGCATGAGAAGTTCTGTTATCTGGCAGAAAGATAGTTTTCAAACACCTTGACTCCTTTACACATAAAATAACAGGTTTGCAAAAACTTGAGTGTACATTTTATCTATAAGAATGTCCTTGGATATTTGTTATATTTATAGAAATTCAAGCTCTTTTATCTTCATATAAATTTAAGAAGTATTTCCCTGTCAAATTTTTATCATTTTTCCTCTGATATTTTGGGAGAGAAATACAGAAATACCAGGGTTAAAGAAGTGTTACTAGTAATATGACTAGTAATATGACATATAATCAACAGGATGATTGATACATTGAAAAGGAAATCAAGCCAGTGTAAGAAATATCTAAGGAATTAAGCTTAATATATGTTGAACATTGATAAACAGCATACTATAGAGGAAAACTTCTCAGTTCATTTGGTTGACTGCTTTCCTAAAATAAAAATTTTATGATATTATTTATAAATTTATACAAGTATATTGCCTTACATGAGAAATGTGAAGGGAGAATCACATATGCTTACGCCAATTTTCTACGTACGATTTCTGAGTTCTGGGAACTTAGGTTTAAGGTACATCCAAATTGGATTGCATCCAACATTGATCCTTGACAACAGACTATGTTAGGAAGGTAGCTTTGGGAGCAATTAGTATACTCAATTTAAAATGAAGCAAAGAACCAGATGAGATGATACACATAAATCATGTAAGTACAGTCTCCCTCACCTCCTAAAAATAACAATAATTATTTAAAAAAGAAATAATTGGGCTGGTACTGTGGTGTAGCAGGTAAAGCCACCGCCTGCAGTGCCAGCATCCCATAGAGGCACTGGTTTAAGTCCTGGCTGCTCAACTTCTGATCCAGCTTCCTGCTAATGCACTGGGAAAGCAATGGAACAATTCCTTGGACCCCTGCATCCATGTGGGAGACTTAGAAGAAGCTCCTGGCTCCTGGCTTCGGATTGCCTCAGCTCTGCCTGTTTTGGCCATTTGCGGAGTGAACCAGCAGATGGAAGACCTCTCTCTCTTTCTACCTTTGTCTGTAACTCTGTCCTTTAAATAAAATAAATCTTAAAAAGGATTGATTTTTGTATTTTATTGGGCATGATTGCTTATCTTTTTTTTACCAAGTTTGTAAAAATTCAACATACTATCCAAATACAACAGGAATATAGTAAATAATAGCCTCAGTATTCCTTTACTGGAAACAAATTGAATTAAAAAAGCAGTATAAAGCAATCTTTAAATGTATATTATGTAACTGATTAGCTCCTTTTACATATAGTTGAGTATTTAATTTTGAATAAGATTCAGTTAAAATATTTTATTGGTTAAAAATATTTTGAAATATGAAATGAGTATTTTAAAAAATAAAGTTCTGTACCTCATATATCAGAACAGCAATATATTATGGAACTAAAAGTGTTTTTAACAGATTAAATATTTTGGGAAAAAGATTACATGAAAGGTCTATCTTAAAATAAAACTGAAAAATAATTTAAGAGAATATGTCCCAAATGTTAAATATTTTGCATTCATTTTTAGCTTCTTCAGCAAATGTCCAAGCTGAGACTGAAAGATGTAAAAATTAATATTTTAAGTGAAAAAATATTTATTAGTTTCAATTGTTATATAAAATATAGATAAATTATTAGTGAAAATGGTAAATGTCTCAGTTAAAAATACATCAGTAATATCTAAAGTATTTTTGGATATAAAATAAATGTATTATATTTTTTCTTTCACTATGATGAAATCTCTGACTTTATAATCATATAAGATATTTTCATTTAAAGAATAAATTTTTACAATACAGTGAATCTATTAATCTCAACAACAATTCTAAAGTAAAAATATGTTATTTTCCAAGATTATGGAGGTTCATCTTTAATTTGGCTTTTAATAAATTTTTGGAAAAAATAGAATTGATTCAGATTAAATGACATTTTCAAAAAATACAAATGGTTGCTGAAAGTTTAAATATCAAAGTCTTTGAAAATCTACAAAATATTTTATATTTACTTCTTTTTTTGTAAAACATTTATTTATTTTCTGAAAGACAGAGTTACAGAGAGGCAGAGGCAGAAAGAGAGAGAGGTTTTCCACCTACTAGCCCATTCCCTAAATGGCCTCAACAACTGGAACTGGGCTGATCCAAGCCAGGAGCCAGGAGCTTCCTACGGCCTCCCAAGCAGGGATAGGGACCCAAGGAGTTGGGCTCTCTTCTAATGCTTTTCCAGGCCATAGCAGAGGGCTGGTTCAGAAGTGGAGCAGCCAGGAACCGAATCAGCACCTATATGAGATACAGGCACCACAGGTGATGGCTTTACCCACTATGCCACAGTGCTGGCCCCTCTATTACTTCTTAATGTAAAATATTTATGACATGTCAAAAGTGCTAATATTTCAGCAAAAATAAAATTATAATACTTATTTTATTTCAGAAATTTCTGACTATTGCAAATCTCCCTTTACAGCTCTGTCATGAAAAATCTTGACAATAGATGCAGTAAGAAAATAGAATCACTTTGGTTAGAATGAGTTCAAAATCAGATTTATCACATCTAATATCAAAAGAAAATATCAAAATAAAGATGAACAATATGTAATCAAAAATTTGAAGTTGGCAATTTAAGCCTACTCTCTGCTCTAAAGAAAAATTTACAACAGATAAAGATCAAGCTCATTTTCTTTTTTAACTTAAGCAGTGAAGTTGGATGGGCCGCAAACATTGCATAATATCAAACACTCCCACATTCCTCATTGCTGTATTTCTACTCAGAAAGAGCTGCAGGTTCACAGCAGGATATTTAATAATTGAATAAACCTGATCCTTTATACTGCTACTGAATACTCCCAGGATGCTGGTAGTGCAAAGACAAATGGTATGCTGATGCTGAATATACTGAGCTGTTCTTAATTTTAAGTGAGTGAATCACATCTCACTGCTTCTGGTTTGTTTAAATTGGTAAATTTCCAGTGAAAAATGCAGAGCTCAGCAATTTTGAACAGTATGAATTTTTTAATGTAATGAAAAGAAGCCAAGTTTTCACACTTTAGAGGAAACTCCTTGATCCATAACACAACACATTAGTGTTTTGAAGTTTTGACTGTGTTTGGCTCAATGTGTTCTCTTGGGAGCCTGTGTACATTGATATTGTGGCATAAGCTTATTATTGTCTCCAAAGATTTTTTGTTTGTTTCTGCTTTAAAAGTAACAGCATTTTTGAGAATTATCTTTGACCTCACGATCCTATCCACCAATCAGTATGGGTGGATTTAAAGAATATATTTGTCCTGAAATGGTCGCACTTTTTCTCTGAATTAATGATGTTTTCTTCCTTGGTCAATCATAAAATATACTACAGTCTCTGCCAAATTTAATAAATTGAGAGAAAAAAAATTCTTCATTACCAGATCTTCCTAGTATCTCAACTTTTTCCCAACAGAGATATCTATTTTACACAATATAAAAAATCTTTTCATAACAGGGCATGACACATGACAGTAAAGACATAACAGTAAAGACATGCATATGACACAATGACAGTACAGACACTGGATATGTGAAAGACTGAGGCCTTTGTTACTTGCAGCTCTGAAACGATAATAATATTAGACCACAAGTGGTTGAATCAGATACAGGAATAGGGTAAGAGCAGCCTGGAGTTGTATTGGAAAGCATATGTAGGGAAGATGAGGGGTTGACTGAAATTAGTGGGCTCCCTGTGGATTGGCTAAATGGAATCATTTTTCTAGTTGTGGGACAGAGAGGTTGTCCCAATTATCTGGGACCAGTCTCATGGATGATATGGCAGAGACATAGTGCCCCTCATGTATGAGACAGATAAAGGGAAGTGATTGGGTATAGACTCAACAAGTTCCTTATGAAGGACAATTGACCAGATTCTAGCCATTCAACACATGAGGAGATAGTTTTTGGCATTCCATAATGTATTTCAAAATAATTAAAAAAACAAAATCTGCTGTTTCCTAACACATAGAAATGATTCCTGTGTGAGGAGATGAAAATTCTAATTATCCTGATTTTATTATTACACAATGTATATCTATATCAAATGATTGCACTTTGCCACACAAATAAGTTCAAATATTATGTCAACAATATGTACCCATATATAATGAAAATGATGCCATATGTACATATATTTGCATATATATTTATATTATACTTGTACATTTGTATACATGTGTATATGTTATATATAATATATAGATATAGAAGTCAATATATTTATAGTAGTCATAGATGGAAAATAAAAGCAATTCCAGAAGTTAAAAACAACCGAGTAAGCTGCAATAAAAACAAACAAAACAAAATGAGCTCTGTTACACCATCTCTGCTCACAATCATGAGTCTCCCCAGCTTCTGGCTGGCAATACCCTCAGGGCAGTTCTTGACTTCTACACGCTACCACATCCTGTGGCCTGTGCCCTCCCTCCTCCACCTTCACAACCAAAACCTTGGGTTGAATCCTCTTGAGCTAGAATATTTCCGACCCTTCTTGAATTGTCACTGTTTCTGAGCAACAACCTGGGATATTTATCTGCTTTGAAGGACCTTTGTGATTAAATTGCTCCTATCTCAATAATTGAGGATAATTTTCCTTTCCCAAGTACTTAATAGTATTTTTTTTTACAGGCAGAGTGGACAGTGAGAGAGAGAGACAGAGAGAAAGGTCTTCCTTTGCTGTTGGTTCACCCCCAAATGGCCGCTGCAGCTGGCACACTGCGCTGATCCAAAGCCAGGAGCCAGATGCTTCTCCTGGTCTCCCATGGGGTGCAGGGCCCAAGCACTTAGGCCATCCTCCACTGCACTCCCAGGCCACAGCAGAGAGCTAGACAGGAAGAGGAGCAACCGGAACAGAATCCGGCGTCCTGACCGGGACTAGAACCCCATGTGCCGGTGCCGCAAGGCAGAGGATTAGCCTGCTGAGCCGTGGCATCGGCCACTTAATAGTATTTTTAAAGTATGTTTTTCCACGTAGAGGGCAACACTGAATTATATAGGTTCAGTATGCTAGGGTGTGGAATCATTTGGAGGACCACTAGAATACCTAAAACACCCTATCAAACATACTACATATTTATGTTTCTTTCCACTGCTTCCTATCAGACTAATGGAGAAAGATATTTTACCTCTCCCTATTATGTCTCAAGGACCTAAAATGATTTGGTATTTATCATTCTTGCTTAGTAACTAATTGTCCAACAAAAAGAAATACAATGAATAGGCAAGTGATTTTTGTTAGTTTAGTGAAGACATGTTAGACATTCCACAAATAATGTGTTCTGACTTAAAAGAACTTATAGTAGTGAATTTCTTATGTCTTATTTATTTATTTATTTTTTTTTTGACAGGCAGAGTGGACAGTGAGAGAGACAGAGAGAAAGGTCTTCCTTTGCCGTTGGTTCACCCTCCAATGGCCGCCACGGCCAGCGCGCTAAGGCCAGTGCACCGCGCTGATCCGATGGCAGGAGCCAGGAGCCAGGTACTTCTCCTGGTCTCCCATGGGGTGCAGGGCCCAAGCACTTGGGCCATCCTCCACTGCACTCCCGGGCCACAGCAGAGAGCTGACTGGAAGAGGGGCAACCGGGACAGAATCTGGTGCCCCAACCCTGACTAGAACCTGGTGTGCTGGCGCCGCAAGGCGGAGGATTAGCCTACTGAGCTGTGGCGCCGGCCAAATTTCTTATGTCTTAAAACAGTTATAATCAATATCAATTTCACAAGGGCAAAGAAATGTATTAGCCAATTTGAGATCTATCTTTGACAGAATATTTTAGTTGGGGCAAAATAGGATTATTTGTTGGAATCAACAGTATGTGAAAGGTTTAGGTTTTTTTCCCCCTACATTATAAAAAGAGATTGTTTAAATAATATTGTCAAATAGATTAGACACACGCATCTAATTTAAGGGAAACAAAGAGGGTTCTTGTCTATTTGGGACATTATAAAACTCTGCAGGTGGAAAGTAGAAAGTATCTGATTCTGAGTGCAGAGATTCTTTTTTTTTTTTTTTTTTTTTTTTTTTTTTTTTTTTTTTTTTTTTTGACAGGTAGAGTTACAGACAGTGAGAGAGAGACAAAGGTCTTCCTTTTCCATTGGTTCACCCCCGAAATGGCCACCACGGCCAGGGTACTATGCCAATGCGAAGCCAGGAGCCAGGTGCTTCTTCCTGGTCTCCCATGCGGGTGCAGGGCCCAAGCACTTGGGCCATCCTCCACTGCCCTCCCGGGCCACAGCAGAGAGCTGGACTGGAAGAAGAACAACCGGGACAGAACCGGTGCCCCAACTGGGGCTAGAACCCAGTGTGCTGGCGCCACAGGCAGAGGATTAGTCTAATGAGCAATGGCGCTGGCCAGAAATCCTTTCTAATACTTCCATATTCCAGGCGTGTCCTTGTAAATGAAACATCGAATAAGCACTCTGTGAAAGTGTTTGACCCATAGTGATACCAACTTTCTAGTGTGTTAACCTGGCTTTCATATTTAATTACTAAAGTATGTTTAAGATGAAACGAGGTTTGCATCTTAGTCTCTTGGTATCTAAGAGTCTCAATTTGTATTAAAGAATTATTGGAAGATGACTATTAACTGTTGAGAGTTTTTGAGACAATTTCATGTAGTCTTCTAAATGTTTCACTTTATTTTCTGTGAGCTACACGGTAATATTCTCTTATGTCCTTAGTCTCTGAGCTAGAAGGAACTTATAATTTAAACTATAATTTAAATTATAGATAAAAATAATTTACCAATCAAAAGTGAGTTATTGATGATAAATGAACATATATATTGGAACAGATATTGGATTGTTTTAATATGAAAAAACAAATACATACATATGGTAACAGTCAGCTATTTAAGAATTTTAAAAATTGCATATTGTGGCATATTAGCTTAAGCCACAATGTCAGCATCACACTTGGGCACCACTTTGAGTCCCAGTTGCTCCACTTCCAATCCAACTCCCTGGTAATGTTCCTGAGACAGCAGCAGTAGATGACCCAAGCACTTGGATCCTGGCCACTCATATGATAGATCCAGATGAAGTTCCAGTTTCCTGCCTTCACTCTGGTTCACTCTTGACCATTGTAGCCATCTGGGGAGTGAACCAGAGGATGGAAGATTCTCTCTCTCTCTCTCTCTCTCAATGTGTGTGTGTGTCTCTCCCTCTGTAACTTTGCATTTCAAATAAATTAAATCCCTAAGAAAAATTAGAGAAAAATAGCCTATAAAATTAAAACTTTAGACATGCAATTAAAACATGAAGTTACACGAATTTTTTGTTTTCCCAGAAGTATTGTTAACTAGGGTTTTGCATTACTCACTATAATGATTGAGGTAGGCAAATGTCTACAGTATGTAGAGATTTCCCTTCATTTCCCCCAAAGGTTTCAATCATATTATTCTAGATCTAAAGAAGAATGTCATTGATATTTTATATGGAATCACACTGAATCTGTAAATTGCTTTTAGCAGTATTTACATTTTGATATTTATTTTTCCAATCCATGAACATAAAAACAATTTCCATTTTTTAATGTCTTGATCTATTTCATTCTTTAATGTTTTATAATTTTCATCATAGAGATTTTTGACATCCTTGGTTAAATTTATCCTAAGCTGTTTAATTCTTTTTGTAGCTATTGTGAATGGGATTGATCTTAAAAGTTATTTCTCAGTCATGGCATTGTCTGTGTATACAAAAGTTATGGATTTTAGTGTGTTGATTTTATTTCCTGCCACTTTACCAGACTATTTTATGAATTCCAAGAGTCTCTCAGTGAAGTTTTGGATCCCCTATACATCTTCAAATAGGGATAGTTTGATTTCCTCCTTTCCAGCTTGTATCCTTTTGATTTCTTTTTCTTGCCTTATGTCTCTTGCTAAAACTTCTAGGGATATGTTAATAACAATGGTGAGAGTTGAAATCCTTTTCTGGTTCCGGATCTTAGGGGGAATGTTTCCAGCTGTACCCCTATTCAGTAGGATGCAGGCTGTTGGTATTTCATAAATTGTCTTAAATGCATGTTCCTTCCATACCTAATTTTCTTATGGTTTTCATCATGGAAGAATGTTGTATTTTATCAAACGCTTTCTCTGCATCTATTGAGATAACCATATGATTGTTGTTCTTCATGTTTTTAATGTGATGTATCACATTTTTGGATTTGCGAATGTTGAACCACCCTGCATTCCAGGGATAAAGTCCACTTGGTATGTGTGACGATGTTTCTGATGTGTTGCTCGATTTGATTAGCTGATATTTTATAGAAGATTTTTACATCTATGTTCATCAGGGATATTGGTCTATAAGTCTTATTCCCTGTGGTATCTTTTTCTGGTTTAGAAATTCAGGCTTCATAGGAGCATCAAAATGGCATCTACCCTTTCTCAGCTGGGCAGCAGGCACTGCTGTTGTGAAGAAGGGGTGAAACAAATTGCCCCTTTTACTTCTACTGGGTTCACATGTAGCTGCTAGTTACCACTATCCCTTAGGGCTCCAATCCAAACTCATGCCGTGCTCTCCCTGTGGCTGTATCACCATGGGTTGCTGGTCTGATCTCTTCACTGTCTCCAAGCTTCCATCTGATCTTGCACTTGGCTGCTGCATTCGTTTGTTGTATCTATGTTCATGCTGTGCTTCCATACCTTCCACACTTGTCCACCATGTTCTACTTCTTTCTGTAGAATTTCTGCTGCTGTTTTCTAATTCTCCCCTGAAAGGGCACTTCCTACATTCTTTAAAAAGATTTATTAATTTTATTTGAAAGGCAGAGTTACAGACAGGCAGAGGTAGAGAGAGAGAGAGAGAGCTCTTCGATCTGTTGGTTCACTCCTCAAATGGCTGCAATGGCCAGAGCTGGGCCGTTCCGAAGCCAGGAGCAAGGAGCTTTCTCCAGGTTTCCCACCTTGTGCAGGGACCCAAGGACTTGCGCCATCTTCCACAGCTTTTCCAGGCCATAGAAAAGAGCTGGATCAGAAGTGGAGCACTGAGATTTGAACCGGTGCACATATGGGATGCTAGCAGGGCAAGTGCCAGTTTTATCCACAACACCACAGAGCCAGCCCCTTCCTACTTTTTTTTGCTTGTTTACTGTCTATCGATAGCTTAACACAGCACATCATTCCCTATTCCATCGTCGTGGGATCACAGAAACTGCTATATTTTTGCCAATGCTTTCAGTGTTGTCATTAATTAATTAATTAACTAATATTTAATTAGTGATTTAATTAATGATGTATACATACATAGATTTCTGGTTACTATTTCTTTTTTTTTTTTTTTTTTTTTTTGACAGGCAGAGTGGACAGTGAGAGAGAGAGACAGAGAGAAAGGTCTTCCTTTGCCGTTGGTTCACCCTCCAATGGCCGCCGCGGCTGGCGCGCTGCGGCCGGCGCACCGCGCTGATCCGATGGCAGGAGCCAGGAGCCAGGTGCTTTTCCTGGTCTCCCATGGGGTGCAGGGCCCAAGCACCTGGGCCATCCTCCACTGCACTCCCTGGCCACAGCAGAGAGCTGGCCTGGAAGAGGGGCAACCGGGACAGAATCCGGCGCCCCGACCGGGACTAGAACCCGGTGTGCCGGCGCCGCTAGGCGGAGGATTAGCCTATTGAGCCGCGGCGCCGGCCACTATTTCTTCAAATAATGACCCATGCATGTGTCCGTGGACAGGAATATTTGTTTGACTTATTGTCCTTTATTCTTTGAGGAGCCATAGAAAATGTATTATTATTTTTGACCTATACCTGTTCCATATCTTCTCCCAGCTTGTAGTTTGCTTTTCAAATAGTTTGAGGTTGTGTCTTCTTTTTATTTCTATTAGAGATTATTTTTTATTTGAATGGCAGAGGGAGAGAGAAGGAGAGATAGAGAATCTTTCTTCACTCCCCAAACGCCTACCACAGTCAGGGCTGTGCAAGGCCAAAGATATGAGCCAAAAACTCCACATGAGTCTCCTACATTGATGTCCAAAACCCAAGTGCTTTGGCCGTCACCTAGTACCTCCAAAGCATGAGCAGGAGCGGGGTTTGAAGTGAAGCAGCCAGGAGTGGAACCAGGTACTCCAACTTGGGATGCAGGTGTTTTAAGTGGCAGTTTAATCCACTGCATCACAATGCCTGCCCTGTGGCTTTTTTGATAAATAGATGTCTATAAATTTAAGGTAGCAAAATTTACCTTTCAATGTTTTCATTACCCATGTGGACTCTTTCTGTTGCTGTTGAAATATTAACTCTTTCTACTATGGAAGTGAAGTTACTCTGCGTTATCTTCAAAGTATTTTATAGTATCTCTTATAACTTTTGAATTTTTGAAAATGATCTTGACAGAATTTTGAATGCTGTATAATGTTGAGATTCTATTTTATTTATGAACAAAAATAATTTTTATTGCTGTTTATTGAAATATTCATTATTTTCTCTCTCTTAGTCTCCACACTAACTCCATTATGTAAGTTATATTCCCTTCCACTCCCATATGCACACTCATTACAATAACTACTCCAGGAATCAGACTCTAGTACATTGGTGTGACAGGGCATACTGTTGCAAAAAGACGCTTAAATCAGTGCCACAAGCTATGACTTTGGGTCAGCCTCAATCAATGCAACTGCTGTGGTTTAAATGAAAACAAACAGGAAATAAAAAGGTTTTATAAGATAAATTTTTCTAATTATATTTCAATGGACAGCTCCAGGAAGGTTTTCTGTGCTACCAGTCAATATGACAATGAGATGTATCCAATATGTGTGTTGTAGAACTTTTCATGAAACAGCAACAGCAAGAAACAGTAACTAGAAAGGGATACTTCATCATGAACTTTTCCTTTATTTTTCTGTCTCACTTCCATTCTTTCTTTCTCTCCCTGCCATGAAATTGTAATATTTCCATAAACCATTGATGTTTTGTCCATGTTTAAGATGTGGTATTTGGGGCTGGTGCTGTGGCGTAGCAGGTTAACACCCTGGCCTGAAGTGCCAGCATCCCATATGGGTGCCGGTTTGAGATCCAGCTGTTCCACTTCCGATCCAGCTCTCTGCTATGGCCTGGGAAAGCAGAATATGACCCAAGTCCTTAGGCCCCTGCACCCAGGTGGGAGACCCGGAAGAAGCTCCTGGTTCCTGGCTCCTGGCTTTGGAATCGGAGCAGCTCCAGCCAATGCAGCCAATTGAGGAGTGAACCATTGGATGGAAGACCTCTCTCTCTCTCTCTGCCTCTCTTCTCTCTGTGTAACTCTGATGTTCAAATAAATAAATAAATAAATGTTTTTTTTTAAAGATGTGGTATTTTTGAGAACACAGATTCAAAGAATTGCTAACAGGTATTGTTTCATAAAGTAAGCCCTCAGGTTGGGATTTTAGAATTGGGTCACCCATCTTGCTTAACACAATTATAAACCCACAGGTGATGGTGTTTAATTTGAAAAAGTACTGGAAAATTAATGTAATTTTTAATCTTTAAGGAACAACAAAAATCATAGTCACTATGGAGCAAGACTTATTCTATGAATGTTGCTTGGATGCCTTGCAAAATAGTATAACAAGCTCAGGGAAGTTATTTGCCAACTTCATGAATGATTTTTAACCAGAAGATCTCCATGGCAACTTCATAATTTGTTAAAAAGTATTCATATAAAGAGAAGATATTTCATGTATTTCATAGGTACAAGTCTAAGAAAATAACCATGCTTCTTTCCCTCCTGCTTTTCTTTCCTCTATACTCCTCCTTCTTTGCTTTCCTTTATTTTAATTTTTGCAAAAACACAATTTTGGCCCACTCTACAATCACAGGCTTAATGCACCACTAAACATAATATTCAACAATAAACAGTAGAAAGGCCACAATTTCATAGGAGTATAATGAAATGTCAGTCCCCAAAAGACAAATATCATGTGTTTTCTTTGATACATAGAAGTTAATATAGAATACAAAATCTGTATAGGAATGAAACAGACATCTTGTGATTTGCTTACTATTTTTAGCCTTATTCATATTCCCATGGAAACTTTAAATTAGACTTACCTTTTGTAGTCTATGATGCAATAGTTTATTATTTATTTGAAAGGTAAAGAAACAGAAGTAGAGATGGAAGAGACAGAGACTGCAAAGGCTAGAACTCGTAGAGCCCGAGGCCAGGAGCCAGGAACTTAATTTAGGTCTCTCATGTGAATGATGGGAGTCAACTAGTTTAACAATCACCTGTTGCCTCTTTGGGTTTGCAATATCAGAAAGCTTAAATCTGGAGCTAAAGTTGTGATGTAAACCCAGAGATTTTGATATGGTTTGTGGGCTTCCCAGCAAATGCTTTAACTACCAAGACAAATGCCACATGATTGACAATGCTGGAAAATCTGTTCCTAAACCCTGGAATTCTCCAGGGGTAATGCTATACGTATAATATTTAATAGTCTCTTATTGTATAATAAATGATACTAGGAGGTCAGGAATGTAAATGCAGGCCAATGTCCTTCATAACCTTGATTTTTTTAAATTTGTGTATTTTAATGAATCTATTAAAACATTAAATTCACAGAATCACAGCAAATGCATGGCATCATAATCCTCTTCTTATGTTAATGAGATGTTAAAACAAAAAGAATAGATTTCATGTAGTAAATAGATACTTTAGTAATATGATTATAAAAATTAAAAGTCATTTCCCACTAGCTAAGAACACATGACACACTCGGATTAAGTAGGCCATTCATAGCCCAATGCTTACTTCGCCCAAGAATAGACCAAATTTCTTTTATCTTAAATTGAGAACTGAAGTTTTTTCAGCCCAGAATGAGAAGTACAAAATTTAACAAGAAGAAAATTTCTATTTGCCAATGGCATTTCAAAGCCTTATCCTTTGTACTCCAAGAAACAAGATACCATATTTGGTAATGGATTGCAAGGTAATGTGTAGAGGAGGAAGTACAGAGTATAAATCTACATAGACAGTTACAGGTTGGGAATATTTATCGATAAAACACAATCAGTTTTTGACCAGGATACCAAGAGTTTAAGCTATTTGTTTGTTAGGATGGTGTCTTAAATCCTGAGATTAACAGATTTAAAGTAAATTAAGCGAACCTAATAGGACATTTTTGTCAGTATTAACAAAAGCATGAGAAGAGTCAGGGAGACGGAAATGATTTGAATTTAGTTATCAAGAATAAACTGAGAACTATTGGGGAACTATAATTAAAATAAATATTCTCCCAATGTGATATCCTTCAACAAAAGTAGCAGACATAAATGTTTATTATTGAATAAGCATTAAACCCAGCAGTGATGTGTATCACAGGCAGTCCACTAAAATCCACCAAGGTGATGGAAATAAATTTGAACTTTATACATAGCTGAGTAGATATACCCATTATATGCATATCTTCAAGACAAATGATAATTGATCTTTGGGGAAGAAGACTTGACATCACCACATGAACTGTTCCAACTTGACCTGGTAATTGGAGTGATCATGTGGTTTAGCTAAGTGGGAAAGAAACTTCTTATTTCTTTTATTCACAGGATATAGTTTTATAAATTGAAACAAAGAATCCAAGAAGTTAGGTTCCAAATCTTCAATTGAAATTGGGAGACAGGGTCGCTTATCCCAAGGGCCACTATCCCAAGTGTCTTAAAAAAAAAAAAAAAACTAATGAAAATGCATATTCTGTAAAATTATGGACAGATTTTGAATATTTTTGCACGAAAATAAATTTTACTTTTAGTTTCATTTTCCAAGAACTTTCCAAAGTACCCCTGTGTGTGTGTGTTTACATAAGTATATACTTTTAAAGGAAAAGAAGCACTTACAATTGGAAGTTTTCTAAAACAAATGCTCAAAAAAGGAAAGGAAGAAAATATCTTTCCTGAGAATTAAGTCCTTAAAGAACTCAACATGTAATTATGTACTTAAAAGTGCCTAGAAGGCTTCTATTTCCTTAGGCAATGAGAAATGTGCTGGTGAAAGACTCAAAACTTTGAAAAGTGTTATAATGAGTGTTTTTTCTTCATAATCCAATCTTTACAGAGGTTCTTTCTGGAAGAAACTGAACTCTAATGTCCACGGTTTCATAGGATCTCAGAACGGCAAAATATAGAGAACAGCACATAAGTGTCAAAACCACAAATGCACTATTAACATGAGAAGAAGTGGAGATAAATAAAGATTGATCTAAAGGAGTCCAGGGCAGTGGAAAATAAAATGAATGGCTATTTCCTAGGATCAAAGCAACTCAACAACAGGTTTCAGTGTTACTGGGTTTACACAATCGGAAAAATAAAAAGAAAACCAGATTGACGTCTTTACATTGGAAACTATGGTTCTTTATACAATTTTTTTCAGCCGGCGCCAAGGCTCAATAGGCTAATCCTCCACCTGCGGCACCGGCACCCAGGGTTCTAGTCCCGATCAGGGTGCCGGATTCTGTCCCAGTTGCCCCTCTTCCAGGCCAGCTCTCTGCTGTGGCCCGGGAGTGCAGTGGAGGATGGCCCAAGTTCTTGGGCCCTGCACCCACATGGGAGACCAGGAGAAGCACCTGGCTCCTGGCTTCTGATCAGCGCAATACACCGGCCACAGCACCCCGGCCTCAGCGGCCCCTGGGGGGGGTGAACCAACGGCAAAGGAAGACCTTTCTCTCTGTCTCTCTCTCTCTCACTGTCCACTCCGCCTGCCAAAAAAAAAAAAAATTTTTTTTTTGCTTTAGGCTGTTGGTAGACCAGAATCCATTTATTGATATCATTATTCATCCTCCCCCCACCCCCAAAGTACTCTACAATGACTCACACATAAGTCCTCATGGTAACCATTGCTTGGGTAATGGCATTGGGGAAAGGTGAATATATAATGATTTGAGGACTATTAGATATTAGAAATTTTTTTAAGTTTTCTTATTTGTATAAGGTGAACCAATTTCATGTCTTTCATATACACAGATTTAAGAGCATGTGGAATGCCCCCCACCATGCACTCTCCCACCCTCCCTCCTCCTTCTTTATTCTTTCTTTTGTATTTTACAATGACATATTTTTCTTTTATTTTACAATCATAAGCTCAACCATCTTACCTTGGTTATCTATTTCGAGTAGAGGAACAAAGAAACAAAGTGAACAATAAAACTGGTTTTAATTCAGTTCATATAATGTCCAAATATTGTGTTAAAACACCCAGCAATTGTTTTGAAACTTGCTAAAATAAAACTGAGCCAGACATACTTAATAAAAGGGTAGCCTTCACAACAATACAGAGGATCCCACTAGCTATTAAGTAAATCCATTGCTACTATATTTTCAGAAACTAGACTTCTATGAATGATATTGGTCTTCTATCCTGTCAATAATGTCAGAAGGTGGAATCAATGTCATCTTTAGATGAAATAAATGGTGGTTTTTATCTATATTTGGTTCAACACTAATGTCACCAATTTTGAAGATTGGATCACAATTTTACTGGAGTCCAGCCTCTGGTGAAATTCTGGATTTTTAAGTTGTATTACAGAATAGCAAGCTGTGAAAGTGTTCGAAAATTTCTTCCTGCTTTACAGACTGTGACAATTTCTTCCTTTTTCTAGAATGTTCTTTCTGCCCTCCAGCCCCATCCCTAGAATTGTGTCCCTCCAGATTTTCCTCCTTTCTCTCATTTCCAGTCTCCATACATAGGGAAGTAACTGTGGTGCGCTTGAGAAAGGACCCTGTGCTTCATGTTGGAAGAGCTACACCCAGCTTTCCGTAATCACCCCTAGCCATTGCTACACAATGTGCTCACTAAGGGTTCTTGTGTAAGTGCTAGCATGTGGAATTGGATTTATTTTGTGTCTGGACAATCTAGGATTCTCAATCTGTCATTCTCATCTGTCCTATATAACCAGCAAATTAATATTAAAAATATTAAAATTCAACCCATTTCTGCATTTCCCTATCATTGGTGGACTTTTCTTCTTCCAAGCTTTCTAATGATAATAAAAACAGCTGGGAGCTAGTTGTATCCATTCATTGATTATAGCCCTTGATGCCTGTTATCAGTAAAAATCACCATTTAAACATTTATTTTTGAAGTGATATTGGTTGTAATTTGAAGCCAGTATCTTTCAGGAGGTATAGAATATATAAATATTCTCCAGGACAGGATATCTAAAAAATCTAAATAATATGAATTAATTTCCTCTATTTTAATGTGATACGTCACTTTTCTTCTATACACATGTATCTTTCCAGCTCTGTTAAAGGACCCACTTCCTTTTCCTTTTCCAGAATGCATGGCATACAATCAAATTATAGGATAAAATTCATGTCCTGTGGGCTCAGAAAGTATGCAGCTCTGATACAACACCACGGATGTAGACTTTCATCTTAATCAGGATGCAAGTAGTGTTCTCTATTACTTGAGATGTAAAAACAAGTTTTGAGAGGTAAATAACTATTCACCAGGTTTGAGGACTGGAGATAGTCGGTAAAAGCCACAACCTACAGTGCTGGAATCCCAAATAGGTGACAGTTCACTTCTGGTCCAACTTCCTGAGAATATCCTGAGAAACACAGCAGAATGTGGTGCAAATGCTTGGTCCCCTGCTACCCACATGTGAGACCCAGATGAAGCTCCCAAGTACTGGCTTTGGTCTGGCTCTGCCCTATCCATTACAGCCACTTTGGGAGTCAACCAGATGAAAGACCTCTCTGCCTTCCTCTGTCTCACCCTCTCTGTATGTGTGTGTGACTTGCAAATAAATGTTCTGGAAGGATCCAGACTAGAAATTTTGTCATAGGTGGAGATTTTGCATGGTTGTGACTCAAGTGACTATCAGGGTGTTTTGTTTTCAAATTAGAATTGAGTAATTCTAATTATATTGAATTTGTACATGATTTCTGATTTTTGAACTAAACATATAAATAAATTATTGGAAACTTCAAAAATTAGGTATTCATGTAATTATGTAATATATAAAATATTTCCTTTGATGCATTTTTGTTTGTTGCATTTGTGTTTAATGAAAGCATACCTATACACACACAGATATGTATATTTTAACTTTTTAAAAATTTTTATTTATTTGAAAGGTGGAGTTAGAGATGGAAGAGGCAGAGGTAGAGAGAGATCCTTCATCCACTGGTTCACTCCCCAAATGGCCGCAATAACTAGGGCTGGGTCAGGCCAAAACCAAGAGCCAGGAGAATCCTCAGATGTTTCCCATGTGAGAGTAGGGGCTCAAGCACTTGGGCCATCCTCTGCTACTCTCCCAGGCACATTAGCAGGGAGCTGGATCAGAAGTGGAGCAGCCAGGACTTGAACAGGCACCCACATAGGATGCCAGCACAGCACATGGCAGCTCCACCCACTATGCTACAGTGCTGACCCCTATTTTTACCTAATTTTTTTATTTCCCAGAGACCATTTATTTAAAGTATACAAAATTCATGCATTTCATGTATACAACTTTAGGAATGTGGTGATTCTTCCCATCATACCCACCCTCTCACCCACACTCCTATCCTTCTAACTCCTCCCTCTCCTATTCCCATTCTCATTTTTACCAAGGTCTCTTTTCAATTAACTTTATATACATAAGATTAGCTCTATAACAAGTGAAGAATTCAACAAATAGCATGAAAAAAATGTTGTTCAACAGTTGAGACAAGGGCTGTTCAAAGTCATCGCATCTCAAAATGTCAATTTCACATCTACAGGTTACCTTTTAGGTACTCTATTAGTTACCACAGATCAGGGAGAAAATCTGGTGTTTATCCTTTTAGGACTGGCTTTGTTTACTAAGTATGTTTTCCAGTTTCATCCATTTTGTTAGAAACAACAGGATGCATGGCCGGCGCCGCGGCTCACTAGGCTAATCCTCCACCTTGTGGCGCCAGCACACCGGCTTCTAGTCCCGGTTGGGGAGCCGGATTCTGTCCCGGTTGCCCCTCTTCCAGGCCAGCTCTCTGCTGTGGCCCGGGAGTGCAGTGGAGGATGGCCCAAGTGCTTGGGCCCTGCACCCACATGGGAGACCAGGAGAAGCACCTGGCTCCTGGCTTCAGATCAGCGTGGTGCGCCGGCCGCAGCGCGCCAGCTGCGGCGGCCATTGGAGGATGAACCAATGGCAAAGGAAGACCTTTGTCTCTGTCTTACTCTCTCTCTCTGTCCACTCTGCCTGTCAAAAAAAAAAAAAAAAATGACAGGATGCATTTAACATTTGAATGCTTATTATCAGTTTGTGTAAGTTTCATTTTAACATGATAAGCTCAAATTAATCCTTATAAAGGATTCTCATGGAAAACTTCAGCTTTTAGAACATGTACTCTGAAGCAAATATTATATATTTCTCTGATCTTTGGAGAAAATAAGCCAACATACTTTAAGGGCAGACCCCTTGTATTTGTAGTGTCCTCCCCCTCCCACCCCCACTGAGGGTGTCTAACGTATTGCAAATCTTTGATGAATGATGACAAAATCCTAAACTCTCAAATTCCTTAAATCACTAAACTATGAAATATTATCATTTACACATGATGTTAAAACAGCTTTTAAAAAAACAATGCTTTTTATTTTCTTAGGTCATTTTGAAAGAATAAAACAATTGGCAAGCCTAACAGTCTCTCATCTATCTGTGTGCTTAATAAAGCTACATGTGATGAAGACTAATGTACCATACTGATGTTTGCAGAATATCATTAGCGTATTTCCAAGACTATCATAACTCATTCACCTCTGTTGGGTTTATGAGCCATGGGTTTTGCTCCAGCGCATAAAATAAGCTTGCTTAACATACTGCAGAGACTAATAATATCAAAGATGACATTTCTTCACATTTTGAAACAAGGTGACTCATTTATATACCCTCCTCAATATAGTAGGACAAGCGAGTCATTTAAATTAGGACTGAAATTAGAAGTTATACAAAGTCAATAAGTAAGAGAAATTTGTCTTTGATAATTAAAGCCTGGTATTTTATCAATTACAAAATTCAAAGTGCCAAAACAAAGCAAACACAGCTTACATGGAAATATACTTATCAACTTAGTCTCCACAAACTCTCCTTGTTATATAAATTATTATCACTCATCTCTGCTTCTGTATGAATTTTTAAAATATATTAATTAATTAATTAATTTGAAAGGCAAAGCAACAGTAAAAAAGGGAGACAGAAGGAAAGAGAGAGGGAGAAGTTGTGGGTTGCAGGGGTCCAAGTACTTAGATTATCTTCCACTGTTTCCCCAAGTGGATTAGCAGGGAGCTGGATGGGAAGTTGAGCAGCCAAGACTCAAACCAGCATACCCATGTGGGATGTGAGAAATTTTAAAAACCTTTAACAACTTTAAAACATGCTAATGATAATTTCAGCAATTCAATTAATTTATTAAACTGTAATAACATGAGAATGCAAGAAAAATATTTATCAACTATATAGTATTCATCTATATTTTTAATTAGATTGACTCAAATATAAGCCTCAAGGATATTTTCATAAGAATATATTTCACCATATTTCAACACTTTTGAAGATTCAACTAGATTTCTACAGATGATGTTCATATAAGAAAATGAAATTATCAAGTAGAAATGTGAATCAAATGAGAAACAAATTTAAAAGCTACACCTGTAAGATCAGACTTCCGTTTGCTCTGTCCAGTTTCAACAATTTTTGTATCCTTTCTTCTCCTCCTTAATCACACCCCATTTGCTCCTCTCCTGCCTCATTTGCCTTCATCTTTTACTTAATTTTGCAGAATGCAATTTCTTCCGGTTCTAGTTGGAAAACTCAAATACTGTTTCTTGCAAGATTATGCCCTTGGGATCCTTTAGATCTCCATTTCTTTAATGATGATACTGATGGATGGGAATGAATCTCATCCACTCTCAGATTCTGGGAATCGGTCAACGTGCTTTGTGGACTTTGGTCTACATGTCATGGCGTTGTGGAATAAATTTTTAAAAAATTTAAAAACTATAAGTCATCAGTTGAAAAAACTATTCAGCATTGTTATATCAGGTAAATTACCTAAATTCTTTAATATCCATTGTATTATTGAAATGCTTATGTTATCAAACAAATTTTTGGATGAGGATCTGATATTAAATCCATGAGCTTAAAAACATGTTCAACCTAAGATTTTCCTCTCTTCATATTCATAATGGTCTACACAGATATTTAGACTGCCAAAAGGCAAAGAAGATAAATTTCCATCATCAAATACAAACAGTGCAGACACTTGCAAAAATACAAAAGCAGATAGACAATTTTCCAAATTGATCATCTAGTATTTTAAATTCCAGTGATATATCAAACTTTTAAAATTATTGATAAATCTATTGAAACCATAACATTTCACTCAATGGAGTTCTAAATGATGAAATTTCTGTGCAATTACTTAATCATCAGTAACACAAGAATATAGTGAGAGGCTGGTGCTGTGGCATAGCAGGTAAAGTCGCTGCCTAAAGTGCTGGCATCCCATATGGGTGCCAGTTCAAGTCCTGGCTGCTTCACTTCTGATCCCGCTCTCTGATATGGCCTGGGAAAGCAGTACAAGATGGTCAAGTCCTTGAACTCTTGTATCTACTGGGAAGACCTATAGGAAGCTCCTGGATCCTGCCTTCAGATTGGTGCAGCTTTGGCCTTTGTAACCAACTGGGGAGTGAACCAGCAGATGGAAGATTCTCTCTCTCTCTCTCTCTCTCTCTGCTTCTCCTCTCTCTGTTTAACTCTGACCTTCGAATAAATAAATAAATAAATAAATAAATAAATAAACTCTTTAAAAAAAGAATTACAGAGCTTTTAACAGGAGCTCCAGCATTAGGAATCCCTGAGTAAGCTATTCACCTTGTTTATAGAATGATCCCATTCACCAGTTGCAGCCTAAATGGAAGGGACTCTACCAGGTGCTGCTGAGTATACCTACCTTTGTGAAATTACAGGGCATCCCAAGCTGGGTCCATTTGTCAAGCATTGAACTTCTACCTCTTAAGTCTTTGCAGATGAACTTGATAGAAAGGTTTGCCTACTCCTGTGATCCAATCAAAAATCTTTAATATCTCTTCAGGAAGCAAAAAGATAAGTAAAACTTTTGCTTTCACCACATCAAGAATGTTGCACTATTAGCCAGATATGTTGGGGCCAGCGCTGTGGCATAGTGGGTAAAAGCCATTGCCTGCATTGCTTGCATCCCTTATGGGCACTGGTTCAGTCTCGGCTGCTCCACTTCTAATCCAGCTCTCTGCTATGGTCTGGGAAAGTAGTAGAAGGTGGCCCAAGTCCTTGGGCCCCTGCACCCGCGCACGTGACATATATATGTCTGAAAGAAACCCTTGGCTACTGGCTTTGGATTGGGGCAGTGCCAGCCTTAAGTCCAATTGGGGAGTGAACCATTGGATGGAGGACCTCTCACTTGCTGCCTCTCCTTCTCTCTCTGTGTAACTCTAACTTTCAAATAAATAAATAAATCTTTAAAAAAGGGCAGAGTGCTATTTAGGACATCTGCCATTCTATGAGTATACTGTGTATCCCGCTTCCCACGATGGATAGTTCTCTCCCTTTTTGATTCCATCAGCTAGTATTAGCTGATACTAGACTTGTTTGTCTGATCCCTTTGACTCTTAGACCTATCAGTGTGATCAATTGTGAACTCAAATGGATCACTTGGACTAGTGAGACAGCACTGGTACATGCCACCTTGATGGGATTGTATTGGGATCCCCTGGCATGATTCTAACTCCACCATTTGGGGCAAGTCCGATTGAGCATGTCCCAAATTGTACATCTCCTCCCTCTCTTATTCCCACTCTTATATTTAACATGGACCATTTTTCAGTTAAAATGTAAACACCTAAGAATAATTGTGTGTTAATCAAATAGCACTCTGGCCTCAGAATCAGCCCTTAAGGCATTCGGATATGGCTGAAGAGCCCATGAGAGTATTTTAGGCATGGAAATCCAAGACAACCTGGGGAAAAAAAAAAAGGAAGACCTAAATGGAAGATCTCTGCAAGTAAGATCCCAGTGGAAAGAATGGGGCCATCAAAGAAGGAGGTACCTTTTCTGAAGGGAGGAGAGAACTTCCACTTTGATTATGACCCTGTCGGAATAAGATCAAAGTCGGCGAACTCAAAAGGCTTCCATGCCTTGGCAACTCATGACTAGAGCCTAGGGTGATTACTGATGCCATAAACAAGAGTGTCAAATTGTTAAGTCAACAACAGGAGTCACTGTGTAATTACTTCTCATGTGGGATCTGTCCTTAGTGTGTTGTCCAGTGTGAAGTAATGCTGTAACTAGTACTGAAACAGTATTTTACACTTTGTGTTTCTGTGTGGGTGCAAACTGATGAAATCTTAATATATAGTGAATTGATCTTCTGTATATAAAGATAATTGAAAATGAATCTTGATGTGAATGGAATGGGAGAGGGAGCGGGAGATGGGAGGGGTGTGAGTGAGAGGGAAATTATGGGGGGGGAAGCCATTGTAATCTATTAACTGTACTTTGAAAATTTATATTTACTAAATAAAAAATTAAAAAAAAAGAAATTATCAACACAGATTAAAAAAAAGAGCAGATATGTTGTACCTACCTCTTCTTTTGATTCTTTCTGGGAGCTGTTACTGACAGAAAAAATCCTTAATGAGCCTTTCTATCATAATGATTTGAAATTCCTGGTGATCCACATAAAGGTGATTTTAAAAACCTGACTATAGCTCTGGGTAATTTGGTCTTTAGTTCAAGCCAGCTTTTTAAATTTTTTTTAATTTTTTTAATTTTTTAACTTTTATTTAATGAATATAAATTTCCAAAGTACAGCTTATGGATTACAATGGCTTCCCCCCCATAACGTCCATCCCACCTGCAACCCTCCACTTTCCCACTCCCTCTCCCCTTCCATTCACATCAAGATTCATTTTCGATTCTCTTTATATACAGAAGATCAGTTTAGCATACATTAAGTAAAGATTTCAACACTTTGCTCCCACACAGAAACATAAAGTGAAAAATACTGTTTGAGTACTAGTTATAGCATTAAATCTTAATGTACAGCACACTAAGGACAAAGATCCTACATGAGGAGTAAGTGCACAGTGACTCCTGTTGTTGACTTAACAAATTGACACTCTTGTTTATGGCATCAGTAATCACCCTAGGCTCTTGTCATGAGCTGCCAAGGCTATGGAAGCCCCCTGAGTTCACTGACTCTGACCATATTTAGACAAGGCCATGGTCAAAGTGGAAGTTCTCTCCTCCCTTCAGAGAATGGTACCTCCTTCTTTGATGACCCGTTCTTTGCACTGGGATCTCACTCGCAGAGATCTTTCATTTAGGATTTTTTTTTTTCCTCAGAGTGTCTTGGCTTTCCATTAGGCCAGCTTTTACAGCAAGTACTTATGTCAGTGGACACTCTGTCCAAGGTCATTATGGAAATCGACAAGTCTTGAATCATATATTAATAGAACAAGGAGGAACATATGCAGTGATTGATGGAATCTGTAGCCTTTACTCAAATAGTAGCATGTTCACTGAAAAAAAGACAATGAAAATCTCTATGCTCAGGCTAAATGGTTTTATAGTCTGCATAAGGATAGCCTATCACAACCAATTCTCTGGGAGTCTATAAAATATATTTCTTTCTGTCTTATGGGGCATTCTACTTGCAATTTGTTTTGTTCCAATGTTGCTTCTACTGACTGATAATCTTGTATGTTTCAGAACTCAATGACTCTGAATGTGATGATGACCATGCAGGGGATACAGAGATTGGTGGTGACTGAGAATACTCCAGCTCATGCAATGAATTCATTAGATGAGATAGGAAGAGATTTCTGGTCCCAGGACAGACAAGGCCTGCCTCCCTGATCAGAAGAAAGTAGCTATAGAAGATGTGATGAGTCTACATACTTTAATATCCCCTTAAGATCAAGGGTCTGGGGCTGGAGCTGTGGCATAGCAGGTAAAACCACTGCCTGTAGTCCCGGCAACCCATATGGCCATTGGTTCAACTCCAGGCTGCTCCACTTCCAATCCCTCTCTCTGCCATGGCCTGGGAAAGCAGTAGAAGATGGCCCAAGTCCTTGCGACCCTGCACCCACATGAAGGACTCAGAAGAAGCTCCTAGCTCCTAGCTTCAGATGAGCACAGCTCTAGCCATTGTGGCCACCTGGAGAGTGAACCAGCAGATGGTAGACCTCTCTCTTCCTCTGCTTCTCTTTAACTGTGCCTTTCAAATAAATAAATCTTAAAAAAACATTAAGAGTCTGGAGTCTCTGAGGGAGGAACAATATGGGCAGGCAGATAGGATTAGGTTTGTGAGGTGGAGACCATGTCCTTCCTGCCCCCTGCATGATCTCACACTCCCTATGTGATCCCACCTGTATTCACCCACCTGCTAATTAGACTACATAACCACTCCCATTTTGGAGGTGGAGAAGAGGCTGGGGAGTATGCTGGGCTCATCCTGCTCTACAGTGCCTCTCTTTGTTGTGTGGTTATTTGCAGTCACTCCTGCCAGTGCAGTAGTTTCTCCACACAGTTCCAGCCTGATCTGCTGGCCCCTGATCTGCTCTCTGCCTTCTATGGTTCATCTTTCTAACCACTCTTTCAAAAAAAAAAAAAAAAACACTCTAGTGTTCGTATGTATTTCTCTCTCTTCCATAAATAAATTCTGTGTTTTACCATGTTGTCTGGCCTAGCTATGTCTAAGTTTAGCATGCTTCTCTAAGCCTAAGACAAGAACTGAAAATATTGATCGTGGCTTATAGTTAGAGAATATCAAAGGTTCTCAATGTAATAATATGGGAAAAACTATATAAAGTATAAGAAATGAAGTTGGTATTATTTAAGAGATAAATAAACCTACAGATGCTATTCAGTATTTATAATTCGTGCAAGTAAAGAAGGGCTTCTCTTTTCAAATGATGGCTATCCCATCATCTGAAGGATAAAATGAGAGGGTATGCTGATATGTTGAGAAACAATGCACTCAGCAGATGTTAAAAAAATAGAGAACAATTTATCAAGACAACTAAAATCTCATCTCTATTTGAATTTATGAAATTTATAAAGACTTGGCCGGCGCCGCGGCTCACTAGGCTAATCCTCCGCCTAGCGGCGCCGGCACACCAGGTTCTAGTCCTGGTCGGGGCGCTGGATTCTGTCCCGGTTGCCCCTCTTCCAGGCCAGCCCTCTGCTGTGGCCAGGGAGTGCAGTGGAGGATGGCCCAGGTGCTTGGGCCCTGCACCCCATGGGAGACCAGGAAAAAGCACCTGGCTCCTGGCTCCTGCCATCGGATCAGCGCGGTGCGCCGGCCGCAGCGCGCTGGCCGCGGCGGCCATTGGAGAGTGAACCAACGGCAAAGGAAGACCTTTCTCTCTGTCTCTCTCTCTCTCACTGTCCACTCTGCATGTCAAAAAAAAAAATTTTTTTTATAAAGACTTAAAAATGTCTCTCCTGAAAAATAATTTTGAGGCTAAAATCCTCATCTTTAGTGAAAGCATATATAATACATATCTGAGCATTTAGTAGGCAAAAGTAAGAAGAGTAAATAATGATAAAAAGCACTTATTGCAAATCATCCTTGAGTATCAGGTTTGATTCCAGGTAAATATGGATCTCTATTTATTAAGAAAGTAATTAGACGACATGTTAGGCAAATATACCTTTGACATATGGTGCCATCTAAATTTTTATATAAAGTGGGTGCTCTGGTTTAATAAAATGTTTTATATGAATGTGATAGAATTAAAGTATTTTTGTCTTAACGTGCTAATGAGAGCATTCTGGGTAAAATATGAAAGAAAATAAAGTACTCTGAATTAATTGTTATCATTAATATGCCATAAGAACTGTTAGTGAAACATCTTATTCATCAATCAAAAGAGGACAGGAAAACTTCCCGTGTCTCTTCAATTTGAATTAGAAAATAAATCGAATTCATTTCTCTTGTCATTAACCTTCCACATGAACTAAGTTTTTAGTGGATCTTTGATTGTTAGCCATTAAAATAGAATATAATTAGTAGCATCCTAATTATGTCTAACTCATTTCAAGCAATAATATTTTTATTTTTTTAAACCCCACAGAGAGAAACCAAACTTGCATATTTTATTTGGCAATAAAATGTCTTGAAAATAATGAAAAAGAGTGCTTCTTTTTGGATTAATTAAGTGATATATATATGTAAATTGTTGTCTTTTACATAATGTGTTAAGTCATTTTCACAAAGTTAATTTTGACTGTAATGAAGGGACACAAAAAACAATGCAAGCTATATTTATATATACATAAATATGCAAAATATATGTAATGAAATAAATATTCGTATAAATACATATACACATAATGTAATGCTATATATTCATAAATAAAACTTGGGACATGTAAGCTAATTAACATAATAAGTCATGGAGGTAAACATTTAGCCTACTGATTAAATAAAACACTTGTTAAGATGTCTAGGTTCCAAAACAGGGAACCTGGGTTTGATCATAGGCTCTGGCTTTTGATTCCAACTTCCTATTAGTTCAGACCTTGGGAGACAGCAATGATGACTCAAATAATTGGGTTCCTGCCACCAACATAAAGCTACATTGAATTCCTGATTTCTGGTTTCAGCCTGGTCCAGCCCCAGCCTTTGTGAGCATTTGGGAAATGAACCAGCAGTTGGGAGCTCGTTCTCTCTCTCTTGGGAAATGAACCAGCAGTTGGGAGCTCGTTCTCTCTCTCTCTCTCTCTCTCTCTCTCTCTTTTTCTCTCTCTTAATATATCTCTCAAATATATTAATAAATGAATAATTTTAAATGCCATGATCACTGTAGTAACAATTTGTGTTTATTTTTATTTGATAAGTATCAGATCTATGATGCTAATAAATGCTATAATATCTTTATACAGGAAGAAGTAATTTGAAAGTAAGGAAGAAAGAGAATTTTTTTCAATCTAGGTTGAATTTGAGAAATATTTTACAGATTTAATTAATTCCATGTTTTGACTATAGATGAAGCAAAGTTTTGCAAAACCAGACATGAACTTTTTGCAAAACCAGATATGAAATTTTTTTTTGTAAATGAGTGATTATATTTTCTTGATAGTCACCTCTTCTAATGTCAGTGGAAGATGCTTTGGGATGTGTTTTAAATAGAAATGATATAGAAGAGGCCAAAAGGTTATTTTCAGACTAATTATAAAAATATCTGAAATGTAGCTTGGGGTTTTGGCTTTTATTATAGAACTAAAATTACCTGGATATAAGTGTTTAATAAGTAATTATTGATGCAATTAGAAATCTTCTAGGCACCTAACATAAACTCCTTTTTTTTTTAATACCAGATTACTTTTTTTTTTGCATCTATTTTTATTACAAATCTAGTGAAAGTTTTTTTTTTTTAATTTATTTTATTTATTTGAAAGGTAGAGTTACAAAGACAGAGAAAGAGACAGACAGAAGGGAAGACAGAAATCTTCTGTTTGCTGGTTCACTCCCCAAATGGCTGTTGCTTCTTCCAGTATCCTACTTTGGTGCAGGGGCCCAAGTCCTTGGACCATCTGCTGAAGTTTTCTCAAGCCTTTAGCAGGGAGCCAGATTAGAAGTGGAGTAGCCTGGAATCAAACAACCATCCATATGGGATGCCAACACGGCAGGTTGTGGCTTAAACTGATGTGCCACAATGCTGCCCCCCTTTTTTTATTTGCATGTATCTCATAAATACAACATTAGGAACACAGTAATTTTTCCTACCCTATGGCCCTCCCACCCACTCCCTCCACTTCCTCCTTCCTCTCCTGTTTAGTTGCAGAAAGAAAAAAAAAAAGAAAAAATGGAATTAAAAAAAATAAGAGAAGTGTTTCTCAACAGTCTTGACAAGGGCTATTTTATGCGATTTGCTTTTTAAAGGTGATTTTGTTACTGGAGGGAAGTCCACGGAGGCCGTGGGATTCTTGTCTTCAGGCAAGAAAGAATTAAGGTGTGAGACAGAGAGCAAGTGATGAGGCTTTATTGGGGATAGGGCATCCCTCAGAACAGAATGGAAGGGACACAGAGAGAGCACAGAGTCACCCGAAACAGGGGAGAGTGAGGTTACATAGTTGAGTGGAGAGAATGTACCTGGGCAGGCCAAGCAGGAGGCTCAGCTGAGAGGCAGAGAGCTGAGCAAGCAGTCTGTTTGGACTCCATAGGTTTTAAGGGAGTCTGTTTACCCACCTCTCCCTCTCCTCCAGCAAAAAGGATGGAGAGTCCTGGCAGAAGGGTTTGGTGGGTGAAAATTAACAAATTCCTCCCTAGATTTGCTGGCACCCTGGCAGAGTAGGGGGGCTTCCCTTAGAAAGGTTTTATTGCCCCATGTTATCGGGTCAGGTAATCCATTTGATCCTGAGGAGAGAATTCTCCTGGGAGCTTTTCCTGGGGGAAGGGCTGGGACCCCCTGGGAGGTTATCAGGGTCTGAGCAGGACTTTGAAGTGCAAGATGCTGGGCTGCTGGAGCTTCCACAGTAGGTGCTGGTCTTCAGGCCTTTCTCAGACACACACACACAGGCTCAATTTCTGACTTCCTATCTAACAATATCTCTGTGCATTTCAGTATTTTTAAAATTCTTACAAAACTATGGTAATATTCATTCCAGTATGAGAATCAAATAGTCTAAAATGGTATCCTGCACTACTCAGTGAACTTGTATTATTTGATTTAGTTATCAGAGCTCACAGTTCAATTTTTTCAAGAAAGTTATGTCTTGAGGTTCTTAAGAAAAATAATATGAGGCAGTGATAAGTCATAGCTGGTTAAGCCACCCCTTTGCAAGATGGGTATCCCATATCTGACTACAATATCCCACATTGACTCTGGCTCCTCAGTTTGCAATCCAGCTTCTTGCTAATGGTCCTGGAAAGGCAGTGGAAGAAGGGCCAAGGACCTGAGTCCCAGACACCAATGTGGGAGATCAAGATGATGTGCTTATCTCATGGTTTCTGCTTGGTTTAGACCTGGCTTCTTGTGACCATTCGGGGAGTGAGCCAGTGGATGGAAGAATCTCTCTCTCTCCCCTCTCTTGCTTGCTGACACTTCCTTTATGTCACTCTGCCTGTCAAATAAATAAAAAGAAATCTTTAAGAAAAAATAATGTGTTTTAGTGGTTATTATAGTTGTTATTACACTTACCTTTGTTACCTGATGCTTCCAAAATACCCCAAATCACTGACAAACATTTTACAACACAAAAGTAGAAATATTATGAAGGAAATATTATACATGCAGCATGTGTACCAAATATTCATTTTCTTTAATATAATAATGGATTTTTTTGAAATAAAAATCAACTCAAAATGGTTTCCCAGTACTCATAGAATTGGAAACAAAAACATTGTCTTTCAAGAAACCATTCCATTTATGTTCTGTTTTGTTCTGTTATGTTCTGATGGTACAGTTTTTATTATCAGAGTGCCATTCTATGATCTCTTGGCTTTGTGATTTTTGAAAACTTCTGAATCAAGGATTGAACTTACCAGAGATTCACAAGCAGCAGAATCATCTGCAGCCAACATTGCTGTGTTGACACTTGGAAAATCCTCCTTTCGTTTCTCACTTACTGTTTCCAACTCTTGAATTCCTTTCTCCAAACTTTAGTTTCTTCCCCCACCCCCATGCCTTCAGTAACACCATAGCGATCTACACTGTTGTATCCTCATATGCACTCTGCTAGTGAATTAAAATCAACCACTTAAAAATTCTTAAATATCTGCCACATGAAATGTACTAATTTGAACCCATGGGAACCATGACAGGACAGTCAAGATGTGGAGCTTATGCTCTTTCCAGAGTTGAATTTAGTCACTCAATCAATTTTGATACAGTGCCGAATTTATAAAATACATAGTTAAAACCATTTGCTTAGAAGACATTAAACCAGAATGCAAACATTAGACTAGACACTGTAAGCAGAAATATTAAAACATTGCAGGCAGGTGTTTGGGCTAGTGACTATGATGCCTGTATCATATATCTAAATGCCTCAGTTCAATGTCTGGTGCCTGGCTCTAACTTTCTGCTCTTGTAGATGTGAGGGTCAGCAATGGTGCCTGAAATTCTTGAGTTCTTAACATCCATATAGGAAACCTCAATTGATTTCTTGGTTCCTGGTTTGGCCCCACCTGAGAGTAATTGGAGGCATATGAGGAGTGAGCCACTGGATGGGAGATCTTGCTTTCTGTTACTCCCTCTCAGTCTGTGTCTATCTGCTTCATGTATGTGTGCACGTGTGTGTACCCGTAGTCAGATAATAATATGTAGAGTGAACTAATGGGATATTTAAGAATTTGGAGATTCTGCAATCAAGCTTCATACATAAATCCAAATTATACAACTGTGTGGTTCTTAACATAATTTACTTAACTCTTACCTGGGATAGATACCAAGATTAATAATGGTAAAAATGTTGGTTAATTTATGAGATTGACTTGAAGATCAAATGGAATAATACAAGTTTTGCATGAGGTCTGGAACAGAAAATATGCTCAGTAAACCTAGTTTTGTTCAACTAATATTTCAATTGGGTTAGATAGTCTGTATTCAACACGATGAAGGAGCATCTGTGAAGGATTAGCTTACTTTCTATGGGCAGACGACATCAAGGCTAATAAGCAAATTTAGCATCAATTATCTTTTCCTTTGAGGCTTTCAGTTTTCTTGCATATAAAATGACAATAATTTTCTATCATAATTAGTTGAAAGATTAAACAGGAAGAGCTCTGTGAAAATAGAATTACACTCCAAATGAAATGTAAATACACAATATTATTGTTATACTGCATTGAAACTACCATCAAACAAGAGGAGTATTGAAATGAGATGCTAAGAAAGCTGCTTTTTAATTCTCCTGTTAGGTGTCAATTATTAAATCATGATATATTGTGAATTTTGTGAGGGAATGTAAAAACATATTGAAATGGGAACACTGGTGTCAAAATTTTGAAATAAGGGAGAATAATTACTAAATTTTCAAATTTATTTTTAATAAATTGTTCTTTTGGCACATGTCTTTAATCTTTATATCTGTCTTAATGCAAACTCACAATGTAAAAATGGAGTAATATTAGCTCATTTGGTTGGGTTGATGAAGGAAGTTTCAGATGAGAAAATCTGCTCTCAAGAACAAACACCCTGCCTGCCTCATCACAGATACTCTGTAAATGCCATACCTTCTCTCAGCCATTCTTTACAGCATTGTATTGTGAAGGCAAAAAACCAAAAATGGCTGAGATCCGAACTGGTCTTCACAGAACAACTTGAATTATTTTCCCAATCTATCACTATGCTGCTAATATTGAAAATGCTTTTTGTTTTATGAACAAATAATTCTTTTTCCAGTACAAGGTAAAAACTCTTGTAAATTTCGTTCATTTTCTACAAAAATCAAAACCAGAAAGAGTAGCCAGAGAGAGAAAATATCATTTTTTATGGGAGAAAAGATTGCCACTTAAACAGTCTTGCACTAGCCAATATACCGTAAATTAAGTCCCAAAATAAAATACCTCAGTTTTCAAGAAACAACAGGTTAAGTTTATAATTTTCTTACAGACCAAGGATTAACGTTAAAATTCAGAAAACCTAGATAAAATTTTTGTATAGATATAATTGAAATTTATTTGTATCACAATATGGAAAGAACTTACAAGTATTTATTTTATTTGAATTTTTCTACTTCTCAAATGACCGTATAATATATTGTATATTTACAGCTGATATGCTTAGATAATCAAGGCACATGGTAAATTCAGAACAAACGTGACTTGTCTTTATAGAAGTGCTTGCTCTTTTGGAAAGCTCTTTGGTCAAGACTTATTTCAGGAATGGTCATCGTGGCAGCAGTGGGTTAGCCACCACTTGGGTCACCTGCATCCCAATCAGAGTATCTGCTTCAAGTCCCAGATACTCCACAGTTCTATCCAAGCTTCCTGTTAATGCAACTAACTGGGAGGCAGCAGGTGATGTCTCCAGCACCTGAATTCCTGCTACACATGTAGGATAACTGGATAAAGTTTCTGGCTCCTGGCTTTGGCCTGAATATGTTTTAGTTGTTGTGGGCATTTGGGGATTGAGCCAGTGAATTGAAGTTATCTCTGTCTCTCCTTCTCTCTGGCATCTTGCTTTATCAAATAACAAATACATATATATTTTAAAAATGATTTATTCCAGCATGTAATTTTTAAATTTATTTTATTTTAAAGATTCATTTTATTTATTTGAAAGACATAGTTACAAAGAGACATAGTGTCAGAGAGGGAGAGGTCTTCCATCCACTGGTGCACTCCCCAAATGACTGCAATGGCCAGAGCTGAGTTGACTTGAAGCCATTAGCCAGGAACTTCTTCTGGAATTTCTACTGCTTTCCCAGGGCATAGCAGAGAGCTGGATGAGAAGTGGAGCAGCCAGTTGGGACTCGAACCAGTGCCTGTGTCGGGTGCTGGTGCTGCAGACTGGGAATTTAAGAGCTGCACCATAGTGCTGTCCCCCAGTATGTAACATTTAAAAAAACCATCATTCATTGATATATTATTTGTCACCTAGAAAACAAAAATATGATTTCCTAAAGGCTTGGACTATGCGTGTGGTTGTCTTGTGTAGTTTTCATGGTAACTCTCTCAAAAATATGCTATTTCCTTTTCATAGACGAGGATATTCCTGACAAGCAATATTCAAGTAAATGAATATATAATCATTTAAAAGTTATTTTCTCTTTTCAAGGAAATATATAGCAATTAAAGCTGATAGGGTAGAAGAAGAAAGGCACATATCTGTTGCCTCTAATAAAAATATACTATGAGAAGAATAAATGACAATTAAAGTTTACAAATCCACTTGCATAAAAAAGAAAAAAGGCATATTAACAACTATATTAGAATGGTTCTACCTTCAATTGATGGAAATTTCAATAAAACTGTGTATAACAAGAAAAGGAAGGCAGACGCTAATAACTCTGAATGACATCACTCAGGACCTTTGCATTGTCTGTATTATCACTCTGCTAGCCTGAAATTTCTTCTTTTATCCATAGGCTGTTCATGATTAAAATGGATACTTCACCAAAGGCTACCCTAGTCTAAATGACTATATCCAAATAATGGAAAAAATTTTTTCAGTCAGACTGGAAAAGATTTCCCATAAGCCCATCTGGTCTAACATCCCAAATATATACCCAGAATTGGGTCATTTCCCAATTTCCTTAAACCTACTACTGGCAAAAGAGGAAAGAATTCTGATCATTTTCTAACTTCAAACAATATTTATCTCCTGCATCTAAGAAGAGGCCTGTTTTCCAGGTCATATCTTCAGACACTTGGACTACAAGCCTATTGTTCTGGAAAGAAAGAAAAGAGGAATAACATCTAAGTCGACAACTAACCTTGTCTGTCACATTAGGGATACGTGATTTGGAAGCAAAGTATTTTTCTGACATTGGCTGTTCCTGGTTTTATCTTTCCATAAACTGACAAAGTCCCTGCTGGGAAGCATTGCATTGTAGATCATGGCAGTGCCTTCCAATTTGTCATTCGCGTGAATGATGCTACCTGGAGTTTCATACTCTGTAGCCTGTGTGGCAATGAACAACAGCCTCAGAGATACTCCATGTTGTGATTATCTTCAAAGATGTGTTGCATAATTTATCATGGACTCCAAAGCAATTCCTATATATTAAGCATCGAGTACCATGATAGAGGAACAATTGAATATTATTAAATACATTAAACATAATATGCCACAAATTGAGGGAAATTCAATGTATTTTCTAATTTAATTCTCATAAGAGCTTTATGAAATAATTACCATGACTTTTACAATTTAAAGAGAAGAGATTTAAAGCTTGCAAAGACAAATATCTTTCTCAATATCACAGTTATAATTGGAGATAAGGTTAGAGCTTACAGCTATCAAAAATGTAAATAATTGCTTTTAAACACCATTCTAGCATATCTGAGAAGTGCAAGTAGGAAAGAAGATAAAAGCTTATCGAGTGAAAAGTTTATTGCCTACAATATAAAGATAAATATAATAGCCAAATAATAAAGAAATAAATAGGACATGAGTACAAGCCTGAAAACACCAATACTCCTATGAGCAATATTAACTCTGAACATGAAAATGCTGTTTTCTCTCAATTTTAAAACATGAAATGAATCCATAAGTAAGAACACATTTCCTTCAATCCTGATGTAATAATATCCAAATAATATCCAATTTGAGCACAATGTTTATGATCTCCCAGAAGTACCAACAGTGATAATAGAAGAATTTCCTATTTTGTTGAAGTAAAATAAGCACAATATATTATCAAGAGTAAAGACTATCCATCTAAATAGTTGATCTTATGGGTGTATTTTCAGATATCTATGATACAACTCTAAAACATCTTTGTAATAGAATACTGAGAAACTCAAAATTTTAAAGAATAATGTCTATAGGCAGTATTGCAAACAAGTTGCAACATCTACATTTTGGGATGATTTCTTAGCTATATGATAATAGGGAAGATTAATTAACTTATTAAACTTTCAAATTCTCTTTATGCTAAAATGCTTTAGAAATGTTTGTTTTGGTTATTTGAAATTGATGGTAAATGATATACGGCAATCATCTAGATGCCCAACTACTCAGTGCATAATGACATAATGTCTCTCACTCAGTAGGGTGAAGAGCTACTTGTGTTTGATTACCTTTCCTTTTATTTCCATATGTATTATGCCATTATTTTGCATCCAAAAATGGATTTTGGGATGATTGCTTCATGGATAATTAATAGTTCATTTTATTTCAATGAGTTTCTTTTGACAGAATATGGTTCTTGAATAAAAAGAAGACAAATACAATTTCTCACAAAGCATCAGAAACAACACATGCATATCTCAGAGCATGATGCACAAGAGAACACAAAAACTCCTAGACAGGGCCAGGGTTGTGGTGGAGCGTGTTAAGCAGTCACTAAGTGGCTATTTCCAAGCTACTTATGTGCTGGAATAAAAATAGCCTTTAACTCAGTCACTGCCACTGCCACTAAAATCTGGACAACCTGCCGGTATAGATAGAGCCACCTCCCCATGTCAAGGCTTCCCTGCTGCTGTTTACACTGGAAAAAGATATTGGGAGGTTACATTTTAATGTACAACTGAAACTAAAGTGAAAATAGCCCACCTCGCTGGCTCCTGAAGGCATATATTCAGGGAAAATACTTCAATTCAGGAAGGCAAACTGTTAAAAGAAATGGAGAAAACTGAACCTTTCAGATGTGTGAATATTTATTGTAAGGACCCAAGAAGTCAGAAAACGCAGGAAAATATCATCCCCAAAAGGGAGCAAATAAGAATCTGATATTAGATTCCACAGAAAGAAAGATTGATAAAATGCCTCAAGAAGAATATGCTTTTAAAAGGATAAGTATAAGGATACTCTAAAGAAAAAAAAAAGAGAGAGAGAGTATACAGACAATTTAATGAACTTTGGAAATCAGCGTATGATCTGAACAAAAAATTTAGAAGACATTGAGATCTTGAAAATGAACCAGAACTTAAACATAGTCTCAGTCAGACAAAAAAAAATACATAAATAAAGAAAAAGAAATAAAAGAAAAAACAAACAAAAATAAAATAATGAAGGTGGGACTGGCACTGTGGTGCAATGGATTGTCAGTGTATGCAATATTGGCATCCCATATCAGAAGTACCCATTTAAGATGCATGTACTCTGCTACTAACGCAGCTACTTGCTAATGTGCCTAAGAAAGCAGCAAAAGAGAGCCGCAGTACTCAGTTCCCCACCACCCACGTTAGAGACTCAGGTGGAGTTCCAGGCCCCACCCCAGCCATTGTGATCACTGGGGGAGTGAACCAGCAGGTGGAAGACACCTCTGTCTCTCCCTCATTCTGTGTCGCTTTGCCTTCCAAATAAATAAGTAAATAAACCTTTAAAAGATAGAGAAGGTAGCCTCTGTGAACTTGGAGGCACAATTAAATAACCATATGTTTGAATTATGAAAATTTCTGAGGGAGAGAAGAGTGAAGACACAGAAATCCTATTCAATGAAATAGTAGCTGAAAATTTGGGAAAAAATTTGTGGACATTTAAATACCAAATACCTGCATGATGCTATAACAGGCATAACTAGAAAAGATTTTCACCATGATATATTATAGTCAAACTCTCAAAAATATAGAGAACTTGGGCCAGCACTATGGTGTAGTGGGTGAAGCTGCCGCCTGCAGTGCCAGCATCCCATGTGGGTGCCGGTTCAAGTCTCTTCTGCTCCTCTTCCAACCCAGATCTCTGCTATGGCCTGGGAAAGTAGTACAAGATGGGGAGCAGTCTCGGCCACAGCCCTTCGTGGTGACCAAGACTGCTCCAACTCCTAAAACATATCTGTTAGATGAGAATGGTGGAAACTTCCAGACCAAGGACAGGCAGGGCCTATGTAATCCCCTAATAAGCTGGAAGCAGCTACAGAAGATATGAGGATTCCGTGTCCTTCAACATCCCTTGCAATTAAGGGCTGGAATCTCTCTGAGGGGGGAATGATGTAGGCAGGCAGATGGGATAAAATTAATTAGGTTTGTGAGCTGGAAGACCACACACCTTGTGTGATCTCACACGCCTACCTGATACCACCTGTACGCCCACTGCCCTCAAGAAGCACTGTTCACAAGAAAAGACGTTCATAGACTGAAAATGAAAGGATTGAAAAATAAATTATTTGAAAATTAAAACCAGAAGTGAGCAGGAATAGCTATACGTTGGTCAGAAAAAACAGAAATTAAGACAAAGACTGCAGTAAGAGACAAAAGCCACTATATAATGATCAATAGCTAATTTAACACGAATATATGGCAATTTTAAATGTAGATTCATCTAATTCTAGAGCACCCAATTTAATAAAGTAAACATTATTAGATCCAAGTATAGCCATAAGCTCTAATACAATAATAGGAGAGGACTTCAGCAGCTGATTTTCATCAATCGATAAATGATTCAGATAATTAAACTCAAACAAGAAAGATAAGTGTTAAATTAAACTATGGACCAAAATGACCTGACATTTACAGAATAGTTCCATCAGACATCTAAAAAATACATATTTTTCAGAACATAGAATATTTTCTAAGGTGAACAACACATTAGGCCACAAAATAAGATTCTAAAGGTTCGAAAACACCATAATTCAATCATGTATCATTCCTTTTTTTAAAAAAAAATTAAAATTTTAAGGTTTATTTGAAATGCAGAGAAATAGTGACAGGAAGACAGAGAAAGACTTTCCAATCACTTGTTCACTCCCTTAATGCTTATAAAAGGCAGTGCTCGGTTTGCATGAAGCAAAAATCCTGGAACTCAATCTGAGTCTTCCATGTGGGTAACAGGGATCCGAGTATCTACATTGTCATCTGTTGTGTCCCTGGACGCACAACAGTAGGAATAAGAAGTGGAATTTTGAACGGAATGTAGTCACTCTGATATGGGATGTGAATACAATGGGACTAGCCCAAATGGTATGTTAACTGCTGTGCTAAGCCAAAATGATCATTAGATGAATGGATAAAGACACACACACACACACACATGCACATATCTATGTGCATATACCTATGTATTATATATGCAATAGAATATTATTTAGTTATAAAAAGGAATGAAATTCTACCATGTACATGAGAATGGATGCAACTGGAGGATAGCATGTTGCTTGAAATGAACTGAACACAGAGAGACAAATACTGTATATCCTCCCTTATGCATGGAGATAAAATTAAAAGAAATCAGAAAAAAAAAAAGAAAAAGAAAGACTACCTGTCAGCATTTCTATAAGTAGTTTTAATTTTTATTTATTTATTTTTAAAGATTTATTTTATTTATTTGAAGAACCAAGTTACAGAGAGAGGTAGAGACAGAGAGAGAAGTCTTCCATCCGCTGGTTCACTCCCCAGATGGCTGCAATGGCCAGAGCTGCGCCAATCCAAAGCCAGGAACCAGGAACTTCTTCCAGGTCTCCAATGAGGGTGCAGGGGCCCAAGGACTTGGGACATCTTCTACTGCTTTCCCAGGCTATAGCAGACAGCTGGATGGGAAGAGGAGCAGCCGGAACTAGAACCGGTGCCCATGTGGGATGCCGGGGCTTCAGGCCAGGGCTTTAATCCACTGTGCCATAGTGCTGGCCCCTATAAGTAGAGTTTCGTAAACTTTTTTTTATATCTTTGTGAAACCAATGATTAAGAGCTTTAAGGATCTGTCATTATTTTTATATTGACCAATATGAGTGAAATTGACATGTTTTCATTTGATTATTGTTTATAATATTTTCCTATATTCTCACTGAACTATGGTCTTTTGCGTTTTACTTGTTGAACTCTTTATTGAGTAGAGAAATAAGCCTTGACTATAATTTAAATTAAAAATGTTGTTTCAAAAAGAAGAAAACCTGGAAAGAAAGGAAGGAAGAAATGGATAGGGAGAAAAAGAAGAAGAGAAGAAGGGAAACATCATTATATTCTTATTTATTTATTTGAAAGAGTTACAGAGAGAGAGAGAGAGAGAGAGAGAGAGAGAGAGAGGTCTTCTATCCGAAGATTCACTCCCCAATTGGCTGCAACAGCCAGAGCTAGGCTGATCCGAAGTCAGAAGGCAGGAGCTTCCTCGGGTCTCCCATGTTGGTTCAGGGGCCCAAGAAGTTGGGCCATCTTCTACTGCTTTCCCAGGACATAGCAGAGAGCTGGATTGGTAGTGGAGCAGTGGGAACTCGAACTGGCACACATATGGGATGCCAGCGCTACAGGTCAGGGTGTTAACCCTGCTGCACCACAGAGCCAGCCCCAACATCATTATATTCTTATAATTGTATCTATGAACTACACTAGATCGATTTTCTTAATTTAAAATAAAAATTGAACTGGAAAAATTAAAAAAAATACCGTTAAATGTTTTAATTAGTTTCTGCTAAATTGTTTTTGTATGATAAATGCTATAAGAGGAGAATAATCAGGCTTGAAGTTCATTTTCTTCTCATTGGGCTTGCATTTGTGTACCATTTTGCTGTGGTTACTAATAATGTCTACAACATTGTCAAGATTTATTTGGGATAGGGATATCCTGACCAGTGGGTACATAGGTAAGATTATGAAGTTATAGCATATAAGACATACCATAGAATTATGTTGGCTCTGAAAAGAGCTGCATTTCTCTTAACAATTTGACAATTCTTATACTTCATAGCTTAAAATAATAAAAAAAGTCATGTTTATCCTAAATGGGCTGTAGTAAAATTAAAAACAAATAGAAAAACTGAATGCCAAATTTGTGTAAATGAAGCTACAACACATTAGCTACATAGCTTTCTAAATCACTGTGTTTTGTTTGTTTGTTTATTTGTTTGACTTTCTAAAAGGGAGGTTTTGTTTGTTTTTAAATTAATTATACTTGGTGCCAGCGCTGTGGCGTAGCAGGTAAAGCTACCACCTGTAGTGTCCCCACCACATATGGGTATTGGTTCAAGTCCCGGCTGCTCCACTTCTGTTCTGGGTTCCTCCTAAATGCTGGAAGTAAGATGGCTTTACTGATGAATTTTATAAAACTTTTCAAGGCAAAATTTCACTAATCATCTCCAAATTAATGAGAGAGAGAGTGAGATGGAGAAGGAGGATGAGGATGAGGAAGAGGAGTGGGAGAAGGAGGAGTAGGAGGAGAAGGAGAAAGAAGAAGGAGGAGGAGGAAGGGTAGGAAGAGAGGAAGAAATAAGAGAAAGAAGATGAAGAGGAAGATGATGATGAAGAAGAAAAAGGAGAAGAAGAAGTAACCTTCTAAACTCATTCATGGGGAAAACATTACCTTAGTTTGAGTCAATAACAAAACCACACTAGGGTAAAGGAAAAAAAAAAAAAAGTATGGATCAGTTTCCCTAATGAGCATAGATGCAAAAATTCCCAACAAACTACTGACAAATCAAATTCAACAAAAACCAGAAAGATCATAAATTATCATCAACTAGGATTTATCCAAGGGAGGGAAAAGTCACATGATCATCTCTATGGATGCAGAAAAAGCATTTGATGGAATACAACATCATTTTATGATTGAAGATGTTGAACAAGACAGGTATAGAATGAGTACATTCCAACACAATAAATGCTATAAAAAACACATATCCAACATAATAATGAAAACAGAAAAGCCAGAGAATTTCCTGTGAGATGTGGAACGAGGAAAGAATTCCCTCCCACTCTTGTTCCTGTATTCAATATAGTCCTGAATGTTTTAGCCAGAGTAATTAGGCAAGAGAGAGTTAGTTATCATACAAGTAGAAGGAAGAAATAAATTTGTTTTAGATTGCACATTACATGAAAAAAACTGAATATTTTCCAAGATACTATTAGATTTGATAAAAGAACTCAGTAAAGCTTCAGGATAGAAAATAAAAAAATAAAAAACAATAACATTTTTATATGCCAATAATAAGTTCATTGAAAATGAAATTATAATTGCAGTCCTACTCACAATAACCACAGACACACACAAAACTGATTTGGAATATATTTATCCAAAGATGTGAAAAACATACAAGTGAAAATTCTAAAATATTAATGAAAGAAATTGAGGAAGACACCAAAAATTGGAATTAGCATCCATATTTATGAATCGAAAGAATATCATTAAAGTGTCTATACCATCTAAATCAATTTACAGATTCAATGTAAACTTTGTCAGAGAATTACGGAATTGTAAAATTCATATGCTTTATAAAAGCACTCAACTAGCCAAAGCAATGTTGAACAAAAAGCAACAAATCTAGAGGAATCACAATACCAGATTTCAAGACATGCTATAGAGCTATTGTAATAATACAGAAAGGGATGAACACAAAAAATATACACATATTCAGTGGAACAGAACTGGGACTCCATAAATAAATTTGTACATCAATAGCCAGCCTTTGACAAAGTTTCTAAAATCCCATACTACAGAAAGAACAGTTTCTTCACTAGTGATTTTTTTATACAAATGCAGTAGATCATACCTTGAACAATTACTTCTCATCTTGTACAAAATCCAATTGAAAAAATGCTCAAATACCTAGATTTTGTATCTGAAATGATGAAACTACCAGAAGAAAATGGGATAAAATATCTGAGTCATTGGCAGAGGTAATGATTTTTTGGGTAAGACTCCAAAAAGATAAGCAACAAAAGCAAAAAGAGATAAATGGTATTGTATCAAACTAAAAAGTTTCTGCACAGCCAAAGAAAAGGTAACAGAGTGGACTGAACACTGACAGAAATGGATAAAGTATTCTCCAGCTGTACATATGACAAAGGATTAATAGCCAGACTATATAAAGAACACAGAAAAGTCAACAAGAAATCAAGCAATCCACTGAAGAAATGGACATGACAAGGCATTTATCACAGCGGTTCAAATGTCACTTGGGACACCCACAGCCCATATTGACGTGCATTCTAAGTCCTCACTCTACTTACAATTCAATAATCTGCTAATACACACTCTAGAAAGCAACAAGTCAATACCTGTGCCCCTGCAACTCACCTGGTAGATGCAAATAGAGATCCAGCTCATGGCTTCAGCCTGATCCAGAGTAGCTGACTGTTGCAGTTATTTGGGGAGTGAACCAACGGTTGGAAGATTCTCTCCCTCTCCCTCTCCCTCTCCCTCTCCCTCTCCCTCTCCCTCTCCCTCTCCCTCTCCCTCTCGTGCTCTCTGTTTCTAGCTTTCAAGTAAATAAAAATACCTAAAACCTACAAAATATAAATAGACCAAGTATATGAATAGATACTTCTCCTAAGAAGAAATATAAATTTTCAATGAATTATGAAAATATGCTCAACATCACTAGTTGTCAATGAAATGCAAATTAAAACAACGAAATATTACCTAACTCCACATATATTGGATTTTATCAAATTGAAAAATAATAACAGATGTTGGTAAGGACATGGATAAAGTGGAACACTTGTACACTGTTAGTAGGATTGTAAATTATAGAGCCATTTTGAAGAACAGTTATTAAATTCCTCTATAAACCCAAAGTAAATCTACCATATGACTCCATTCCCACTTCTGGATCTCTGTCCAAGAGAAATGAATTCAATATATTACAGAAATTCCTACACACCCACGATCATTGCAGCACTATTTACAATAGACAAGGTATCAGTGACAGACCGATGGTGGAGGGGTAAAGATGCAGCTTGAAACAGTGGCATCCATTTCAGAATGCCAGTGTGAGACCTGGAAATTCTAATTCCAATGCAGCTTCCTGATAATGCATCTGAGAAGCAGGATGGTTCAGAAGGATTCAAATGAAGAGCAGGACTCCTGGCTTCCCTGAGGTCCAGGACAGTGTCGCCACCATTTGAGGTTTGAGTCGCTGGATAGAAAATCTCTGTCTCTGCCATTCTGCCTTTAAAATATAAATTTTTAAAATAACAATATGGAATCATCCCTGGTATCAATTGACATATGAATGAATTAAGTCCATATTTTATATATGTAGAATGGAATATTGTTCAGCCAAAAAAAGGGTGACTTTTTGTCACTTATGGTTAGATAAATGGAACTGGAGAGCTTTATGATAAATGGAATAAGCCAGACACAGAAAGACAAATAACACATGTTCTACGACATATGTAGAAGGTAAAAATTACAGAAATGAGGTTGGCGCCACGGCTCACTAGGCTAATCCTCCACCTTGCGGCGCCAGCACACCTGGTTCTAGTCCCGGTCGGGCCGCCGGATTCTGTCCCGGTTGCCCCTCTTCCAGGCCAGCTCTCTGCTGTGGCCAGGGAGTGCAGTGGAGGATGGCCCAAGTGCTTGAGCCCTGCACCCCATGGGAGACCAGGAGAAGTACCTGGCTCCTGCCATCGGATCAGCGCAGTGCGCCGGCCGCAGCGCGCAGGCCGCGGCGGCCATTGGAGGGTGAACCAACAGCAAAAAAAGGAAGACCTTTCCCTCTGTCTCTCTCTCTCACTGTCCACTCTGCCTGTCAAAAAATAATTACAGAAATGAAATTAATAACAGTGATTCTTAGAAGTTTGGAAGAGGGGAAAGTGAAGATAAAGGTCTGTGGGTGATCCCTTGAGACTGCCTGTGATGGAACAAGGACATAGGCTCAACCATTCTCCCTCATTGCCCAAAACAGATAAACTTTGGAATGTACTCCTTGCCCTTGCAACTCAATTGGGTCTCACACCCTACTGCCTTCACACCCCACCCTGCATTCTTTTCTAGGTTCCCAAGGCCTCACCCAATTCCAGGAATTCCCCTCTACCTGCTACCCCTACCCCCACCCCCAGCCCTAGCCCTCCTTAAAAAGGCCTGGCCCCTAGAGGTTGAGGGCTTCTGCCACGTGCTCCATCATGTACAAGCAGGCAGTTGGTCACCCAACTCTATGGATTTATTTTCTCTGAATAAATTCGGTCTGGCATTAAATTTGTAAATTTGTTCACTGCCACCTCTTTCTAACATTTTGGTGCCCTACGTGAGGAGGCACCAATCTGCAACTCTTTTCCTAAAAGCCTTCCCTGCCCATGCAGGAGGTTGAGAGGGCATGGCGCACCATGCCTCCTGGGAGGGACCCCCAGCCTGGCTGCTGGCAGGCAGCGGGAGCCCCAGGCACATTTTCCCCCACCTCTGCCTTCTGCTGATCAGGTAAACTGCTCCTGGGTGTGGCCCAGGTCCACCTGGAAAGCTACCACAGCTACGTGTCCTTCAAGCTGGTTGGAGAGGCATATTGGCACCAGTTCTGTCGTATAGAGTTCTGTCCTTTAGAGTTAGTGTTGCCCTGAATTGGTGATGCCCCTTCTAACTGCCCTTTAAAAAGCGTACACGGTCATGTTCACAGAATCCCATCACCATCGCCCCACTCTCTTCTATGGTGCGTGCCTCACAGGACGAGCCCACAAAGGTAGGTTGGATAATAGATAACACAATTAATTGGATTGAATTAATAAGCTATGGTGCTCTGCAGTACAGTGGGACAAACAGACTGCATAACCAATCCCTTTGGGAATGAATAAAAAGCCTGGAACCCGATGGGTCTTTCCCTTCTGCCTGTACCTTTGGGTGTGGTCTTTTAGCCACTGCTCTCTGCCTTTGTTTTGCTGCCCCACTAAGCTATCTGTGGCTGCTCATAACCATATACTTGCTCCATGTGACTCACTTCTGGCCTGCTCTCTGCTTACTATGGACACAGCTTAGCTTCTAGACCTCTCTTTACCCCTAAATTAAGTGCTCACTTCCCGGCACATTTCTTTCACTGAATGAAATCCTTATTAATATTAAAAATTATTAATAAGCAGTCTGATATCAGGATGATTACAGCTAACAACAATGTGTGTATGTACTGTTTTAAGAATGAGAGGAAAGAAATTGATGGTCTCCAAAAACAAAGAAAACATAAGAAAATAAAAATCTATTTGCCTGATATGACTGGTTTGCACTGAATATATTTGAAGATTGTTTTTTAGCTTTCAGAAATTTATGAGTATTATATTTTTTATAAATATTGCTGGTAGTGCTTATGTCTTTTTATTTATTTATTTATTTATTTAATTAATTTGAAAGTCAAAGTTACACAGAGAAAGGGGAGGCAGAGAGAGAGAGAGGTATTTCATCCAATGGCTCACTCCCCAATTGGCTGCAACGGCCAAAGCTGCGTCAATCCAAAGCCAGGAGCCGGGAGCTTCTTCCAGGTCTCCAATGAGGGTGCAAGGCCCAAGGACTTGGGCCATCTTCTACTGCTTTTGAAGGCCATAGCAAAGAGCTGGATAGGAAGTGGGGGAGCCAGGTCTTGAACCAGCGCCCACATGGGAAGCCGGCACTTCAGGCCAGGGCATCAATCCGCTGCACCACAGCACTGGCCCCGAGTATTATATGTTAATCAAAAATTTTAATTGAATGATTTTTTCAAACTTTTCACGTATTCGTTTGCATTTATTTGAAAGGTATATATGGGAGAGGAGAGGAGAGGGAGAGGGAGAGGGAGAGGGAGAGGGAGAGGGAGAGGGAGAGGGAGGGGGAGAGGGAGAAGAGGGGAGAGGAGGGGAGAGGAGGGAAAAGAGAAGAGAAAAGAGATATCTTCCAACCACTGCTTATCCCAAAATGACTGCAATATCCTGGTATGAGAAAAGCTAAATCCAGGAGCGAGGAACTCATTCTGGGTTTCTCATGTGGGTGGCAAAAACCCAAGTACTTGAGTCATCACCTGCTGCCTTCCAGACCAAATTCTGCATTAGCAGGAAGCTGGAACTGGAAACAGTTGCAAAGAACTCACACATTCCAAATCAAAACACTGAAAAAAAAAGTGATAATGCTACCAGAGGGAAGGCCGTGGAAGCCCTGGGGTTCTTGTCTTCATGCAAGGAAGAATACAGGCGTGAGACAGAAAGCAGAGTGATAAGTAAGGCTTTACTGCGGAGAGGGCATCCCTCAGGATGGAAGGGACACAGAGAGAGTGCACAGTCGCTCGAACCAGGGGAGAGTGAGGTTACATGGCTGAGCGGAGAGAATACACCTGGGCAGGCCAGACAGGAGGCTCAGCTGAGAGGCAGAGGGCTGAGCAAGCAGTCTGTTTGGACTCCCTAGGTTTTAAGGGAGTCTGTTTACCCACCTCTCCCTCTCCTCCAGGACAAAGGATGGAGAGTCCTGGCAGAAGGGTTTGGTGGGTGAAAATTAGCAAATTCATCCCCAGATTTGCAGGCACCCTGGCAGAGTAGGGGGGCTTCCCTTAGGAAGGCTTTATTGCCCCATGTTATCGGGTCAGGTAATCCATTTGGTCCTGAGGAGAGAATTCTCCTGGGAGCTTTCCCTGGGGGAAGGGCTGGGACCCCCTGGGAGGTTATCAGGGTCTGAGCAGGACTTTGAAGTGCAAGATGCTGGGCTTCTGGAGCTTCCACAGTAGGTGCTGGTCTTCAGGTTTCTCAGACACACATAGGCTCAATTTCTGACTTCCTACTTAACAATTGCATCTGTCTTTTCCCCCCTTCCTCTTTTCCCTTCTTCCACCTTCTTTCTCTTTAGAAACTTAATTGTCTTCAAAGAAGTATTAAGATTACCTAGACAAATAGGATTTCATCAAACAAGATGCTTCTGCATTGCAAAGGAACACTCAGCAAAGTGAAGGTGTAACCAACAAAATGGGAGAATTTCACCTTTTTTGGCTTCAAAAGAAATGGATCTTTTACATCTATTTTCCATGAAGATTTAAAGTATCCCTATATGTAATGCCTATACTTGCAGGACTCTTTGAAAACAAAAGCAGCTTATTTTTTTATTTGAAAGGCAGAGTTATGGGGTGAGGATTAGAAGGAGAGATCTTGCATCCCCTGGCTTACTCCCCAATGGCTGAAACAGTGGGAGCTGGGCTAGGCCTATGCCAGGAGCCTGGAGTTCCATCCAGGCCTCCCACGTCGGTGGTAGGGGCCCAAGCACTTCGTATCATTTTTCACTCTCTTCCCAGGCATGTTAGCAGCAAGCTGAATCACAAGTGGAGCATCTGAGACTTGAACAGGGCTCATTTGCCACACTGCTGTTGCAGGCAGTGGCTTAACCTGCTGCAATACAATCCCTACCTACTGGAGGAATCTTAATGAAATACAATTTATTAAGTAAAGTAAGAAATTTCATAATGTTGGAACCAGAATTTCATTCTCCTCAAATGTTAACACTATGTATTAAATCAACAATATCTTTTTAAATGACATTAAAAAAAACAAAATTGATGATATTTATCACTCCACATGGCAAAGAGCTTGAAATACAAATAATAAACCTAATCAACAGACTGTTATTTTAAATACCTAATGTATAAAAAGTTCTAGTTTTGTGTTTTTTCAAATAAAAAAATCTGAGGTATATTATAGTGTTAAATGCCATTTAAAGTTTTAAAATAAATTTCAAAATATTTTAAAAGGGACATAATGGGGATATTAGGAGTCTTTCCATTCTTTCAGGTATTTATTATCATTAATCTTGGATGGATTAACACAGACATCTGATTTGGTAGGTTAGTACATTGGATTCTGATCCCAGTTGCAGATCAGCCTGAGTTGAAAGGTTTGCTGATAACAGGCGAAGATGTTAGGATACTTGAAAATCAGTCATGGCAAAGTTTCTCTGTGGAGCCTAGATATTGAACAATGAGGTAGATCTGAACCTTAGAAGAGAGAGAAGAATCACATTTTTCTCAATGTTGAGATACAGAACATTTTTTTTTTTTTGGTTTATTTTCAAGTCTTTTTTTTTTTTTTTTTTTTTTTTTTTTTTTTTTTTTTTGACAGGCAGAGTGGACAGTGAGAGAGAGAGACAGAGGGAAAGGTCTTCCTTTGCCGTTGGTTCACCCTCCAATGGCCGCTGCGGCTGGCGCGCTGCGGCCGGCGCACCGCGCTGATCCGATGGCAGGAGCCAGGAGCCAGGTGCTTTTCCTGGTCTCCCATGGGGTGCAGGGCCCAAGCACCTGGGCCATCCTCCACTGCACTCCCTGGCCACAGCAGAGAGCTGGCCTGGAAGAGGGGCAACCGGGACAGAATCCGGCGCCCCAACCGGGACTAGAACCCGGTGTGCCGGCGCCGCTAGGCGGAGGATTAGCCTAGTGAGCCGCAGCACCGGCCAAGTCTTTGTTTTTAACCACTTAATTGAACCCTTAGGTATATTAATGCAGTGGACTAGAACTGTCTTTTACTTATTTTTAACTTGAAATATAGATTTCCATATCAAGATAAAATATTTCTGGGGCCAGTGTTGTGACATAGCTGATAAAGCTGCCACCTGTGATGCTAGTAAAATGGTGCAGTCTTATCTATGGTTCAATCTACACCCTGACACCATGCTAGGCTCTAGCCCCTGCTGCCATTGCTGGAAGCCAGGTGGCCACATGGCCCAAGCACCGATGTCAAGCTCCACCTGCATCCTAATGTGATTCGCTGCTACTACTTCCCTGCCCACCACCTGGCAAAGTTTTAAAAGGACCTGTTCCTGAACATGTGTTGCTCTCTGTCACTCCTCTCCTCTCCTCTCCTCTCCTCTCCTCTCCTCTCCTCTCCTCTCCTCTCCTCTCCCCTCCCCTCCCCCCTCCCCTCCTCTCCTCTCTCCTCTCTCTCTCTCTCCCTCCTTCTCTCCATCTCCTGATATCTCTTATGCTCTCCTTCTTCTTCTTTTCCTTCTTTGCCCTTTCCCTCCAGTCTGTCGGGTTTCCCCCAATAAACTCCACCCCTTACTCCAGTGTTTGGTATGTTTTGTGGCAGCCTTACAATGATCTGGCTGGGCCTCTTTTTACCCAGCTCACTGCTGATGGTCAGGGAAGAGCAGCAGAAGATGGCGTGAGTGCTTGCACCCCTGCCACCCATGTAGGAGACCCAGAAGAATTTCCTGACACCTGGTTTCCTCATGGTTCTGCCCGCCCTGACCATTGTGGCCACCTGGGCGGTAAACCAGGTCTCTCTCTCTCTTCCTCTCCCTGTAACTCTGATTTTCCAATAAAAGCATTTAATTTTTTCTGCAAAAGGCTGAAAAAATGGAGTTCCTCTAACTGCTCTTTTTATTTGCTTATTTTTATTTATTTCAAAGGCCAAGTGAATGAGAGAGAGAGAGAGAGAGAGAGAGAGAGAGAGAGAGAGAGAGAGATTCTAGCTGCTGGCTCACTCCACAAATGTTCACAACTACCTAGGCTAGAGAACTCCTGGAACTCACGTCAGGCTCCCACATGGGTAACAGAAACCCAAGTACTAGGGCCATCATTTACTACTTTCCAGTGTACACATTAACAGGAAGCTGGGCTAGAAACTAAGGTAGGACTTGATCCCATGCACTCTAGTATAGAATCCAGATATCAGAAGCAGTGACCTAACCCAGTGTACCACAATGTCTGTTACTGCTTTCTTTTAATATAAAATTAGGATGTTCTATCATTCCAATACCTATCAACTACCTTCTTTATATCACTTTATTTCATAAAGTAAATGGAAAATAGAATATTGAATTTTTATGTTTTTAAAACCTGACATACAGAAACATAAAATAGTTGCTCTGAAAATAAAATATTTACATATATTATGTTTTATAGAGATCATGAAATTTTGTAGCTCCACATTCTAAAACACACAGATCTTGCCCTTACAATGCAAACTTCATAGGAAACATGATATTTTAACAAATATTCCTGATAAATGGCACAGAAAGTTATAGTGAAGAAAAGATGCTCTAGGCAGATAAAGGTCTAAGTAAATGCATAAAAGCAGAGACACCAAGTTATTTTATAGGAAAATATGTCAAAATAGCTAAATATAGATGTATATAATATGTATGAATTATATATATATATATATATATATATATAAAGACAGAACCACAGGGATGTGAGAGGGTAGAAAAATGAATAAAACCTCTAGATTCAATTTTTATATCATTTTTACAAAAATATACCTAAAGGCAATCAAGCACCCTTATAACAGTGCTCAAATTTGATGCATTTGGCTTCATCTTAGAACATGACACACTGGGCTTTAGGTAGGGCAAATAGATATACTTTCAAGTCTAAGACTCTCAAAATAACGTATCTTTCATAGTATTATTAGCTCTAATGTGCAGTTAAGGAAATAGAGACATAGGAAACTCGATTAACAGTGTTGGAGATAGGACAGGAATCCATGTAATAGAATATCTGCTACAAACACACTGCTAATCACAAAGCAATTCAAACTTCACAGTCATCAATTCAAATGATATATAAATTACTTAGACGTTTTTCATCATCCTTAAACCCATCAAATCTCCCATTTTTCTTTATAACAATCATTAAACAGCCTGTAAGAGAGTGTCAGCTTTGTCAGAGACACTTGTTTTACTTGAAGATTCAGGAATGCATGGCAAACTTCCACTCTTTCAAAAACATAAGAAGAGCCAAAAATCAGACACATTATCGGTCAAGTAACACTGGAGATAATAGGAGAGTGCTAAAAAATGATAAAGGAGCATCATTTACTCTGTCATTTACCAAGAGATGCTTTCCTAAAACAGTCATGTCTAAATTGATACTTGAAATATGAATAGCACTAAACCAGAAGAATAGGTGTGAAAGACTTTCTAGACAAATGAAAGGTCACACACCAATATTGGGAACTGTGAGACATATACAATATGGATAAATTATTCATTTGGGAAGATTTTCTGGAGACCAAGAAAATATGACTTTGAAATTTATTGGATTATGCAAAATAGAGAAAAGATCAAGATTTCTTCTGTTTTGAATAAATCAGGTAAATAATGGAATAATACATTAGAGAGATTTTTGGGATGTCCAGAGAAGTAGAAGCAATATGATTTGCATGTGTATATGGGAAGGGGCAGTTGGGAGAAAGATCTGGGAGAGAAAAATAAAGAGAGAATTTTAAGGAACTGACTAATAATAGAAGACTAGTTAGTCCAAAATCTGATGCAGGAAGCTGATGGACTCAGGAAAGAGTTGCACATGTACAAAGACATGTAAGGTGAAAATTTCTGTAGATATCTGTGTGGACCCTTTGGTCTATAGTATTGATTAACTCTGTTGTTTCCTTGCTTATATTCTGTCTGATTGATCTGTCCATTGCAAAAAGTGGGGTACTGAACTCCCCCATTACTATTTATTGGAGTCAATATGTCCATTTAGGACCATTAACATTTTGTTTAATTAACCAGGTGCCCTACCACTGGGTGCACATACTTTCATTATTGTCACATCTTCCTGTTGAATTTATCCCTTAATCACTATACAGTGCCCTTCTTTGTCTCTTTTAACAGTTTTTGTATTAAAATCTATTTTTTTCTGATATTAGGATGGCTGTAACAGCCTTTTTTTTTTGGTTTCTGACCACATGGAATAACTTTTTTCCATTCTTTCACTTTCATTCTGCAAGTATACATATTGGTGAGATATGTTTCTTTTTTTATTAGTCTTTTTTTAATTTATCTTTTTCTTTTGACAGGCAGAGTTAGACAGTGCGAGAGAGATAGAGACAGAGAGAAATGTTTTCCTTTTCCGTTGGTTCACCCCCCAAATGGCCACTACGGCCTGTGCATTGCAGCCAGCAGGCTGCGCTGATCCAAAGCCAGGAGCCAGGTGCTTCCTCCTGGTCTCCCATGTGGGTGCAGGGCCCAAGCACTTGGGCCATCCTCCACTGCCTTCCCGGGCCACAGCAGAGAGCTGGACTGGAAAAGGAGCAACCGGGACAGAATCTGGTGCCCCAACCCATACTAGAACCTGGGGTGCCGGTGCCGCAAGCAGAGAATTAGCGAAGTGAGGCGCTGCACCGGGTCTTTTTTACTTTTACTGGGAGAATTTCTGCCTTCCACTTCTTTCATATTGTTTACGATGGGTCTGTGTTTTTTGTGTACCACTTCCTTAAGCATTGTCTGTAAAATTGGAGGAGTGGTGACCAATTTTTTTAAATTTCTGCTTGTTATAGAGGGTCTTTATTTCACCTACATTTATAAATGAGAGCTTTGTGGGATACAATATTCTGGGTTGAAAGTTTTTTCCTCTTAAATTTTGTAATATATCTCACCATTCTCTTCTAGCCTGTAAGGTTTCTGATAAGAAATCATCTGTGAGAGAACTTTTCATCCTACAGTTGCAGAATATATATTTTTCTCAGCAGTGTGGGGAACATTCCTGAGGATAGACAACATGCTAGACCATAAAGCAAGTCTCAGCAAAATCAAAAAAAGTCTAAATCATACCATGCACTTTTTCAGACCACAATGGAATGTAGCTGAAAGTCAACAAATCAAGAATCTCTAGGACATATGCAAATATATGGAGACTTAGCACATCTATATTTATGTATATACATAAAAGAGGAAGAAGACCCACGTTCATAACATAATACCATTAGAGATAAAAAAAGAAATATAATAACAGATACCACTGCTATTCAATATATAATCCTGGAATTGGCCATCAGCCAAGAAAAAGAAATCAAAGAGATACAAATTGGGAAGGAGGAAGTCAAACTATCCCTATTTGCAGATGACATGATTCTAAATACAGAATGATTCTATATATGATTCTATATATAATGACGTGATTCTATATATAGACTCCAATGAGAGACTATTGGAAATCACAAAAGAGTTTGATAAATTGGTAGGATATAAAATTAACACACAAAAACAAAAAGCCTTTGTATACATAGACAAAGCCACAGCTGAGAAAGAACTGAAAAACTTTCTAAGATCAATACCATCCCCAGTAGCTACAAAAAATACAATATTTTGGAATAAACTTAACCACAGATATCAAAAATCTCTATGATAAAAATTACAAAACATAAGGAAATAGAAGAAGACACAAAAAATGGAAAAAATATTCCATGTTCATAGATTGGAAAAATAAATATTATCAAAACTATCCATATTACTGAAAGCTGAATTCAATTAAAAGCAATACCAATAAAAATACAATGGACATTCACTCAGATATAGAACAAATGATGCTGAAATTCATACGGAAACACAGGAGACCCCAATTAGCTAAAGCAAACTTATACAACAAAAACGAAGGCAGAAGCATCATAGTACCAGATTTCAGGATATATTACAGGGCAGTTGTAATCAAAACAGCCTGGTATTGGCATAGAAACAGATGCATAGACCAGTGGAACAAAATAAACTCCAAAAGTTAATCCACACATCCACAACCAACTTATTTTTGACAAAGGAGCTAAGATGAATCCCTGGAACAAGGATAGTGCCTTCAACAAATGGTGCTGAGAAGACTGGATCTCCTTGTGCAGAAGTATGGAACTAGATCCATACCTCACACCTTATACAAAAATACACTCAAAATGGATCACAGACCTACAACCCAATACCATCAAATTACTAGAGAACATTGGGAACACCTTGAAGGACATTGACATAGACAAAGAAATCTTGGAAAAGACCCCAGAAACACAGGTGATCCAAAATAAAAAAATATTGACAAATGGGATTGCATCAAGCTGTGAAGCATCTGTACTGCAAAGGAAACACTCAGCAAAGTGAAGAGGCAACTAAAAGATTGGGAGAAATCATTTTCAAACTATGCAACTGATAAAGGATTTATATCTAGAATGTATAAAAAGCTCAAGACGCTCAACAACAAAACAAAAAATCCAATTAATAAATGTACAAGAGTTTTAACAGGCATTTTTCTTTTTTTAACTTTTATTTAATAAATATAATTTTCCAAAATACAGCTTTTGGATTACAGTGGCTTCCCTCCCCCCCATAACTTACCTACCATCCTCAACCCTCCCATCTCCCGCTCCCTCTCCCATTCCATTCACATCAAGATTCATTTTCAATTCTCTCTATATACAGAAGATCGATTTAGTATATATTAAGTAAAGATTTCAACAGTTTGCACCCACACAGAGACACAAAGTGTAAAGTACTGTTTCAGTACTAGTTATAGCATTACTTCACATTGGACAACACATTAAGGACAGAGATCCTACATGGGGAGTAAGTTCACAGTGACTCCTGTTGTTGACTTAACAATTGACACTCTTGTTTATGGTGTCAGTAATCACCCTGGCTCTTGTCATGGGTTGCCAAGGCTATGGAAGCCCCCTGAGTTCACTGACTCTGATCATATTTAGACAAGGCCATGGTCAAAGTGGAAGTTCTCTCCTCCCTTCAGAGAAAGATACTTCCTTCTTTGATGGCCCGTTCTTTCCACTGGGATCTCTCTCACAGAGATCTTTCATTTAGGCTTTTTTTTTTTTTTTTTTTTTTTTTTTTTTTTTTTTTGCCAGAGTGTCTTGGCTTTCCATGCCTAAAACACTCATGGGCTCTTCAGCCAGATCCGAATGAACAGGCATTTTTCAAATGAGGAAATCCAAATGGCTAACAGAGACATGAAAAAATGGTCAGGATCATTAACCATGGAGGAAATGCAAATCAAAGCCACAATGACATTTCACCTCACCCAGTTAGAATGGATTTCATACAGAAATCAACAAACAGTAAATGCTGTTGAGGATGTGGTTAAAAAAATACCCTAATTCACTATTGGTGGGAACATAAACTGGGCAGCAACTGTGGAAGACAATATGGATATATTGCAGAAAGCTGAATATAGACCTACCACATGATCCAGCCAGCCCACTCATGGGAATTAACTCAAAGGAAGTGAAATCAGCATATGAAATAGTTATCTGTAACCCCATGTTTATTGCAGTTCAATTCACAATAGCTAAGATATGGAATCAACCCAGATGCCCATCAACAGAAGACTGGATAAAGAAATTATGTTATTTGTACACCACAGAATACTACACAGCAGTAAAAAAAAAAAAAAAAAAGTGAAATAGCGTCATTTGCAACAAAATGAATGCAACTGGAAAACATAATTAGTGAAATAAGAAGGGTCCAAAAAGACAAATACCATATGTTCTTCCTGATCTATGGTAACTAATAATGTACCTAAAAGGTAATCTATACAAATGAAGTTGACACTTTAAGATCTGATGACCTTGAACAGCCTTTGTCTTGACTGTTGAGGATCAGTTTTACTCTTCATACTATTTTTTGAACTTTGTACTTCAAATATGGTTAATCTTATGTGTATAAAGTTAATTGAAAATACATCTTATTAAAAAATAAGAATGAAAATAAAAGAGAGAGTTGGAATTATTGTGGGAGTGCAGCTGAGAGGAAGGGTAGGGTGAGAAGAATCACTATGTAGTTGAATTTGCATTTATGAAATGCATGAATTTTGTATACCTTAAATAAAATGTTTCTGGGAAAAATACAAAGATCAGGAAGAGACAGTATTAGAGGAAATAGAAAATTACAACTTGTTTAGGAGAGATCAGACTTTTGTTCTATTCAGATCTTTAATTGATTGAATAATTGTAGGATATGAGCTTTATTCAAAGTCTTAAATTCAAGAATGAGCATCATACCAAAACACCCTTAAAGAAGCATCCAGGATAATATATGATGAACTATCAGTGCACTGTGGTACAATTAAATAAAATTAGTACATAAATATACAAAATATATAAAAATATATAGTTAATATATGTTAACTATATATTAATATGTAAATGTAATACAGAAAGGAATACTAAAGAAATTGGAGCCATTGGTATTTTTGTTTCCAAATGAGTGACATATAATAACAGCTGCTGCTGTCATTCAGGGAATGATACAGAATGGGAAACTCTATACATTTAATTACACACTAAAAATTTTGAATAAGGAAGTATGTATTTTGCAACAATTCTCTCAGAACTTGAATACTTGTACCCATAACATATTACAGAATGTCTTACACTATATTATGCTGCCTGTTGAAAATGATATGTCTTTGCCAAGATGATGGCAAAAAAAATCCTAACATTTAATAGTATCACACTAGGATATTCTGTGTCTCACTGAAACAGGTATTATTGAACAACCATTTCTTTCATGAGCAAGTAGACATATTTTCTTGCTACTAGATTTTTGGTTACATGTTTAGTTTTCAAAGCACAAAACATGATTTTGGGGGTATGTTAGAACTTCCTTTTATTATGATTCAGTTCCCTTATTGAAAAATTGTAGTCACTTTTATTGTCCTAAATTATGCTACAGGAATTTATAAAAATAGATATGAATTTTGGACTTTAACTTTAATTGAAGGAATTAAACTCAGCCCACAATTCTTAAATATCTGTTTGTTTCAGATATAGGTAAAGAAAAATATATTTGCGAAACAGTCTTTTAATATATGTTTTATATTTGGTGGGTCCAAATGATATTCAACTGAATAGTTTATTTATATATGTCATTAGATTGAAATGTCAGAGATGTCAATAATAAAATTTAACATAAACCGATAGTATACATTTTTAACAAAATTTAGAAGACAATAGTTTATTTTATGTCTGTTTTTAATGTGGAACCACACCTAGATCGTGTATGTATATTTATTTACCTCCCTGACTTATTTTTTTTTTTTTAATTTTGAGGCCTTTGAAGAGGCATCTGATGATCTGTCACCTATGTGCTTTTTATTTTTTTTATTTATTTTTATTTTTATTTTTTGACAGGCAGAGTGGACAGTGAGAGAGAGAGAGACAGAGAGAAAGGTCTTCCTCTGCCATTGGTTCACCCTCCAATGGCCACCGCGGCTGGCGCGCTGCAGCCGGCGGCGCACTGCACTGATCCAATGGCAGGAGCCAGGTACTTCTCCTGGTCTCCCATGGGGTGCAGGGCCCAAGCACTTGGGCCATCCTCCATTGCACTCCCGGGCCACAGCAGAGAGCTGGCCTGGAAGAGGGGCAACCGGGACAGAATCCGGCGCCCTGACCGGGACTAGAACCGGGTGTGCTGGTGCCGCAAGGTGGAGGTTAGCCTATTGAGCCGTGGCGCCAGCCACCTTTGTGCTTTTACAAGTTCATCTTTAATACTTTCTAAATTTAATTCATTCTCCATGTTCATGGTTTTTAAATGAGAGTTGCACTGTTTCTTAAATTCCTTTAGAATTATTGATTTCTCTTTGAGAAAAGTTCTTCTGCTTCGTCTCCTATTCTCGAATTATTTTCATTTGTAAGATCTGATGTTTTTGAAGGAATTTGGCAATGGAATTAAAATTACAAATCAATTGACCTCAGGATAATCCTTAGCCTGGATTATACAGGTAGGTGCAATTCCATAACATGAGCCTTTGAAAACAAAACAATTAAGGCGGCAAGAGACAACAGTCGGTGAGGCTGAAGCTGAAAAGCACATAGCAGAAAAAAAGATGAAACAGAAATGGAGGTCAAAAATTATAAAAGAATGATATGAACACAACCCACTTTTGCTGACTTTGAGGACGAATTAGCACAGCTAGATGGCAAGAGATTGGAACTTCTGGTCGATAACCAGTATTGAGACAGGAAAATTCCTACTGACACACTGAAGTTGGTTCCAGCTGCAATCTGCGTGAATTTAGAAGAGAATTCGTCCTCAGAGACTGTGGAAAAGATGACCAGGTGCTGAAACTGCTGTCTGTAGAAATATACTCTACGCAAATAGATTAGCCATGCCTACAAACTTCTGACCTGCAGACTGTGAAACAATGAATATGTGCAGTTTTAGGTGGCAATGTCCTTTGTCAGCAATCAACACCAGTGAAAGAAGGACTTGATCTCTCATTTCACTCCTTGATTCCACGATGTATGTTTTTAGGAAATGGAAACACACAGTCCTCTGTTTATAACTAATTTAAATCACTGGCCACATATTTGAAGACAGAACACGCATTCGGGATATTATTTCTGAACTGGTGCTTTAATTGAGTCTTCGGTAGGCCAGTCTTCCATCAGTGCAGCTGGTTGACACAAGTAGGAGGTCGAGAAATCTGTGAATTCCATGGAGTATGCCTATGCTGCTTGCTGCCTGAAACACCCATTTTTACACACACAGTTATATTTATTTTATTTTATTCTTTTCCTGAAATTGTATCTTTTTACTTTCATGATTTCATTTTTAGACCTTGAAGTCTAAAAATGAAAACCTAACATTGCTAATTTTTTCTATTTTTTTAAACCGGTCACACTAAGCTTTCTTAGTTATAATTGCATTGTCTTATAATTATTGCTACATTATACTTTTGAGTCTAAGCTCTTGAGTAGCATATGCTGGCATTTCAATAATTTATAAGAGAACAAAATAACATGTCATTAACTTTCAGGGAATGTTCACAGGAACAGTTCTCAAAGCCATGAACCCCTGGGTTAGTCACTGAAACTTTGACAATCATCCCGCCCAATCCTATTCACTCTTCATCTTTGTATTTGCTCTCAATAAGAAAAGTGGTCCAAAAAGGGAAGTAGAGCACTCTAAGAAGTAACAATGGATTAGATTCCAAAGGACTGGGAACCAGTTTCTAGCTTTGCCATTAATTACCTGTGTGGACAAAGGAAAGGAAATTCAAATCTCTTGACCCAAGCAGCTTCAGTTGCTAAATGAGGGGACTTTAATTTTGGTTGTTTTCATTTTTTATGGCAAACAGAAATAATGTAGGGTGGTTATCTTTTGAAAGAAAGTAAGCATTAGTTGGATGCCTGAAGAAATATAAACATATTCAACAAAAAACTGTGCTTTTTATCAGATCGGTGTTAATTGGGCTTTGTGATTATTAAAAGGATTAATGAGAGGTGTAGGAGGCAAAGTTAAATACAATAACCATTGTAGCAATGATTTCTAAGATTCTAAAAATTTTATTCTCTTTAAAAATGATTATTAATTTGTTATTTTCATCTACTTGAAAGGCAAATGAGGAGATAGACAGAGAGAGAGAGTGCATTTCCACCTTCTGGTTTATTCCCCATATGCCCACAAAGCCTTGGTTAGGCCAGGTCAAGGCAAGGATCTCCATGGGGCCGGCACCGTGGAGCACTAGGTTAATCCTCCGCCTGTGGTGCCGGCATCCCACATGGACACCGGTTCTAGTCCCGGTTGCTCTTCTTCCAGTCCAGCTCTCTGCTCTGGCCTGGGAGGGCAGTGGAGGATGGGCCAAATGCTTGGGCCCCTGAACCCACATGGGAGACCAGGAAGAGGCACCTGTCTCCTGGCTTTGGATCAGCATAGCTCTTTCTGTTGCAGCCATTTGGGAGGTGAATCATCGGATGGAAGACCTTTCTCTCTGTCTCTCTCTCTCACTGTCTGTAACTCTACATGTCAAATAAATAAATAAATAATTTAAAAAAATTAAAAAGGCCAGGATTCCCCAAATCTATACAAATCTCATACATGAGTTATCAGGGGCTCAAGCAGTTGAGCCATCATTTGCGCCTCCCAAGATGCATTAGCAGGAAGCTGGATCAGAAATGGAGTAGCCTGAGTGCCAACCTGCACCATCATATGCATGTGATCCTCTCAAGCTGCAGTTGAACACACTGCATCACAAAGCCCATCCCTAAAATTTCATTCTAAAGTTCAAGGAGATTTTAATTCTCATCTTCATTCAGTGTATGTATTTATTCACTTACTTAGTGCATAATTAATAAAAATTTCTGCATTCATGTTAGGGAAAAAGAATAAATACAGCATGACTCCCAAATGTGAGATGCCCTGGAAGCAGCACGCCCTGGGACAATGCATCATGTCAATAAGTCACTAAATCGCTCTCTGGAGCTGCGTGACATGGTGCACTGTATAATGTAATACTTTAGATCCCAGTCCTCCCTGAAGCTTTCTGAAGCAATTTATTTAACCCGTAAGAATTTGGGAGACTCAGAAAAGGTGAGTAGTTTACTCCACATTATATTTTTTTAAATATTGGACTTGACGTTTCTGCCAGATAATTTTGTTCTCAAAACTCATCAATGTCTTTACCACATTAATATGCCTCTGCAGAAAGGGAAATTTACTGTGATGACATTGACACTTTACTAATACCTCATGGAGTTTAAAACAAATAATAAAAGCTAGTTTTTGTCTTTTAATCTAGGATTTATTACATGTATGATACTTCTTTAGTGTTCAAAGGAATCAGTGTCTTCTGTTCCAATGAGATGCTTATGTTTTGTAACCAATAAATGAATTCTTTTTGATCCTAATCCAAAGGAATTAAGCATATATATATATATATACCCTTAAAAGTTGCACAATTTTAAAGATGAATATTTCTATATTGTATTATAGACAGTCATCATGGTAACACAAAACATTTCATGTTTTAACTTTTATTGATATTAAGAACATGTCCATTATCTCAAAAAATACATTTGATAGGGCAATATTTTTAATTTTAATCCCAATTACCCATTTGAAATCCACAAATTCCCATGGATAAATGTGCTTGAAGCATTTATATTTTGAGCCATTTTTCATTGACTTATTAGGGAAATAAAGCAATATATAATTGCTTTCTTTGCTTTTTAGCACACTTCAAAACTCCCCCTTTTTTTTTTTTCATTCATTGTCCTAAATGGAAATTCACTAAACAATTTGGCATAGACAAATCTTTTAGCAGCGAAAGAATGTCTCAAGGGCTTCCCATAAAGAGAGAACAAAGTGTTTGAGAGCCCTATTTGAAGCTGGTTAATAAGACACAAATGCAATAGGCTTCACTGGTTCTGACTTCAGTAAAAGCTGCAATATCTTCAACTGTGAACCTCAGATTATTGCCTCCGAGATTTGTTTAGGCAGGCAATGTACCACAATTCCTTTTCAGCCTACAAATTGCTTTTGTTAGTGAGAAACAGCATACAATAAAGCCAGATTTCCTAGTGTTTCATTGATTCTCAATCGAGTAGATGCTCAGAATTCGTTTGTTTTCTTTTAGTACCTCTCTCAAATATTCTCAGTGTTTTCAAAATGATAACTTCTTTAGGTACTGTGGGCTTTTTAAAGATCATTGCAATTCTTTTGAGGTTTTTGTCTCCTTAAAATGGTTTGCTTTGTTTTTCAAATTCCCTAAAGTTATATGGATTTGAGCAGTACTTGAAAATTATTTATTGGTTTAAATGTGGAAGATTAAGCTTCAGTGTCAATACATCAATATTTTTAAGTTTTATTATTATCTTGTTATGTTCTTATGGGAATGAATACTATATTTTTCATTCACATTGATGTAAAATACATCATTTTAGTATGTTTTTGTTTATATTTTACATTGCACTATAAAAATTAAACAGTGTGAGTATATCTGGTAGGCAGTAAACTACTAAATGACAAAAATTAATTCTTACAACTTTCAATGATTTTATAAAATTTCCTCCTGAAATATGATTCAACAAATACATACGTCCTTTAATAGTTTATATTTGAGCAACCGTGCTGCTAAAGGAGTATAGGACAAATATCTTCACATCAAACTTCAAATTATAGAAATGATGGGAGTGAGTATTTGGTTGGTAGTTAAGAATCCCACAACCCACACAGAAATATGAGGGTTTAATCCCTGACTCTGGCTCTTAATGCCAGCTTCCTGCCAGGACAGACTTGGGAGGCAGTAGTGGTGGTCCAAGTCATTGACTTCCCATCACTCATGTGGGAGAACTTCATTGTGTTCCTGGCTCCTGACTTTTGGCCTGCTCAGCCCTGGCTGTTGAGGCATTCCTCTCTGTATGTCTCAGTCTGTCTTTCTGCCTCTCTCTCTGACTCTTTTCTTCTAAATAAATAAATGTTTTAATTATAGAAATATTTAACCATTTATTTTAGAATAATTTTATTCAGAATTCACTGTACAAACATTTCTGAACTGATATTCATAATAGTTTTAGTTTATATATGGAAAATATTATTAAAATTAATGCCACTGTCACTGAGTAAATTTTATATTAAATTGAAGCTAAAACTTTCAAAAAGAAGTTTTAAAATTTAAAATTGATTATTATATTAATTGCATTGGTAGACTAAAATGTTAGCCTTGAATAATAATAATAATCTCAGTAACATTTGCACAGAGTTGAGAGGCGTTTTTGTATTACATTGCTTTAGTGGTCCAAACTCCTAGCCCTGGGGACTTCTAAGGGCATTCTAGCATCTGCAGTTTTTGAGTACTCTTAGCATCAAGATTGGTCAACAATGCAAAATAATATTCTGATTAACCATTATGTTAAATTACACAGATTAAAAAAATCTACACTTGAGGAATATTTTGAATTGGGATATAAAGGTTATAGTCAAGAATCAAAGAACAAAAAATACAGGTTTGGAGTTCAGTATGTAACAGAGGAATGGAAATCAGATGTTGTGGTCTGAATAGGGCTTGACCTCAAGAGTTAATGCATTGGAAGCATGGTCCACAGTGTCGCTATGAGAATGATACTGTAATCTGTAAGTGGTGGGACCCAGTGAGAAGTATCCATGACACTGGGGATGCTGCTGCCTTCTGATGGAGAAAACATAATTCTGACAGCAAGGCTGCACCCCTATCACCTCTGATTTTAAGCAGCCCGGGTATCTCTGCTTCAGAGCGTTGTTCTTCTGTTTCCCCTTTGATGGGGTACGTCAACTCTTTTTAGATGAGTTCTGCAGATTCTATTCTAGCAGCTTAGGCTTGAGGCTGCATTTTAATAATTCCTGTAGGAATGCTAATTAGTTTTCCAGAGAGCAGTGTTACAGGATCACCCTGATCGCTGATTCATTCTCTAGCTTCCTGCCTGGTGTTGTCATCTCTCACTCTAGCCATGTTACAGCTATGGTTCCATTAGCCATTAGAACTTCCTCAGAGGCCAAAAAGTTGGGACCGTATCATCTTGGACCTTCAGCATCCAAAACTGAGCTAAATTAACTTCTTTTCTTTATAAAAAGGTGGGTTTCGTGTATCTTCTTATGGTGACAGGAACTAGACTAATATACTAGGTAATTCGAATGTCCCTTACATGAGCTTCTGGCGACATGGTAAAGAATTTAATGAAGTCTGCTAAACCATGTACATGTTAATGTGCCTATTTTAACTTTTCTCATCCTACTGGCTTTGGCTTTTAGCAAGACAAATTCCAAAATACTAGGAAATAATTAATCATAAAGTTAGTTTTTGTTATCAAATAAATTCTGCATGAACATCAATAATTTTGTGGAATAATTTATAGAGTATATTTTCTGATCATACTGTAATAAAGTAAGTGGAAATGTTAGTAATGTAGTTGCCTAACAAATCGAAAGTTTCGGGCTTTTTGGCTCAAAGACATGTAGCAGAAATTTTAAAGACAATACATTTTTAAAAATTTCGATAAGTCCAAAAATACAAATCACTAACCTTTAAAATTAAATGTTGCCATAAGTGCATTGGAAGTCGTTAAACTAATATACACACTGTGCATTCACATTTAACCGAGAAACCCTCAAAACAATGTAAATACTTTAAGTTTATATATAAGCTAAAATCAAAGACTTAAATGAGTTTGCACAGGTAAAGATAGGAAGTAATTGATCTAAATCTGTAGATCTACTTTTATAGGTCTCCAAGGAAGATGTCTTTCCTTTGAGAAATTGTCTACAGCCTGAATATACTACCTTTCTTAATATTTTTAAAGATGTAGTTATTTATTTGAAAGGAAGAGTTACAAAGAGGCAGAGGCAGAGAGAAGTCTTCCATCTACTGATTCATTCCCCAAATGACTGCAACAGCCGGAGCTCCGTTAATCTAAAGCCAGAAGCCAGGAGTTTCCTTCAGGTCTCCCATGTGGGTGCAGCAGCCCAAGGACTTGGGCCATCTTCTACTGCTTTCCCAGGCCATAGCAGAGAGCTAGATCAGAAGTGGAGCAGTCAGATCTCAAACCAGAACCCGTATGAGATGACAGCACTGCAGGGGGTGGCTTTACTGGCTATGCCACAGCACAGGCCCCCTTAACCCTTCTTATACATGTACCTATCCTAATAAATTACTTGCATAGATGATGAATAAGTAGTGTATCAATTATTAATCTAATTAAATATGAATTATATATATTTCATTTAATACATATTCATATTCAGCAATTTGTGTTTCAGAAGCTAGCATCCAGCTAGAATTATGTATATGCATACTGTTAATAATGTGATCTTGACACTGGGCAAATTATATTATTTTTTTAAAGATTTATTTTATTTATTTGAAAGACAGAGTTACAGAGAGAGGTAGAGACAGAGAGAGAGGTCTTCCATATGCTGGTTCACTTCCCAACTGTCCACAATGGCCAGAGCTGCACCGATCCCAAGCCAGAAGCCAGGAGCCAGGAGCTTCTTCCGGGTCTCCCACATGGGTGCAGGGGCCCAAGGACTTGGGCCATCTTGCACTGCTTTGCCAGGCCGTAGCAGAGAGCTGGATTGGCAGAGGAGCAGCTGGGACTAGAACTGGCGCCCATATGGGGTACTGGCACTTCAGGCCAGGGCTTTAACCTGTTGCACCACAGTGCTGGCCCCTAACAAATTATATTCTTAATAAGAATAGCTCTAAAGTTATTTGTAATGTCAAGAACAACAATTTATTAACAAAAATAATCTGGTTCTAAGACATTTCAAATAATTGAAAATAGCCTCTCCTATTCATTTTTCTTCTTCAATTCTTCGAACACTTTTTCCTAAGAGCATAAACTTGAAACACACACAAGCAGACCATCTATTATTTGTTGTCATTGTTAGGGATATAAAGAATTTTAATAAAAGATATCTGGTGAAATAAGAAGATGTAAGGAGAAGTCATCTCCTAGTTAACAGTCAATGTAAATTTATCATCACAAATCCATGAATTTATAAACTCTAGGACTTATGCTGTAGGCTTAAGTACTTAAATGTCATAGTGCATTAAGAATGACCATGCTACTTACACATGATTTCATATCAAAACCTCAAAAATCATTAGCCTGTAAAACAGCATTAAAGTTTAATGATTTACAAGGAATATCCTGATAGGTATAGAATAAAGGTTAATGTCATTTTATTTAGTACTGTTTGTGAGAATTACCTATATGTACCCATCTCTTCAACAGAGAAATACTGAATACCACAAATAATAAAATTTTCAGGTATTAACCTCCCTAATTGGAAAGGAAATTTTTCATAAGAAGTGGCCCTTCTTCTAAGGATTTCACACAAAAGAATCCTTCAATAACTACCATTTTGTTGACATAATCTTCCCCAAATCACATTCAATCATGTAATCGAACCTGTTCTAGCTATGATGCCGTTCTGCATTCTTTGGAAGACTTGGCACATATTGTGGTATTTCTTAAGATTTTAATTTTACCAGAAGAAAAATAATATTTATAATTTGAATAGGAACATCTAGATTCTAAGAGAATAAAGCTATTTTGTGATATTTTTTGAAAGAAATAAGCATTTTGTTGTTTATTTGGCTGACTGATGTTTTTCAAAATGCATTTATAGTGCTTCAACATTTGTAAAGGATATCACATCTAGCCTAGTTCTTTGTATCTGTATGGTGAAACTATCCACTGAAACAATTTCACTTGTTCACTTATTTCCTTCACTCTATTTCCAAGGAGACACTTCGGAGATAAACTAAACATTTTTGATAGAAAGTTTATTTTTGTGTAAATATAATCCCATACACCCAAGTAAGATAAAGGTAATCCTAAGGATCTAAAAAAAATAGGAAGCAAAAATGTCAGAGCTGGACAATATGTGAGACTGGAAGCAGAGACTAATTTTCTGACTGCTGGCTTTATGGCAGAAGAAGCCGTGAGCCCAGGAATACAGATAGCCTCTAACAGCCAGAAAACGAAAGGGAATGGGCTCTCCTCCAGACTTCTCAAAGGAACACAGCTGCAGATTTTGCCCCAGTGAAAGCCATTTAAGACTTTTGTACTCCATAACTATAAGCTGCATTTGAAAGAAAATATGCATTTGCATTGTTAACTCACTAAGCTTATTTTACATTTTTACAGCAGCAATAGGTAGCTAACATATGTATTTAAAAGACTAAGTCCTTGCAAATTTAATAAAGAAATTTAGAAATGAAAATTTTAGTAAGAATTTGAACATAAACATAAAAAGCCATCTTGAGCAATAACTGTTTTACATCCAAAATATTCCTTTACCTAATCAACACTGGATACCTGTGTACTGAGTAATACTTAATCATAGCATGATGTTTTGAATTCTAGCATCACTGTATTATTATGTGACCTTAGCAAATTATTTACCACTTGTGTGCCTCAGATTCCTTTTTAATACAAAATAAGTATACAAAATACTTATGAAAAAGGATAGAATATTGCATATTACTTTGTAAATAATCAATAACAATTATCAATCATCTTGTTTATTATCATTCTGGCTTGTTTATTATCATTCATTACATTACATACTTTGCAAATAGTTGTCAATTCATAAAGTGCCTTTTTTTTAAAGATTTCTTTATTTATTTTAAAGGCAGAGTTACAGAGAGACAGAGGCAGAGAGAGAGAGAGAGGGCTTCCATCTTGCCAGTTCACTCTGCAAATGGCTGCAATGGCTGGAGCTGCGCTGTCTGAAGCCAGGAGCCAGGAGTTTCTTCCGGGTCTCCATGAGGGCGCAGGGGCCCAAACACTTGGGCCATCTTCTACTGCTTTCCTAGGTTATAGCAGAGAGCTGGATCCAAAGAGGAGCAGCCAAAGCTAGAACCAGTGCTCATATGGGATGTTGACACTTCAGGCAATTGCCTTACCCACTACGCCACAGTGTTGGCCACATGAAGTACCTATTTCATAAACAACAAATTACCAGATTGTTGTTCAGTCTTCTGAACTGCACAAGCCCCTCTTCCAGGCCAGCTCTCTGCTGTGACCAGGGAGTGCAGTGGAGGATGGCCCCAAGTACTTGGGCCCTGCACCCCGTGGGAGACCGGGAGAAGCACATGGCTCCTGCCATCGGATCAGCGCGGTGCACCGGCTGCAGCGGCCATTGGAGGGTGAACCAACGGCAAAGGAAGACCTTTCTCTCTGTCTCTCTCTCTCACTGTCCACTCTGCCTGTCAAAAAATAAAAAATAAAAATAAAAAAATAAAAAAGAGCAAAATATGTGAACAAAAAGGATCATTATATTTAATTATTCATGGTATTGTCATAATCATTTAATTAGCATGAGAGGTTTATAAGTATATTATACTAATAACTGGAAAAACATAGCATTTGAAAATTAGATAAGACACAAAAGGGTACAATTCTAAGCAAATTGCCTTTCATAATATATGCACTGTAATATGTCAAGTCTGAATTAACAACATAATCTATACTCCTAATAAAAGCTCACTGAAAACATGAAATCCTCCTCACCACTCAACTGAAGAATAATCAGATATAAGGATGTTGTTAAACTGAAAATTCAGAAACCTGAAATAGACTAATAAATATCTTTTTAACACGATCTGCCTTCGGAATAGTCAATAACATTTGTTTGTAGAAAATTGCTTAGCCTTTCTTCAACTACGACGACAAAAGTAATTGCATCTGAAAGTATTATATTTTACCTGACATTAAGAACCTGCCTTGGTAAGTCCTATTAAATTCTTACATACTGTGAAATTGTATTTCAGGGAATTTACAAATTACATGTGTGATGGGCGATTAAAATTACCTTCAACAATTTTCTGCTTTTTCAAAAGGAAGTGAACAATCAGAAAGACAATAAGCTGTTCTCAAGCTATTCTTCATTATTTTTATTTTTTTAAATTTATTTATTTATTTGAAAGGCAGAGTTACACAGAGAAAGGACAGAGAAGGAAAGATCTTCTATCCATCGGTTCACTGCTCAGATGGCTACAATGACCGGAGCTGGACCAGGCCTCAGGGTCTCCCAAGTGAATGCAGTGTCCCAGGGACGTGGGCCATCCTTCTCTGCCTTCCCAGGCACATTATCAGAGAGATGGATTGCAAGTTGAGTACCTGGGACTTGAAACCAGTGCTCATATGAGATGCTAGTGCTGCAGGCTGTAAGGCTGTAGTTTAACCTGCTGAGCCACAGTGTCAGGCCCGACTCTATTCTTATATGTTTCTACAAATAAACACTGAGAAGATCTCTACTTTAAATAAACAAGGACATTTCAATTAATATGGGTACAACCTTGTTAGCTGTGATTTTATAATAATAATAATAATTGGAACTGGTTTGACTTGGCATGTTAAGCAGCCACCTATCAAGTCAGCGTTCCATATAAGTGAACTCCAGTTCAAGTCTCAGTGCTCCCCTTGTAATCCATCTTCCTGGCGAATGTACCTGGGAAAGCAGCAGAAGATGGCATGAAGATTTGGGCCCCTGCTACCCACATGGGAGACCTGGATAGACTTCCAGGTTCCTGGCTTCTGTGTGGCCCAGCCCTAGTCTTTGTGACTATTTAAGGAGTGAACAAGTGGATGGAAGACCGAACTCTGTCTGTCTCTTTGTAACTCTTTCAAATAAATAAATAAATAAAATCTTTTAAATAAAACCCACAAAATGGTGTATTTAAGAATCATCACATTCATTGTTTTTGTTATTACTATTTTAATTTTAATTTGTCTCAACAGTAAATAGTAGTTCTGGCCCTTTTCTGTGTTTTTTTTTTTTTTTTTCCAAGCACACAAAAATTTAAAAGATAAAATCAAATAATGAACACATTTTATGTGAAGTTTTAAGTAAGTTTTAGAAATTGAGGCACAATTAAATAGTCACACAAAATATCAAACATAGGATAGTAAAGGTATGACATCTATACTGAATTCTAACTGGAATTTTCTCTAGCTGATTTTAACAAAGTTATGAATTCTCTAATAAGTATTACCATAAAAGTATAAGCTGTATCTGTATCTGAATAGCAAATTTACCCTATTAATTTTGATATATAATTATAGCATGTCAATTAAAGCAAAATAAAACGTTAAATGACTAATTTATTTATCCGTTTATTTGAGAGCCAGAGAACAAGAGAAAGAGAGAGAGAATCTTCCATTTACTCGTTCACACCTCAATGGCTGCAATTGCCAAGACAGGACCAGGCCAAATCAAGGAGCCAGAAATTACATCCAGGTCCCCAAATGAGTGACTGGGACCCAGGCCCTTGGGCCACCTTGGCTGCCTTCCAAGGTGCATTAGCAGAGAACCGGATCAGAAACAGGACAGATGGGTCTAGAACGAGCACTCGCTTATGGGGCACTCTCGTATGGTATGCTCAGGTGGCAAGGTGTAGGTTAACTCACTGTGCCACAACTGTGGCCTCTGCTAAATCAACTTTTTTTTTTTTTTTTTTTTGGACAGGCAGAGTGGACAGTGAGAGAGAGAGACAGAGAGAAAGATCTTCTTTTGCCGTTGGTTCGCCCTCCATATCTGCTTGATATCTGATAAGGCAAAACTCTCTTTTTGAACATTCTGAATATGTTCACAGTTGTGAACACATGCAGAAAATAAAAAAATCACCTTCTGGAACGTAAAATCCTTTTCAAAATTCAATACAATTGCTTTAGCTGTTTGGTTAATAAGGGATAAAAGGTATTTTATAATAATAAAAAAGAGGATAAAAGAGTTCAACCAAATTAGAGACTAAATCAAGAAAAGTGTGTGTGTGCTTGTGTGTGTGTATGTGTGTGTGACTATGACAACTATGGGAGTTAGTAACACACAACAAACATTATTGGGTGGTACTTGAAGGAGTTTAGATGAGGGAAGTCTCTCGCAGCATGAGACTGTGCAGAGGAATAGAGGAGATGGCCACCCTTAAGAAATGAAGGAGTGCAAAGGAACTCCTGGTCAGAAGGGCATGAGAGAAGACTTCTGTGTCAAGCTGCTAGGACTCCTTAGTGTGACTCGCTGGGTATCTCTGGGTAAGAGAGTTTCCAAGAGCAATACAAGTTCTTGAGTCTACCAAACACAAGATTCCACCTCGCTAATAGCCATTTGATGCTGGGTGTAGTTCCTAGGATGTATAGAAAGCACTTGAAACCTAATTGCTTATTTTGGCTATTTTTTAAAAGATTTATTTTAGTTATTTCAAAGTCAGAGTTGGGGGGGGAGAGAGAGAGAGAGAGAGAAAGAAAGAGAAAAATCGTCCATCTGCTGGTTCACTCCACTCCCCAAATAGCCACAAAAGCCAGGGCTGGGCCAGGCAGAAGCCAGGAACCAGAAGCTTCCTCCTGGTCTTCCACATAGGTGCAGGGGCCCAAGATCTTAGACTGACCTCTGCTGTCTTCCCAGGCACATCAGCATGGAGCTGGGTCAGAATTGGAACAACTGGGATTTGAACGGGAACCCATATGGGATGCCTGCATCACAGGCAGTGGCTGCAATGAGTATACCGCAAACCCGCCCCCTTGGGCTATTTTTAAAACAACTGAATGTGTTAAATTTGAGCTAATTGGTTTCATTTTGCAGTGAAGAAATAAGCAACTTAAGGGTGAATTTGCAGGGACCATCTTTGGCTCATTTATATAAGATACTCTCATACACAAAACTCAAAGGTATTCAAGTCTTGATGTTTAAACAATATAAATTTATTTTCTAGAAGTTCTGGAGACTGGAGGTTTTAAGATCAAGGTGATAGAACAGCTTTCTAGTGAGGCCTTTTGTCCTCTTTTACATACATCTTTCTTATGGTTTCTCCATCATGGTCTTTCTTCTGAGTGGAGAGAGTGAGTTAGGGAGAGAGACAGAGAGAAAATCTTTGGTGTCTCTTGCTGTTTTATGAGACCAGGAGTCCTAATGAATTGGGATGCAACCTTATGTTACTACTTTCTGATGATTTTCCTTCTTACTTTTCAGTAAATTCTGGTTGTGCATCTTACATTTCTTTTTTTTTAACTTTTATTTAATGAATATAAATTTCCAAAGTACAGCTTATGGATTACAATGGCTTCCCCCCCATAACGTCCCTCCCACCCGCAACCCTCCCCTTTCCCACTCCCTCTCCCCTTCCATTTCATATATGTTAGTGTGTTTTTACTAGAATATTTTTGCTTTAGATATGGAAGATTGAAGCTGAACCTTATGTGCAAAATACAAAAGGAACACTGCTCAGTGCCAAAGTACATTTCACTTACCAATATCTAAATGCTCCTAGTTATCCTTAGGATTTTCAGAAAAATGTTTGTTTGCTGGAGTATAGAGGTTCTATCTGTAGGATGAGTGATCTGCTGGGAGTTTTCTTGTCATCATCAAAAGCTTTTTTGCACATGTATCTTTACAAAATGGAAAAACATCATGGTTTATTAATATCTGGTAAATATTTCTGTCATCAAGTATGAACTCAGCGCTCTGAACATATTATATAATGCAAATATTTGTGATATAATTGAATTAAAGTAGTCACAGAATATATAGTTGTGGCCTGATCTATTTGTTTCTACCCACAAAGTTTTTAAATGACTATAAAATCGACAATAACTGTTTACTATAAATGCTATCATATTTTAATATTTAATTCATATTTATACATATATGGTGTATATATAATTTTGAGATAATTAAAATTTAAATAAGCAAAAACAAAATTGCCAAAGTGCAAGCAAAATGTAAAATTCTCATTAAACATTTAGAAATTATTTACTTATTTTAATGTTCCAGTGTAGAAAGTGAAAGCAATAATCTAAATTAGGACTGTGGCAGTGCAGAAGAAAATGAACATTAGAGAGCCAATACAGTAAAATCAGAAGGAATAGTTATGCATTGAACAGCACAGTTAGAAAAGAGATAAGTGACAAAAGATGACTCTTGGATTTTTTTCATGATTTTGTGCACACATTAAAGATGAAATCTATAACATAGAAGCCTAATTTGGAATAAGAATGATCTGGAAAATCGTGCAACTAAAATGAGCTTTTTTTTGTTTTGGCTTAGTAAGATGTACTGACAACAATCATGCATGAATGTGTAACTGATATTTGGAAATTTGGTTTAGTATCTTAGATGACTATCACGTATGAAGTCATTTAGTTGATTAAACGTGGGAAAGTATGGAATAGAAAGAAGCTTTTAACTGTGCCTTATTTATCTTCTAAAAGGTAAGAGAATTAAATAACCCTCAATATAGAGACAAACTATCCAATGTGCGTCTGAAAAGATGGATGCACATCATGAATTTTGTGGGGAAATGGGATTAAAAGCCTTGATCAACTATTGCCTGTCATGATATGAACTGTAAGTCAAGGCAAGCAATATTTCTTAGCTTTAGATTTCGCTCTGTTTAAGTGTTAAAAAAAACTTGTCATTTAAAATTTTCTCATTTTTCTATTTTGCCATGAGGAATAGAAAGTGTCTGGAAGCCTACTAGGGTGGGTGGGGGTGAGAAGAGCTTTAGAGACAACCAGATTTATTCCCAGGAGATGCAGCTAGCCCAGAGAGAGCTTCAAGAGACAGTGAGAAAAAAGGGCAGCGTTCTCCACAAACCCGCTTTCTTGTGTTAGCTTTACTTTCCTGCATCACATCATGGGTCAGCAAAGGAAATTGTGCTGCTCCTGCTGATACAGTACACAGTCTACCCTCCAGCTGTACTTCACCCAAATGGTAAGGAATGAGTCAGTCATTTTATCTTTAATTGTAGTAGTGTATGCATATTTATATGTCTATTGAAAATGAAATATTTTAGCAGCGCCAAGTACTTTCTGAAAGTGGTATTCAGACATATGGTACAATATGTTTATACCTATTGCAGACCATCTGTCGTCTAGGCTCAGTTGCACATTTATTTTACTTTTAATTCACAAAGAAAATGGAAAATAGAACTGGCCTATGTACCATAATTTGGCTGAGCTTTAAGCAGGTGCAAATTCAATAAGAAAACATATTTGGAACTATAAAAATCTCACTTATTCTGTCCCCATGTGGGTATATGTTCATTCCAAACCAATATAACTGTTTCAGCCCTTTAGGCTTAGATCTGTTGCACCGTGTTAGGGGTTTAGGTGAGATATCTCCAATTTAGAAGCCAGAAAACTACATAACATTTTCTAAAAGGAAAAGTAATGTCCATAATATGATTTTGCAATGTCATTTTATTGGTCTATTACAAATATTATATTTACAGGAAGATT